>NC_077244.1:4404852-4718235 GCF_947179165.1 Solanum dulcamara | reverse complement strand
AGATCTTGAGATTCATCTCAAGATTGAGGAAGATAACAAAATAGCAGAAAAGAAGTTGCATGGAAATTCAACAATTATGGGAGCGAACATCGTTGAAGATGCTGCTCCAAAGAATAAGAAAAGGAAGCAACCTTTTGGAAAGAATCAGGAGCATAACAAGAAAAAATTCAAGGGCAATTGTTATAATAGTGGGAAAGTTGGCCACAAAGCTCCAGATTGTCATCTTCCGAAAAAGGACAAGAGAAAGGGACAAGCCAATATGGTGGAAAATAAAGAAGGTATCGATGATCTGTGTGCAATGCTATCAGAATGCAACCTAGTAGGTAATCCTAAATAATGGTGGCTTGATTCGGGAGCTACTTCGCATGTGTGTGCAGTCCGAGAAGCCTTCTCTACTTATTCCCCTGCAGCACCTGATGCGACGATCTATATGGGAAATTCTGCAACTGCTAAGGTTGAAGAATATGGAAGAGTATTTCTGAAAATGACATCTGGCAAGGTGGTGACGCTGAACAAAGTTTATCATATTCTAGAAATGCGAAAGAATTTGGTGTTTGCCGGTCTTCTTATCAAGAATGGATTCAAGTGTGTTCTAGTTTCAGACAAAATAGTTGTCAGTAAGAATGAAATGTGTAACACCCCTCAAAATTTTCCCTAAAATTCGGACCCTTCTTGTATTCGGGTAGGGTTGAACTCAAGTATTGTGGAGCATTTGCATGAGTTAATATGAGTCTTTGAGAGATCGAGCAGCGTTAGAGGTGATATGGGGTCATGAAGGACCCTTAGGACCAAATCAATCCAAAAGATTCATCGTGTCTAAGTTTAAGGGGGAGTTCACATAAGGGGTTGACTTCTAACGACCCTATCTTTTGAAGGATGACAATCTGGGTATCCCACGACCTATTAAATTAAAAGTCATCGAGTCTTCTTTCCAACGCCACCAAGAATGTAAATTTTGAAGTTCGGAGTCAAAAGATATGGCGATCCTAAGACAAACTAGCACGGCAGGGATTTCAAGCCTGGGTTGCAATTGCTGGAAAACTGGGCTTGGCGCCACAGTGGCGCGATGCGCCACTATCGCTCCAGGAACAAGCCTCAGTAGTTTGGCGCTATAAGGGCGTGACGTGCCACTATCGCACCAAAAACATGCCTCAGTAGTTTGGTCCTTGGCGCGGCGCGCCACTAAAAGTTGTACAGGTTTTAGGAGTAATCGGCCTGGCACTGCAATGGCGCGATACGCCACTATCGCGCCAGGAACGTTTTTAGCCTATTTTTCAGAATTTTAGAAAAACGGCAATTTGGGAATTGTCCCAAATTATATATGTATCAGCCTTGGGATGTTTCGAGGATCATTTTTAGTCCTACACTCTCTCTCTAAAAGCCCTAGAAAATTCTCTCTTCATCTTCTTCTTCTTCCTCTTCATTTCCAACAAGGAATTGTTCCAAGAACTTCAAGACTTCAAGACTTCAAGTTTCCATTGAAGACCCAACAACAAGGTTCCTTCAAAAATCTATCTTTAAGGTATGTAAGACTATCCAAAGCATGGGTTGAGTCCACCCATGTGCCCTACTCTTGCTTTGAGGTTAGAGGTCCATGAGAATGGAGTTTCTTGGTATGGTTTATGTTTGAATGAGTTTTGTCTCCTATTAATTTGACTTTATTGGTGTTGATGTTATTGAGCTAAGAAGTTCCTAAAACCTTCATGTTAGTATGAGTTAATGGAGATGACTTGTTATTATGTTTTTTTTATCTCTTTAACCATGTGATTATGTTGCATAAGTCAATTTTCTTGAATATGCTATTCTACTTGAATTGTTGGGTTAAAGCCTTAGAGTTGTGATGAGTCCTAAGAAGAGGTTATAAATGCTTATCTAAATGAGGCTTGATTGAGTTGATTGGAGGATAGAATTGATGAGTGGACGATGTCCTAAATGGGACTTGCCATTATGACTTAATTGAGTTAAAATGAGAATAGAGTTGATGAGTTGGCAATGTCCACATGAAACTAGCCGTGAGGGCTTGTTTGAGACGATTGGAAGGAGTCTTATGAGCATGGAGTCATGGGAGGAGTATCGAGCACTGAAGCAGGTAAGGGTATAGTCCATACTCGAACCCCAGAAACTACGCCGCCAATGTAGGTAGGGATGGAACCATTAAAGTCGGATGCTTCCCATAAGATCGAACTGTTAAAGTCGGATGTTTCCTATTTTATTGTCCTGAAATGATAGGACTTGACTAATCGATGATATCCATGATTAGGGAGGCATTCATGCCCTGGAAAGGTATGGACAGACGTGGAAACAACGTCTGATTGTTGTACTATCACTGGCTCATAGGTGATGGTTGTCCGATAAGAGAAATTCCCATTTAGGTCTTGATAGTACTCCGAGTCAGTTGAGTTGAGTGGATTGTGATTGGTCCCGTCTAAACCATTTCTTGTTAGACTTAGGACACTTGAGTGAGTTGTTATGTATATATATGAGTTGAGGTCCTGAGTTGATATTGATGTTTTCTTGATGTTTGTTTCATCCGGCCATTTTACATACTCGTACATTCCATGTACTGACGCCATTTGGCCTGCATCATTTTATGATGATGAGACAGGTACCAGAGATCATCAACCGACGCATCGTTAATTATCCACACACTTCCAGCTACTTGGTGAGTCCTCCTAGTTTCTGGAGGATCTTGAGCTCCCTGTATAGTTTCGTTTTGTCTCCTTATTTTGATTGTTGGTAGCCATGGGCTTGTCATTGGCACCTCCTAGACTTTGATAAAGGCTTCATAGACTAGAGTGTGGGGAGGTTGTACTGTTACCTTGAGGATTCCTATTATATTTATTTTTTTGAGTTGATAATGTTTGGCATTTGGCCCCCATATTGTGAATAGTATGTTATGATTGAACCCTCATTTGAGTGAATATGATTGAATGATAGTGTGACTGAATCAGGTGGTTCGCTTGAAGGTCAGAAATGGCTTTCAAGTGCCGATCACGTCTAGGATACCCTCTCGGGGCATGACAAACATGGTATCAAAGCACAGAGTTCAAGAGTCCTAGGGAGTCTATGAAGTCGTGTCTAGTAGAGTCTTGCTTATGGGTGTGTTTTGCACCACACTTATAAGCAGGAGGATATAGGACATTAGGAATTAGTTCCCTTCTTTCATACTCTGAATTCGCGCAATGGAGTTAAACTCTATGAAACTTCCCTTATAATTTGTGCATTTATACATTACAGATAATGCCTCCAAAACGTACTGCTAGCCAGAGGAATGCAGATAATGCAGAGATGCCCCAGTCTGAAGAGTGCCCGGCAAGGGCTAGAGGCCGACCTACGAGGTATGCGGACGCGCCTTAAGTGCCTGCTACCCCACCTGCACCCACATCAGAAGCAGAATTTTGTGGGGCGATTGCAATGCTCATGCAATTAATGGCTGCCCGGAATGGTAACCAGAGTTCACCGACTCTTAGCTCTAGTTCCCAAGAGCAGTCTGCTGCCACTAGAATTAGAGACTTTCTGAGGATGAATCCGCCAGCATTTACGGGTTCTAAGGTTGATGAAGACCCCCAAAACTTTATTGATGAGATATGGAAAATTCTGAAAGCTATGCATGCTACGAAAATTGAGGGGGTTGAGTTGGTGTCTTATCAACTCAAGGATGTGGCAAACATCTGGTATAACCAATGGGAGCAAGGTAGGGGTGAGGATGCTGAACCTGCTAGGTGGGATGAATTTCAAGGAGCCTTTCTTGACCACTTCTTTCCCCGAGAATTGAGGGAAGCGAAAGTGGAGGAATTTGTGAATCTGAAACAAGAGGGTATGACTGTTAAGAAGTATGGCCTGAAGTTCATCTAGCTGTCCAGGTATGCTCCAAAAATGATCCCAGATGTGAGGTCAAAGATGAGGAAGTTCGTCTCTCGATTAGGAAGGCATGTGAAGAGGGAATGCAAAGTAGCATTGTTAATCTCGGATATGGATATTTCCAGATTAATGGTGTATGCTCAATAGGTGGAGGATGAGAAGATAAAAGACAGAGAGGAGCATCTGAGCAAGAAGGTAAAATCAGCGGGCCATGAGAATGAACAGAGGCAAAACAAGGGCAACAGGTCTTTTTTCCAGAAGAGGCCTTCCAACTATGCCTCATCCACCGCTAGTGCGTCTATGCCACAGAACAGGTATGATCGGCAGGGACAGAGTCGCCAAAATATTAGACCCTAGGGTTCTCAATCCCAGGCCAGCGTAAGTCAAGGCTCAAGAGGGAAGCCACCATGCAGCAAGTGTGGTAGGCTCCACTTGGGAGAATACAGAGCGGGAAGGGTTGGTTGTTATAAATGCGGCCAAATGGACCATTTCCAGAGGGAGTGTCCAATAGGGGGGAAATAGAGTCTAGCATTCTGCCACCGCACCATCGGCTAGAGGTAATTAGAGAGGCACTACTTCAGGTACGAGTGGAGGTACAAACCGCCTATATGCCATGGGTAGTCGTCAAGATCAGGAGAACTCTCCAAACGTCATAACAGGTATGATACGAGTCTCTTCTCTTGATTGTTATGTATTGATGAATCCGGGTGCCACCTTATCTTTTGTGACTCTTTATATGGCTAGTAAATTCAATAAAGTTCCTGAATATCTTCGTGAGCCTTTTTGCATAGCTACTCCTGTCGGTGATCCGGTCTTAGCTGAGAAAGTCTATAGAGATTACACTGTGTCAATCCATCACAGGGACACCTTGGCCGACTTAATTGAGTTGGACATGGTCGATTTTAATGTGATCCTTGGCATGGATTAGCTTTATGTCTGTTATGCCTTTATTGATTGTAGGACTCGAATTGTTAAGTTCAAATTCTCGAATGAAGCTGTCATGGAGTGGAATGGGTAGTCCTGTTATGCCTAAGGGTAAGTTTATTTCTTACCTTAGGGACAAGAAGCTAATCTCAAAAGGGTGTATCTATCACATTATCCGAGTGAAAGACGACAATGTTGAGTCTCTATCCCTCGAGTCGGTCTCGATTGTTAATGAGTTTCCTGAAGTCTTTCCTGAAGACCTGCCCGGAGTCCCTCCTGATAGGGAGATCGACTTTGGGATTGATGTTCTATATGATACCCAGCCTATCTCAATCCCTCTATATAGGATGGCTCTGGCAGAGTTGAAAGAGTTGAAGGAGCAGTTGAAGGACTTGTTAAATAAGGGATTCATTAGGCCAAGTGTCTCACTGTGGGGTGATCCGGTCCTATTTGTGCGAAAGAAAGATGGGTCCCTTAGGATGTGCATTGATTACAGGCAGCTGAACAAGGTCACCATAAAGAATAAGTACCCTCTCCCCAGAATAGATGACTTATTCGACCAACTTCAGGGTGCCACTTATTTTTCAAAGATAGACCTGAGATCCAGCTACCATCAGTTGAAGGTGAGGGAGTGTGATATTCCAAAGACCGCTTTTCGAAATCGTTATGGCCACTTTGAATTTTTGGTCATGTCCTTTGGGTTGACTAATGCCCCCGCAGCTTTTATGGATCTCATGAACCGAGTGTTTAAACCATATCTTTATATGTTTGTGATTGTATTCATAGATGATATTCTAGTCTACTCCAAGAATGAAGAGGAGCACGCCCATCATCTTAGAGTTGTCTTGCAAACTTTGAAAGACCAGGTATTGTATGCAAAGTTCTCAAAATGTAAATTTTGGCTTGCATCAGTGGCCTTTCTAGGCCACATTGTATCTGGAGATGGTATTCAGGTTGATGCTTAGAAGATTGAGGCAGTGAAAAATTAGCCCAGACCCACATCCCCGATAGAGATAAGGAGCTTCTTGGATTTGGATGGCTACTATCGAAGGTTTGTATAGGGATTCTCATACATATCATCACCATTGACCAAACTGACCCAAAAGAAGGCTAAGTTCCAATGGTCCGATGCTTGCGAGGAGAGTTTCTAGAAATTGAAGACGAAGCTAACCACTACTCATATCCTAACCTTGCCCGATAGAACAGAGGGCTTTGTGGTCTACTGTCATGCATCCAGAATTGGTTTGGGTTGTGTGTTGATGCAAAGGGGGAAGGTGATAGCCTATGCTTCAAGACAGCTTAAGGTTCATAAGAGGAATTACCCAACTCATGACCTTGAGCTGGCAGCTGTAGTATTTGCGCTTAAAATCTGGCGCCACTACTTGTATGAAGTGTATGTTGATGTATTCACCGATCACAAGAGCTTACAATATGCTTTCATCCAGAAGGAACTCAACCTGAGGCAAAGAAGATGACTCTAGCTACTCCAGGACTACGACATGAGCATCCTCTACTATCTAGATAAAGCTAATATTGTTGCTGATGCTTTTAGCAGGTTGTCTATGGGTAGAACTACCCATGTGGAGGAGGGGAGGAGAGAATTGGCGAAGGAAGTACATAGATTAGCTCGATTGGGAGTTCGTCTTGAAGAGAACAATGAAGGCGGAGTTACTTTTCAGGATGGGTCTACATCCTCACTTGTGGCAGAGGTAAAGGAGAAGCAAGACCAAGATCCCGTCCTTTTCCAATTGAAGGAAGTTGTTCACAAACAAAAGGTAATGGTTTTTACCAAAGAAAGAGATGGTATGTTGAGGTATCAAAATAGATTATACGTGCCTGATGTCGATGATGTTCGAGAGAGTATTATGGCCAAAACGCATAGTTCTAGATAGTCTATTCATCCGGGCTCCACAAAAATGTATCATGATTTGAGGAAAATCTATTGGTGGAGTGGGATGAAAAGAGATATTGCGGAGTTTGTTTCCAAGTGCCCAAATTGCCAACAGGTGAAAGTCGAGCATCAAAGGCCATGTGGTTTAGCTCAAAACATAAAAATTCCGGAATGGAAGTGGGAGATGATCAACATGGACTTTATTACGGGTTTGCCGAGATCCCGAAAACAACATGACTCGATTTGGGTGATTGTGGATAGAATGACGAAATCATCTCACTTCTTGGCAGTTAAGACTACTGACACTGTAGAGGATTATGCAAAATTGTATATACAAGAGATCGTCAGACTGTATGGAGTCCCCTTATCCATCATCTAGGACAGAGGAGCTCAATTTACTTCCCAATTCTGGAAATCTTTTCAGAAGGGACTGGGTTCAAAGGTGAACCTTAGTACGGCCTTTCATCCCTAGACGGATGGCCAAGCGGAGTGCACTATTCAGACATTGGAGGATATGTTAA
The DNA here is from genome assembly GCF_947179165.1 of Solanum dulcamara. Taxonomy (NCBI): domain Eukaryota; kingdom Viridiplantae; phylum Streptophyta; class Magnoliopsida; order Solanales; family Solanaceae; genus Solanum; species Solanum dulcamara. The sequence continues at coordinate 4,711,038 of NC_077244.1, read as the reverse complement.
GAGCTTGTGTGCTTGACTTCAAAGGAAATTGGGATGATCACTTACCTCTCATAGAGTTTGCATATAATAATAGCTATCATGCAAGTATTCAAATGGCTCCTTATGAAGCTTTGTATGGGAGGAGGTGTAGATCACCAATTGGATGGTTTGAGGTTGGTGAAGTTAAGTTGATTGGGCCCAATTTTGTTCACCAAGCCATAGAGAAGGTGAGAGTTATTCAAGATAGGCTGAAGATAGCCCAAAGCCATCAAAACTCTTACACCGATGTGAGGAGGAGAGACTTAGAGTTTGAGGTGGGTGATTGGGTATACTTGAAAGTGTCACCCATGAAGGGCGGCATGAGGTTTGGAAAGAAGGGAAAACTTAGTCCTCGATATATTGGTCCTTACCAGATTGCGAGGCAGATTAAGAGTGTTGCCTATGAGTTAGAGTTACCCTCAGAGCTAGCATCTATTCATCCGGTATTCCATGTTTCGATATTGAAGAAGTGCTTAGGCAATCCCTCATTGGTAGTCCCCATTGATAGTATTGGAGTTAAGGATAGCTTATCCTATGAAGAGGTTCTGGTCCAAATTCTTGATCGCCAAATTCGCAAGTTGAGGAACAAAGAGATCGCCTCAGTCAAAGTCCTGTGGAGAAACCAATTTGTTGAGGAAGCCACATGGAAAGCGGAGGAAGCCATGAAATCTAAATATCCACATCTATTCGTGCCTACCGACGAGAATGTTGAAGATAATGTCCATTTCCTTGACTTGAATTTGTTTGCGCATTATGAGTTTGATTAGTAATTTGTTTGAGAAATTGATTGGTTGATTGACTGAATTCTGATTGTGATTTGTACCCCGAGTCCATTCTTGGTCACTCGTCATTCGAGAATGAATGATCCCAAGGAGGAGATAATGTAACACCCCTCAAAATTTTCCCTAAGATTCAAACCCTTTTTGTATTCGGGTAAGGTTGAACTCGAGTATTGTGGAGCATTTGCATGAGTTAAGATGAGTCTTTGAGAGATCGAGCAGCGTTAGAGGTGATGTAGGGTTATGAAGGACCCCTAGGACCAAATCAATCCAAAAGATTCATCGTGGCTAAGTTTGAGGGGGAGTTCGCATAAGGGGTTGACTTCTAACGACCCTATCTTTTGAAGGACGACAATCTGGGTGGCCCACGACCTATTAAATTAAAGTTCATCGAGTCTTCTTTCCAACACCATTAAGAATGTAAATTTTGAAGTTCGGAGTCAAAAGATATGGCGATCCTAAGACAAACTAGCACGGCGGGGATTTCAGGCCTGGGTTGCAATTACTGGAAAACTGGGCTTGGCGCCACAATGGCGAGATGCACCACTATCAAGCCAGGAACAAGCCTCAGTAGTTTGTCCCATGGCGCGGCGCGCCACTGCGAGGTGTGCAGGGTTTTCAAGACAAATTTCCAGAACCCATAAAATATGGCCTTGGCGCTGTAAGGGCGCGACGCGCCACTATCATGCCAAAAACATGCTTCAGTAGTTTGGTCCTTGGAGCGGTGCACCACTAAAAGTTGTGCAGGTTTTAGGCATATTCGGCCTGGCGCTGCAAGGGCGCGATGCGCCACTATCGCGCCAAAAATGTTTTTAGCCTATTTTTTAGAATTTTGGAGAAAGGGCAATTTGGGAATTGTCCCAAATTATATATGTATCAGCCTTGGGACGTTTTGGGGATCATTTTCAATCCTACACTCTCTCTAAAAGCCCTAGAAAATTCTTTCTTCATCTTCTTCTTCTTCCTCTTCATTTCCAACAAGGAATTGTTCCAAGAACTTCAAGACTTCAAGTTTCCATTGAAGACCCAACAATAAGGTTCCTTCAAAAATCTATCTTTAAGGTATGTAAGGTTATCCAAAGCATGGGTTGAATCCACCCATGTGCCCTACTCTTGTTTTGAGGTTAGAGGTCCATGAGAATGGAGTTTCTTGGTATGGTTTATGTTTGAATGAGTTTTGTCTCCTATTAATTTGATTTTATTGGTGTTGATGCTGTTGAGCTAAGAAGTTCCTAAAACCTTCATGTTAGTATGAGTTGATGGAGATGACTTGTTATTATGTTTTGTTGATCTCTTTAACCATGTGATTATGTTGCATAAGTCAATTTTCTTGAATATGCTATTCTACTTGAATTGTTGGGTTAAAGCCTAAGAGTTGTGATGAGTCCTAAGAAGAGGTTATAAATGCTTATCTAAATGAGGCTTGATTGAGTTGATTAGAGGATAGAATTGACGAGTGGACGAGGTCTTAAATGAGACTTGCCATTATGACTTAATTGAGTTGAAATGAGAATAGAGTTGATGAGTTGGCAATGTCCCACATGAAACTAGCCGTGAGGGCTTGTTTGAGACGATTGGAAGGAGTCTTATGAGCATGGAGTCATGGGAGGAGTATCGAGCACTGAAGCAGGTAAGGGTATAGTCCATACTCGAACCCCAGAAACTACGCCGCCAATGTAGGTAGGGATGGAACCATTAAAGTCGGATGCTTCCCATAAGATCGAACTGTTAAAGTCGGATGTTTCCTATTTTATTGTCCTGAAATGATAGGACTTGACTAATCGATGATATCCATGATTAGGGAGGCATTCATGCCCTGGAAAGGTATGGACAGACGTGGAAACAACGTCTGATTGTTGTACTATCACTGGCTCATAGGTGATGGTTGTCCGATAAGAGAAATTCCCATTTAGGTCTTGATAGTACTCCGAGTCAGTTGAGTTGAGTGGATTGTGATTGGTCCCGTCTAAACCATTTCTTGTTAGACTTAGGACACTTGAGTGAGTTGTTATGTATATATATGAGTTGAGGTCCTGAGTTGATATTGATATTTTCTTGATGTTTGTTTCATCCGGCCATTTTACATACTCTTACATTCCACATACTGATGCCATTTGGCCTGCATCGTTTCATGATGCAGAGAAAGGTACCAGATATCATCAACCGGCGCACCATTGATTATCCACACACTTTCAGCTACTTGGTGAGTCCTCCTAGTTTCCGGAGGATCTTGAGCTCCCTATATAGTTTCGTTTTGTCTCCCTATTTTGATTGTTGGTATCCATGGGCTTATCATTGGCACCTCCTAGACTTTGATAGAGGATTCATAGGCTAGAGTGTGGGGAGGTTTGACTGTTACCTTGAGGAGTCCTGTTATACTTGTTTTGTTGAGTTGATAATGTTTGGCCTTTGGCCCCCATATTGTGAATAGTATGTTATGATTGAACCCTTCTTTGAGTGAATGTGATTGAATGATAGTGTGACTGAATCAGGTGGTTCGCTTGAAAGTTAGAAATGGCTTTCGAGTGCTGGTCACATTTAGGGTACCCTCCCGGGGCGTGACAAAATGTATCTAGGAAAAGGCTACCTCACTGAGTGTCTATTCAAACTAAATGTAATGGTTGTTGATGATAATAAAGTTCAAGCTTCTTCTTACTTACTTGAGTCAAATAATTTATGGCATTCACGTTTAGGACATGTCAATCATAAAACCTTGCTAAAACTGATTAACTTAAATAAATTGCCTAACTTTGATTGCAATAAATTAAAATGTCAAGTATGTGTTGAATCTAAGTATGCTAAGCATCCTTATAAATCTATTGAAAGGAATTCTAGTCCCTTAGAATTGATTCACACAGACATTTGTGATATGAAGTCTACACCAACTCGTGGTGGGAAGAAGTATTTTATAACTTTTATTAACGATTGCACTAGATATTGTTATGTGTAATTGCTTAATAGTAAGGATGAAGCAATTGATGCATTTAAGCAATACAAGAACGAAGTGGAAAATCATTTGAATAAAAAGATAAAAATGATTAGAAGTGATAGGGGTGGAGAATACGAATCTCCTTTTGAAGAGATATGTTTAGAATATGGAATTATTCATCAAACTAATGTCCCCTACATACCACAATCAAATGGAATTGCGGAAAGGAAAAACCGAACATTAAAAAAAATGATGAATGCTTTATTAATAAGTTCTGGTTTACCACAGAACTTGTGGGGGGAAGCTATCCCTACAGCTAATCGAATACTCAACAGAGTACCCCACAGCAAAACACAAACTATTCCATATGAACTATGGAAAGGAAGAAAACTCAACTTGAAATATTTCAAAGTGTGGGGGTGTTTAGCATAGGTCCAAGTTCCTTTGCCCAAAAGGGTAAAAATCAGACCAAAGATCGTGGATTGTGTTTTTATTGGCTATGCTACAAACAACAAAGCTTGTCGATTTTTGGTTCACAAATCGGACAATCCTAAAATTAATGTTAATACGGTAATTGAATCAGATAATACTGAATTCTTTGAAAATATTTATCCGTATAAAACTAAATGTGAGTCCTCAAGTGAAAGATCTAAACGACCACGAGTAAAACCAAAAAAAAGTAAACCAACCGAAGAGGATCCAAGGCGTAGCAAACGTCAAAGTATATCTACTTCCTTTGAACCAGATTTTGTGACATTCTTGCTTGAAAATGAGCCTCAAACATTTAAAGCTGCAATGTCTTCTTCTGATTCAGCATTTTAGAAAGAGGCAATCAATAGTGAGATTCAATCAATTTTAAATAACCATACATGGGAATTGGTTGATCTTCCTCCTGGAAATAAACCTTTAGGATCAAAATGGATATTTAAAAGGAAAATGAAAGTTGATGGCACTATTGATAAATATAAGGCAAGACTTGTGGTCAAAGGTTATAGACAAAACGAAGGCCTTGATTACTTTGACACATACTCGCCGGTAATAAGGATAATATCTATTCGGGTGTTAGTGGCACTTGCAGCTGTATATGGTCTTGAAATCCATCAAATGGATATTAAGACGGCTTTCTTAAATGGAGAATTGGAGGAAGAAATTTACATGGAACAACCTGAGGGTTTCATAGTTCCAGGTAAAGAAAGGAAAGTGTGCAAAGTTGTTAAGTCACTTTATGGACTTAAACAAGCACCTAAACAATGACATGCAAAATTTAACCAAACAATGTTGGCAAATGGATTTAAGATTAATGAGTGTGACAAATATGTTTACATTAAAAATACTCCAAATCATAAAGTCATTGTTTGTTTATATGTTGATGAAATATTGATAATGAGTAAAGACATTGCTGATGTAAATTCTACGAAGCGTATGCTTGCTAGCAAATTTGACATGAAAGACTTAGGGGTTGCTGACTTGATCTTAGGAATTAGGATCCATAAAACTCCACAACGTCTAGCATTATCACAGTCACATTATATTGAAAACATACTTGATAGTTTCAAGTATTTAAATTTCAATGTTGCAAATACTCCAATTGATGTAAGTTTTGCACTTCAAAAGAATAAAGGTAAAAGTGACTCACAATTGGACTATGCACGAGTTTTGGGAAGTTTGATGTATATTATGAATTGTACACGATCAGATATAGCATGTGCTATTAGCAAGTTGAGTCGATTCACGAATAATCCCAATCAAACTCATTGGATGGCAATGAAACGAGTCTTAGGGTATTTGAAACACACCCAAAACTATGCTTTGCATTATAATAAATATCCTACAGTAATTGGGGGATATAGTGATGCAAACTGGATCACCGGATCATCTGAAGTTAAATCCACAAGTGGATATGTTTTCACCGTTGGTGGAGGAGCAATGTCTTGGAAATCATCAAAACAGACATGCATCGCCCGCTCTACAATGGAGTCTGAATTTATAGCTTTAGACAAGGCTGGTGAAGAAGCTGAATGGCTTCAAAAATTTTTAAAAGATATTCCATTTTGGCCCAAACCTTTGGAACCCATATGTATACATTGTGATAGCCAAGCGACAATAGGGAGGGCAGGAAGCGTTATGTATAATGGAAAATCGCGTCACATTCGATGGCGATACAATACTGTTAGACAACTACTCTCTAGTGGTGCTATCACTATTGACTACGTAAAGTCAAGAGATAACGTATCAGATCTACTAACAAAAGGCCTATCTAGAGAGGCTGTTGAAAGATCATCGAGGGGAATGGGGTTAAGGCCTAGGACAAGTCATCATGATGGTAACTCTACCTAGTAGACTGGAGATCCCAAGAACTAGGTTCAAAGAGATCAAATAAAGTTATGATTGGCGGTTCAACATTGTCAAATAACTCAACCCATTCTCGTGATAATGACAATGTTCAGAAATAAAGGATAAAATCTTAAGGCTTTTTAATGAGTTAATAAGCATTAAAGGTTTTTTAATGATTATCTAAGTCTGGCAGAAAATGACTAGATAGTGTGTCTATAGGACTACACATTTAGAAATCACCTATGTGAATGTGAAGTATAAGCCGCTTCAAGGGGAATGACGGTAAAGGCCCATTCTCTATGCATTCAAGAAACCAGGCGGTGTTCATGGCTGAAACGAACACAACCGTGAGAACCATAGATGGTTGATGATTAATTGTGTGACTTATGTTGTCTAGTTATACAACAAAGTTCGACGGTTCAAAGATATCGCATCTACTGATTGATCGAGTATATCCTATATAAGTTCACTATGAAAAGTTCAAAGGGAAATCCACTTATCCAGATGCAATTAATCTTCGCTTGTATATCACACACTTATCCGTGCATTCCTTTATCTTGTAGACATTCCCCATTCATGTGGGGAATTGTTAGGTTTAATTGATAGTTTGAATGGGAAATTGAGGAGAAAAGAAGTGGAGGAAAAAATGATATGTTCTCTCTTGCTTTATTAAATAAGTTTTGGTCCCACATAGGTGGTGAAAAGGAAAAGTCTCCTACTTAAAAGTAGAAGCACTCATTTGTGTTGCTAAAGGGTCAAGAATAGGGTCTCCCCTCGCGCCGTCGTCGTCGCTCGCTCGCTCGGCTCGGCTACGGCTACGGCTACGGCTACGGCTACGGATTCAGATTTGATTGATTGATAATCTTTTTGGACCAAATTTCCTTTAAATTTTAATTAATTAATATTATTTATTTAATTAATTAAGTGAAAAAATCCTGATCCGCGACCCGCGACCCATTTCTTTTTCAGATTAATTTAAAAATATTTCCCTCCGTTTTTCCAACGGATTTTTGAAATGTTGCAACCTTGTCTGAAAAGTTGCAAACCTTTTATCAATAGGAAAATCTTTTTCCAACAGGTGTCTTTTCTTAAAAGGTGTAAACAGTCTATATATATCTGTTAATCCTCAGAATGTTCCATACGAAATTTCTGAAATAATATCTTCTTCTTCTTTCTACACTTCCTAAAACTCATGTGATATACAGCCTTCAAGTGGTTCGCAGTCACCAAAGATTTGCAGTACCTCTACTTTGGTGAGTAAATCGTTCTATTCTGGGAGGAAAGATTCCAAAATCTCGGGTACTTTGAGGGGAATAATTTCCTTAAGGACACACTGTGTATTCAGTGGGCTCGATTTTGTTCTTAGAATAATTTTTCATATATTGTTATTATTTTCAGATTCATTTCAGATTCTGTCTTTTATTACTTTTAGAAGTTATTGTTACTGTTTAATATTTTTCAATACAGTTTACTAACAAAAATTTGGTTGGATTGTTCAAAGTCTGCTCCAGAATTGAGAATTACTTCAAATAATGAGGTAATCCTAATGGTAGATTCAATTGTCATCAGAGTAATTTCATCACTAAGTCTATTGAACCCAAAGTCTTGATTGTGTCTTTGTCAGAAACACCCCCAAAAATGTGTATAGTTGATTCGGGCATACCATAATTCTAGGAACATCATCATCAGCAAATCAGTCGATTTGTTAATTTTCCATTTAGTAATTACCTCATAAGTTGTTAATTTTCTTTAGTAATTTATTTCATATAAGAGATCAAACACTTGAACATCAATGATTCAAATGATAAAGGAAAAAGGAAGAACCTAAATCAACTTTATGCTGGCCAATTCATGTGTTCTTTTTCTTTTTCATCATCGTCTTTTCCTGCTCTTAGTTCTTTAAATATCAACAAATTTTTATTTTGTTCTTTTAAATATTTGATTAAGCATACTTAATTTATTGAAATGTACATTTTTTTATCCCTTTAATTTTAAATATTGGTACTATAGACGAGAAACTTTTTTATTTAATTAAGAATTTTTCTTATGATTAATGTGCTTTTAAAATCCAAATAGAATTTTATTTGTTTCTCTATAATTATAAATTGGAGGGACAACTTCGGCTTACTTTATTGATACAATCGTCTAAGTTCAGTGATTTTACTGATACAAAACAAAGTTTAATAACTTTGCTATATAAATTTTTAAAGTTGAATGATTTTTTGAAATACCGACTCCAACTATTTGTGTATATTTTTTTTGGGTCAAAAACTATAATAGTGAGGTAAACATGATCATACCTTTTCCAATATCCAGAATGGGAAATATCTCAACATTCTATTCTAGGAAATGGTTTCAGATTTTAAAAGATTTTTGTCTTTATCTCTTTATCATGACTCATTAAAAAAAGGCCCTATATATAGTTGTTAATTTTTTTTTTGTAAGCTCGGATGCTCATTTTTCTGCATTTATTTGTTTTGATAATGCAATCTAAATATGAGGATTTTTTTTTTGGATAATTATGCCACATGGCCGTTCGGCAAAAGTAATTATAAAAAAAATGGTCATTCGCTGTATAGGTATGTATAGTCAGTATATATTTCATATATAGTCAAATTATATTCAGTTTTTGAGTGTATCATAATGTATATTCAGTGTATAGCTCATGTATGAGTAATCTATATTGTATAGTCAATGTCTACTTTCTATGACTTTTGGCAAGCTATATTATATAGCCACTGTATATTTTTTATAATTTTGGCTATTTTTATGTAAACAAAACATGATTATATTTATTGTAAACTAATTAGTTTATTGTATATATTTGACATTGTCCTCTTTTTTGTGGCTGATATATGTTTTGACAATTATTTTCCTAACACCTTTAATTAGTATTTTTTGTTTGTGGATTCTCTAAAAAAAATACAAATAGGATCAGGTATTACTTTCCCCATTCCAAAATTACTGTCTTTAGCTCATTTCACGCTGATTAAGAAAATAAGAAATGCAAGACATAGTTTGTTAAGTCGCCCTTATCTTTTAATTGTATTTTGATAATTGAGTAGTGAGCATTATTAAGAAGTATTGTAGTTCTTTAATATAAGGGTATAGTTGGAAATAATTAATATTTTTGTCTTGAATTTATAAACAAACACTTATTTTGAGATTATTTTTCTTAATAAAAAGTGGCATTTATATTTTTGGTAGATGATATGCCCTAACTCATTCTGGTTTGGAATTTTCCTGTTTACAATTTAGAAACTACTTCCTCCGGTCACTTTTAGTTGTCTATTATTCTAAATATAAATTTTTATTTTTACTTGTCATTTTTAACACATATTTTTTCATAACGGAAGGAGTAAGAACAAAAGTTAATAAGATGTTCTGCGACATAAGTTAGATATAGATAGATGATGATGATATGAGAGCTAATACAAAAAATAACCGACCCACTCCCAAAATGATGTACACAATCAAGATTGGATGACACATTAAACTTAGAATCACCACAAAGTGCATCATTGGACAAGAAAGATTGACCTATGGATATGCAAAAGGACCACCAGCGGGAATTTCTCCACTGAGTTTACTGAACGAGAAGTTCAGGTATTTGAGATACACAAGAGCTTCTAATGGCTTCGGAATTTCACCACCAAGATAGTTATCGCACAAATCTAAGAATTCCAATGCCAGCATGCCCATCTAATCTATTATGTTCCAGAGAAAGATTAATCAATTTATCTAGACCCTCTAGACACTACACCAAAAATGATTTTTAACAGCAATTAATTAATGACAATAGTTTAATTGTCACTAAAAATGTCTTTTTAGAGGCAATTAACATTCTTTGTAAATGTCTCTAAAGCCTATAGTGACATTAGATCTAATGGCAATTAACTAATATCGGTAAAAGTTTTAGTACTTTTTGTTAATATGCATATTTATTGCCGCTAAAAGTTATTTTTATTGTAGTGAGAGTGCTAGAAATCTTACTAGAAAAATCATTGTTTGACAAATCTAAGAGTGTTGCAGCCTTTGAATTTCCAATCTCAAGGGGAATTTTCCCACTTAATAAATTGGATGAAACATTAAATTCTATGAGATCTTGAAGAGTCCCTCAAACATGGTGGCAAGGAACCAGAAAATTGATTTACTGACAAGTCTAATGCACCAAGATTCTTTAAATGTCAGAAATTCAAGGTGCTCTAAATTACCTGGAATCGGACTTATGAAACTGTTGAATGAGAGATCAAGTATTTTGAGTCTTGATGTGTCTGGGTTACCAATGGCACTGGATAAATATGATTCTGTTTGGGTGATTGTAGATCGATTAACCAAATCAACCTATTTTCTTCCTATGAAGATACGCTCCCACTTCTACTCGAAAATGGGCATCTTTTGCATAGGACCACCCGATTTCAAATGCTCATACTTCACCTGTTGGTAATTCAGATACTTAGCCACAAAATCAACAATGTCTCTCTTCATGCCACACCACCAATAGTGTTGTTTCAAGTCATGAAACATCTTTGCTGCTCCTGGGTGAATAGAATACTTGCAACAATGAGCCTCTTCCAATATCATACGTATCCAATCACAAAACTTGGGCACACAAATGCTATTATTAATCCTCAACACCTCCTTTGGATCAATAGAGGCTGATTTAGCTTCACCTCTCAACACTGTCTCGAATGGCCCTCAACTTGTCATCCTCAAACTGGTGTGTACGAATCTGTTCCATCAAATTAGATCTAGCCTCCACAAAGGCCAAAATTTTATGATGTGTAGAAATATCAATTCGGACCAACTGCCTAGCCAATGACTGAACTTCCAAAACCAAAGGCCTCTCATCCGCCTTAAGGAAGGTCAAACTACCCATACTAGATGCTTTGCGACCCAGGGCATCCGCCACCACATTAGCTTTGCCAGGATGATAAAGAATGGTGATGTCATAGTCTTTCAATAAACTCCAACCACTGACGCTTCCTCATGCTCAGATTTGGCTGGGAAAATATATACTTAAGGCTATGGTGGTTAGTAAAGACCTCATAATGCACACCATAGAGATAGTGTCTCCACAACTTCAGAACAAATTCCACCGCCGCCAACTCTAGGTCATGGGTAACATAGTTCTTCTCATGTACCTTCAACTGTTGAGAAGCATAATGTAAAACCCCAAAATATTTTCACAAAGACTCGAATCATTCTTCATATGCGTATAGACTCGAAATAAATGACTTCTAATTGTATATATGAGTTAGGATCAATTCCTAAGTATTTTAAGTGTATTAGAGGTGAATTATGGTCATAAGGGATCTCTAACACCAAGCCAAGTCCAAAGAATTTCTATCGGCTAAGTTTTCGGATGAGTCCGTATAAGGATCAACTTAAAACGACCATAACTTTCAGAATATTAAGACTTAGGTGTCCCATGACATATCAAATTAAATATCTTTGAGTCTTCTTTTCAATGCCACCAAGTTTGCCTCATTCCAAGTTTGGAGTCAAACGTTTTGACTATTTTACCAAAGACTACCGCTGCAGCAGTTTATGGGCTTGGCGAGGCACGCCACTAACTCACTCGAAACTAACTTCAGTAGTTTGGGCTTTGGCGCGGTGAGTCACTATCACGCCTGCAGGGTTTTGAATCCGTTTTTTAGATCTTTTCTTGAGAAAGTGCATTCCGAACTTTTTCCCACCTATCCCAAGTATAAAACTAGCCATTTTGGGACTAAAAATCAGTTCCCTTATAATATCCAAGGAAATTTTCCTCTTCTTCACCGTAGGAGACTTGAGAGAAGAGACTAGAAAGGAGAAGAAGAGTTAGGATTCAATATCTTCAAGTCATGTCTTTGATTTTTGGTGAGATGATCTTCATTTCAAGTATGTAAGGCTACTCACAACGTTGGATTGATTTCAGCCACGTGTCCTACATCTTCATTGATTTGAGTTGGGTGGAGTTTTGAGGTTCCATGAGTTAAATTCTTGACTTATCTATAAATTATATTGATTTTTTATATATAAATTCATATGTATTGATGATTTCTTTAAGTTGAGTATTTGAGGTGTACATTCATGTATTCATTCACATGAACCCAAGATTAGATTTCATTTTTGTCATAATTTGTCTTGAGGTTAAGATTGATTGTCACGCTCCGGGAGGGTACCCTAGGTGTGGCCAGCACTCAAAGCCATTTCTGGCCTTCAAGCGAACTACTTGGTCCAGTCACACATTCATTCAATCACAATCAATCGGCGGAAGACTCTATTATAAGAATACTATTCATAATTTTTAGGGTCAAAGGCCAAACAAATACCCAATCAATAACTAACTCGAATAAAACTAGTCAAAACGAACAATTCAACACTTCCAGTCTCTAGTCTATGAAGCCTCTATCAACAATCTAGGAGGTACCAATGACAAGTCCATGGCTACCGACAATCAAAATAAAGGAATCAAAACAAAGCTATAAAGATAATCTCGGTATCCTCCAGAAACTAGGAGGACTCACCAACTCTTACCCAATTCGGTGCTAGATACTCCTCCCAAGACTCAATGCTCATAAAACTCCATCCAATCAACTCAGTCAAATCATATCGACAAGTCTCATTTACAACCTTGTCAACTCATCAACTTTGTCACAAACAGACCTCCCCCAATCATACCATCTGATCAATCCCAATCATATCTTTCAAGAGTAGATTAAATATGCATTTATAGCAACATACAAACCTATCCAATCGTGCCTCTATTCATTTAACAAATCTTTTGGGACTCATCACAATTCTAAGGTTTTAAATCAACAATGCAAGATAAGCAACATGTTTAAGAAAATTAACATTCTTTATCATAATCAACATAGTTAAGAAATTAACAATATATGTTCGACCTCTCATCTCAATCATCTCATACCAACATGTAGCACATCATTTTCTTGACTCCACATCATCAACATAATAGAAATTAGGGTAATAGATGAAAAGGACCTATTTGGACCTAACTCTATCAATAAACTTCATTCTTATGAACAATCAATCTCAAAGAAGGTGTAGGTCACATGGGTGGACTCAACCCATGCTTTGAGTAGCCTTACATACCTTAGTGAAGACTTTGAAGAAACCTTGATATTAGGTCTTCAATGGAAGGCTTGAATTCTTGAAGTTCTTGAAGGCAATCCTTGTTGGAGATGGATTTGAAGGAGAAGAGAGGGAATTTCTAGGGCTTTTAGAGAGAGGCAGGAACTGAAAAATGGTCCAAAACGTCCAAGGCTAGTGTGTATATATAATTTGGGAAATGCCCAATTTGCCCTTTATTCGAAAATATAGAAAAAGGGCTAAAACACTCTTGGCGAGATAGTGGCGCATCGCGCCACTGTGGCGCCAAGTCGAATATAGGCTTAAAATCTGCACATCTAATAGTAGCGCGTCGCGCTAAGGACCAAACTACTGAGGCTGTTTTATGATATTGTAGTGGCGTGTTGCGCCCTTACAGCGCCAATCATATATTTTCTGGGTTCTGGAAAATAGGCTTGAAAACCCTGCACATCTCATAGTAGCGCGCCGCGCCAGGGACCAAACTACTTAGGCTTGTTCCTGGTGCGATAGTGGCGCATCGCGCCACTGCGGTGCCAAGCCCAGGTTTCCAGCAGTTGCCACCCAAGCCTAAAATTCCTGCAGTGCTAGTCTGTCTCAGGATAATTATAACTCTTGACTCTGAACTCCAAAAATTACAATCTTGGCGGCGTTGGAAAGAAGACTCGAATACCTTTAATTTACTATATCATGGGCCACCCAGATCGTCATATTTCAAAAGATATGGTCATTAGAAGTCGACCCCTTATACGAACTCATTCTAAAACTTAGCCAAGACAAATTCTTTGGACTTAGCGTGGTCTTAAGGATCCTTTATGACCCCACATCACTTCTAACGCTCTTCAATTACTTGGAAACTCATCCAAGCTCATGCATACACTTCATAATAGTTGGGTTCGATCCTTCACGTATACGAAGAAGGGTCCGAATCTTAGTGAAGAATTTTGGGAGGTGTTACATTATCTCCCCTTTGGGATCATTCATCCTCGAATGGCGAGTAACCCAAGGATGGACTCGAGGTACAAATCACAATCGGAATTTAGTCATTCAACCAATCAAATTCTCAAAATAAATTACTATCCAAACTAAAATGTACAAACGAATTCAAGTCAGGAAAATGGACACTACCTTCAACATTCTCATCGGTAGGCATGAATAGATACGGATATTTAGATTTCATATCTTTCTCCCCTTCTCATGTGGCTTGCTTAACAAATTGATTTCTCTACAGGACTTTGACTGAGGCAATCTCTTTGTTCCTCAATTTGCGAATTTGGAGAATAAGGATTTGGACCGGAACCTCCTCATATGACAAGCTATCCTTAACTCCAATACTATCAATGGGGACTACCAATGAGGGATTGCCCAAGCATTACTTCAACATCGAAACGTGGAATACCAGATAAATGGCGGCTAATTTTGAGGGTAACTCCAACTCATAAACGACACTCCAAATACTCCTCACCACCTAGTAAGGACCAATGTATCGACGACTAAGCTTTCCCTTCCTTCCAAACCTCATGACGCCCTTCATGGGTGACACTTTCAAGTACACCCAATTATCCACCTCAAACTCTAAGTCCCTCCTCCTCACATCGGTGTAAGATTTTTGACGGCTTTGGGTTGTGTTTAGCCTATCTTGAATAACTCTCACCTTCTTCGTAGCTTGGTGAACAAAATTAGGCCCAATCAACTCAGCTTCACCAACTTCAAACCACCCAATTGGTGATCTATACCTCCTCCCATACAAAGCTTCATAAGGATCCATTTGGATACTTGCATGATAGCTATTATTATATGCAAACTCTATGAGAGGTAAGTAATCATCCCAATTTCCTTTGAAGTCAAGTATGCATGCCCTCAACATATCCTCTAACGTCTAGGTGGTACGCTCTACTTAGTCATCTGTCTAGGGATGAAAGGTCGTACTAAGATTCACCTTTAAACTCAATCCTTTCTTGAAGGATTTCCAAAATTGGGAAGTGAACTGAGCTCCTCTGTCTGAGATGATAGACAAGGGGACCCCATACAATCTGATGATCTCCTGAATATATAATTTTGCATAATCTTCTGCGGTGTCAGTAGTCTTAACTACCAAGAAGTGAGCGGATTTCGTCATTCTATCCACAATCACCCAAATCGAATCATGTTGCTTTTGGGACCTTGGCAAACCTGTAATAAAGTCCATGTTGATCATTTCCCACTTCCATTCCAGAATTTCTATGTTTTGAGTTAACGCACATGGACTTTGATGCTCAACTTTAACCTGTTGGCAATTCGTACACTTGGAAACAAATTCGGCGATATCTCTCTTCATTCCACTCCATCAATAAACTTTCTTCAAGTCATGGTACATCTTTGTAGAGCCAGGATTAATAGAGTATCTGGAACTATGCGCTTCGGCTATAATTCTCTCTCGAACATCATCGACATCTGGTACACACAATCTATTTTGGTACCTCAACACACCATCTCCCCCTTTGGTAAAAACCATTACCTCTTGCTTGCGAACAACTTCCTTCAACTAGAAAAGGATGGGATCTTGGTCTTGTTTCTCCTTTACCTCTGCCACAACTGAGGATGCAGACCCATCCTGAACATTAACTCTGCCTTCATTCTTTTGGGTCAGCTTGGTCAATGGTGATGATATGGATGAGAATCCCTCTACAAACCTTCGATAATAGTCAGCCAAACCCAAGAAGCTTCTTATATCTGTTGGGGATTTGGGTCTAGGCTAATTTTTCACTACCTCAATCATCTAAGCATCTACCTGAATACCATCTCCAGATATGATGTGGCCGAGGAAATCCACTGATGCAAGCCAAAATTAACATTTAGAGAACTTTACATACAATACCTAGTCTTTCAAAGTTTGCAAGACGACTCTAAGATGATGATAGGCGTGTTCCTCCTCATTTTTGGAGTAAACCAAAATATCATCTATGAATACAATCACAAACATATCAAGATATGGTTTAAATATTCGGTTTATGAAATCCATAAAAGCTGCGGAGGCATTAATCAACCCAAAGGACATAACTAAGAATTCAAAGTGGCCATAACGGGTCCGAATAGCTGTCTTTAGGATATCACACTCCCTCACCTTCAATTGATGGTAGTCCGATATTAGGTCTATCTTTGAGAAACAGGTGGCACCCTGAAGTTGATCAAACAAGTCATCTATTCTGGAGAGAGGGTATTTGTTCCTTATAGTAACCTTTTTCAGCTGTCTGTAATCAATACACATTCTAAGGGACCCATTTTTCTTCCGCACGAATAGGATGGGAGCACCCCATGGTGAGACACTCGGCCTAATGAATCCCTTATCTAACAAGTCTTTCAACTGTTCTTTCAACTCGGCCGGAGCCATTCTATATGGAGGGATAGAGATAGGCTGGGTATCAGGAAGAACATCAACCCCAAAGTCGATCTCCCTATCAGGAGGGACTCTGGGCAGGTCTTCAGGAAAGACTTCGGGAAACTCATTGACAATCGGAACCGACTCAAGGGATGGAGACTCCACCTTGTCATCTTTCACTCATACAATATGATAAATACACCCTTTTGAGATTAGCTTTCTGGTCCTTAGGTACGAAATGAACTTACCCTTAGGCACGACAGGACTTTCCTTTTACTCTATGACAGCCTCATTCGGGAATTTGAACTTGACAATCTGAGTCCTACAATCAATAGAGGCATAATAGACATAAAGTCAGTCCATGCTAAGGATCACATCAAAGTCAACCATGTCCAACTCGACTAAGTCAGCCAAGGTATCCCTGTGATGGATTGACACAGTGCAATCTCTATAGACTTTCTCAGCTAAGATAGAATCACCGATAGGAGTAGCTACACAGAAAGGCTTACGAAGATATTCAAGAATTTTATTGAATTTACTTACCACATAAGGAGTCACAAAAGATAGTGTGGCATCCGGATCCATCAAAACATAATAGTCAAGAGAAAAGACTTGAATCATACCCGTCACAATGTTTGGGGAATCCTCTTAATCTTAGCGACTACTCATGGCAAATAGGCGGTTTGTACCTCTGCTCATACCTGAAGTAGTGCCCATCTGATTACCTTTAGTTGGTGGTGCGGTGGTAGAGTAGTGGGCTCTGTTCCTCCATATTGGACACTCCTTCTGAAAATAATCCATATGGCCGCATTTATAACAACCAACCCTTCCTGCTCTGCACTCTCCCAAGTGGAGCTTATCGCACTTGCCGCATGGTGGCTTCCCTTACGAACCTTACCCCATGCTAGGCTTGGATTAAGAACCCTGGGGTCTGAAATTCTGGCGACTCTGTCCCTGCCGATCATACCTGTTCTGCGGCATAGGTGCACTGGCGGTAGATGAGGCAAAGTTGGTAGGCCTCTTCTGGAAGAAGGACCTGTTGCCTTTGTTTTGCCTCTGTTTATTCTCATGCCCCGTTGATTTTGCCTTCTTGCTTAGATGCTCCTCTCTATCTTTCCTCTTCTCATCTTCCACCTGTTGAGCGTACACCATTAACCTTGAAATATCCATGTCGGAGATTAACAATGCCTCTTTGCACTCCTCTTCACATGTCTTTCCAAATCGGAGACAAATTTCCTCATCTTTGACCTAATATCTGGGATTATCTTTGGAGTATATCTGGACAGCTGGATGAACTTTAGACTATACTCCTTAACTGTCATACTTTCTTATTTCAGATTCACAAACTCTTCCACCTTCGCTTCCCTCAATTCTTTGGGAAAGAAATGGTCAAGAAAGGCTCCCTCAAATTCATCCCACATGACAGGTTCAGCATCCTCACCTCTACCTTGTTCCCATTGGTTATACCAAATGTTTGCCACATCTTTGAGTTGATAAGACACCAACTCAACCCCCTTGATTTACATAGCATGCATAGCTTTCAGGATCTTCCATATCTCATCAATAAAATTCTAGGGGTCTTCATCAACCTTAGAACCTATGAATACCGGCGAATTCATTCTCAGAAAGTCTCTAATTCTGGTGGAAAAAGATGGCTCTTGGGAACGAGAGCTAAGAGTTGGCGAACTCTGGTTACCATTTCGGGAAGCCACTAATTGAGTGAGCATAGCAATTGCTCCTCGAAAATCTACTTCCGAAGTTGGTACAGGCGGAGTAGTAGGCACTTGAGGTGCCTCCGTATACCTCGCGGGTCAGCCCCTAGACCTCGATGGGCGTACCTCTGACTATGGCATCTCTGCGTTATCAGCATTCCTCTGGCTAGCAGTATGTTTAGGAGGCATTATCTATAACATATAAATGCACGAATTAGAAAGGAAGTTTTATAGAGTTTAACTCTATCGCACGAATTCAGGGTATGAAAGAAGTGAAATAATTCTTAATGTCTTATAGCCTCCTGATTATAAGTGTGGTGCACAACACACCTATAAGCAAGACTCTACCAGACACGGCTTCATAGACTCCCTAGGACTCTTGAACTCTGTGCTCTGATACCATGATTGTCACGCCCCGGGAGGGTACCCTAGGCATGGCCGGCACTCGAAAGCCATTTCTAGCCTTCAAGTGAACCACTTGGTCTAGTCACACTTTCATTCAATCACAATCAATCAGCGGAAGACTCTATTATAAGAATACTATTCATAATTTTTAGGGCCAAAGGCCAAACAAATACTCAATCAATAACTAACTCGAATAAAACTAGTCAAAACGGACAATTCAACACTTCCACACTCTAGTCTATGAAGCCTCTATCTACAATCCAGGAGGTGCCAATGACAAATCCATGGCTACCGACAATCAAAATAAAGGAAGTAAAACAAATCTATAAAGATAATCTCGGTATCTTCCAGAAACTGAGAGGACTCACCAACTAGCTGGGAGTGGGGAGATCTTCAACGGTGCATCGGTTGATGACCTCTAGTACCTATCTCTGCATCATGAAATGATGCAGGCCAAATGGCGTCAGTACATGGAATGTACGAGTATGTAAAATGGCTGAATAAAATAACATCAGAAAGAATCAAACTAATTCGGAATCTCAACTCAGAAAGAAGAACAACTCAATCAAGTGTCCTAAGTTTAAACAATAATATGGTTTAGATGGGACCATTCACATACAATTCAACTCAATCCGACTTAGAGTACTATCAAGACCTATATGGGAGTTGCTCTTATCCAACAACCATCACTTATGAGACAGTGATAGTACAACAAACTGACGTTGTTGCTGCGTTCGTTCATACTTTGCCAGGGTATGAATGAGTCAACCAATCATGGATCCAATCCAACCAAGTCCTATAATGTCAGAACAATAATTTTGGGGAAGCATCTGACTTTAATGGTTCCATCCCCTCCTATGTTTGGCGACGTAGTTATTGTATTTGAGTTATTACTTACTCTTACCCAATTCGGTGCTCGATACTCCTCCCAAGACTCAATGCTCATAAAACTCCATCCAATCAACTCAGTCAAATCATATCGACAAGTCTCATTTACAACCTTGTCAACTCATCAACTCTGTCACAAACAGACCTCCCCCAATCATACCATCTGATCAATCCCAATTATATCTTTCAAGAGTAGATTAAATATGCATTTATAGCAACATACAAACCTATCCAATTGTGCCTCTATTCATTTAACAAATCTTTTGGGACTCATCACAATTCTAAGGTTTTAAATCAACAATGCAAGATAAGCAACATGTTTAAGAAAATTAACATTTTTTATCATAATCAACATAGTTAAGAAATTAACAATATATGTTCGATCTCTCATCTCAATCATCTCATACCAACATGTAGTACATCACTTTCTTGACTCCACAACATCAACATAATAGAAATTAGGGTAATAGATGAAAAAGATCTGTTTGGAACTAAATCTATCAATAAACTTTATTCTTATGAACAATCAATCTCAAAGAAGGTGTAGGGCACATGGGTGGACTCAACCCATGCTTTGAGTAGCCTTACATACCTTGGTGAAGACTTCGAAGAAACCTTGATGTTAGGTCTTCAATGGAAGGCTTGAATTCTTGAAGTTCTTGAAGGCAATCCTTGTTGGAGATGGATTTGAAGGAGAAGAGAGGGAATTTCTAGGGCTTTTAGAGGAGAGCGGAACTGAAAAATGGTCCAAAACATCTAAGGCTAGTGTGTATATATAATTTGGGAAATGCCCAATTTGCCCTTTCTTCAAAAATCTGTAAAAAGGGCTAAAACACTTTTGGCGCGATAATGGCGCATCACGCAACTGCGGCGCCAAGTCGAATATAGGCTTAAAACCTACACATTTGATAGTGGCGCGTCGCGCCAAGGACCAAACTACTGAGGCTATTTTATGACGCTATAGTGGTGCGTCGCGCCCTTACAACGCCAAGCATATATTTTCTGGGCTTTGGAAAATAAGCTTGAATACCCTGTACATCTCGTAGTAGCGCACCGTGCAAGGGACCCAACTACTAAGGCTTGTTCCTAGCGCGATAGTGGCACATCGCGCCACTACGGTGCCAAGCCCAGGTTTCCAGCAGTTGCCAACCAGGCCTGAAATTCCTGCAGTGCTAGTCCGTCTCAGGATAATTATAACTCTTAACTCCGAACTTCAAAAATTACAATCTTAGCGGCGTTGGAAAGAAAACTCGAAGACCTTTAATTTACTTGGTCATGGGCCACCCAGATCATCACATTTCAAAAGATATGGTCGTTAGAAGTCGACCCCTTATACGAACTCATTCTAAAACTTAGCCAAGACGAATTCTTTGGACTTAGCGTGGTCTTAGGGATTCTTTATGACCCTACATTACTTCTAACGCTCTTCAATTACTTGGGAACTCATTCAAGCTCATGCATACACTTCACAATAGTCGAGTTCGATCCTTCACGTATACGAAGAAGGGTCCAAATCTTAGTGAAGAATTTTGGGGGGTGTTACATTGATGGTTTTCATGTATGGATAAAGTATTGCCCTCAAAGTGAGATGATGCATATTTTAATGAGTTTAATGAAATTGAACATAGAATTAAATGAGGATTTTGGAGCAAGATTTTTGATGATGATGTAAATGATTTTTATGTTATTTTTAGTAAAATAATTGATGAAGAGGTAATATTGATGATGATGTTTTGAGATAGAGTGGATTGGAGTCTAATGTGACTACATGATATAATTTTCATAATTCGGTTTGATTTGAGTCTTATGAGGATTTTGAGTATCAATGATTGTTTGACAAGGAGTTTTAAAAAAATGATTTGTGAACGTTTTTGGCATAAATTATTTATGCACTATTTTGAGTTTAAAGAATGATTATTTTCATCTCTGATTTAGAAAGAGTTTAAGCATGAGTTGAGTTTGAGAAGTCTCTTAATTATTATTTTGAGCACGAGTATTTTGAGTATAAATGAGTTGAATATTTTTATATTAAAATGTTTATTTTGAGATTGAGTTGAGTGGTTAAAATTATGTTTTAAATGCATTTAATATTTACTACATTGATTAAGTTTGAAAGCATGATTTTGAATGTCTTAAAAGAGGATGCATTAAGCAGGAGTCAAGTTGATATCTTTAAGTATTTTACTACTTTGAAAGCATGTCTTAAATGAAAGCATTGATGATTGTTGACTCGGAGTCCTGATGAGTCATGAATGAGTCTTGAAAGGATTGCCTAATTGAATGAAGTGATGATTTGTAACATCCCGAAAAAAAAATTCCGCAAAGGCTCGAACATTTCTTCACATGTGTGTAGACTCGAACCGAAGGACTTGTAATCTTATATATGAGTTAGGATTAATTTTTAAGTATTTGAAGTGTGTTAGATGTATTTAGGGGTCATAAGGGATCTCTAACACCAAACCGAGTCCAAAGAATTCCAATCGATTAAGTTTTTGAATGAGTTAGTATAAGGGTCAACTTCAAACGTGCATATCTCCTAGAATATATTGAACTGTGTATCCCATGACCTACCAAATTAAAACTCTTTGAGTCTTCTTTCAAAAGCCACCAAGATTGAAATTTTTAGAGTTCGGAGTTAAAAGTTATGACCATTTTACTACAGACTAGTACTGCAGGAATTTCAGGCCTGGGCGACCACTGCAAGAATTTCAGGCCTGGCGCGACGTGCCACTATAGCGCCAGAAAATAGCCTCATTAGTTTGGTCCTTGGCGCGACGCGCCACTATTAGGTTTGCATGGTTTTAAGCCTATTTTGGTCTGGCACTGCAGTGGTGCGACGCGCCACTATAGCGCCAGCAGGATTTTTGCCCAGTTTTCCAGATTTTGAAGAGGGAAAATTTGGACATTTTTCCTAAACATATATACATTAACATAGGACATTTTGGGATTAATTTTTTTAGCCTTCTCACCTCCCCAAAACCCTAATCTCCATCCCCTCTTCTCTTCCAAATATCTCCAACAAGAAATCCTCTCAAAAGCTCAAGGATTCAAGATCTTCAAGTCATGTCTTTGGTTTTCGGTGGGATGTTCTTCATTTCCAGGTATGTAAGGCTAACCAAAATATAGATTTGAGTTCTTCCATATGCCCATATATGTGTTGGATGGAAGTTGTGAAAGATTTAAACCTTCTAGGGATGTTTTCTTGAATTTTTGTATATAAACCCATATGTATTAATGGTGTTCTTGAGTTGACTTTGTTGAGAGTATGGATTCATGTATTCTTTCACATGAACCCAAGATGAGATTTCATTTTGCCATAATTATCTTGAGGTTGAGATTGATGGCTTTTGTGTATATGTATTGGTTGAAATGAAAAGAATGAATTGGGATAGTTATAAATGTGATTGACATAAAAAGAAATGAAACATTGGTAGATCTAGAATGTCACTTTTGTTTCTATAAATGGAATATAGAATTAAATAGGGATTTTGGAGCAAGATGTTTGATGATGATGTGAATGATGATGTTTGATGATGATGTGAATGATGATGTGAATGACGTTTATCTTTAACAAAGGTAAAATGATTGATGAATAGGTTATGTTGATGAGGATGTTTCGTGATGAAGTGGATTGGAGTCTAATGTGATTATGTGATATGTGATTTGCATAATTTGATTTGATTGGAGTCTTATGAGCACTTTGAATAGAAATGATCTTTTGAGAATGAGTTTTAAATAAATGAATTTTGAACATTTTTGCATAAACTATGTATACACTATTTTGAGTTTAAGGAATGATTATTTTCATCTTTGGTTTAAAAGAGTTTAAGCATGAGTTGAGACTGAGAAGTCTTTTAATTATTTTGAACATTAGTATTTTGAATATAAACGAGTTGAGCATTTTTACATAAAAATGCCTATTTTGAGTTTGAGTTGAGGAGTTGAAATTTTATTTTAAAGACATCTAATATTTTTTGCATTTATTGAGTTGATTTGAAAGAAGGTCCAATGAGGCCAGATTTGATTGAGTTTTGAAAAGAGTTCAATGAGACTAAATGAGTTGAATTGAAAGAGTCCAATGAGACTAAATGAGTATTTTGAGTATTTTACTCACTTGTAGATATGAGCATATTGAGTCTTGGGAGGAGTATCGAGCACCGAATTGGGTAAGAGTATAGTCCATACTCGAACCAATAAACTACGTCGCCAAACGTAGAAGAGGATTGGACCGTTAAAGTCGGATGTTTCCTAAATTACTGTCCTGAAATGATAGAACTTGATTGATTGATGGATCCATGGTTGGATGATTCGTTCATACCCTAGCAAGGTATAAATGGACGTGGCAACAATGTTGGCTTGTTGTACTATCACCCGCTTATATGGTGATAGTTGTCGGTTAGAGAAACTCCCAATTGAATGGATTATGCTTGATATGATTGGTTTGATCGTGATTGTAGATGATTGAGTTGAATTGTAAAATATTGCATAATTTTAATTTGCATATCTATTGAATTGAGTTGATTGCGTATGATTGGATTGGATTGGATTGGGTATGTGATTGGATTGGGTTGGATATGTGATTGGATTGGATTGGATTACATGATATGTGATTGAATTAGAGTTGATGGTATGTGATTGAATTGGATTGGATACATAATTGGATTGGATTGGATACGTGATTGGATTGGATTGGATCAAATTGTACATAATTGGATGGGATCGAATTGTAAATGAATTGATTGAACTGTATTATACATGATTGGATTGGATTGTATGGTATATAATTGGTCTTTGTCTAAAAATATATTCTTACTTTAGACTTATGACACTTTGATTGAGTCTCTCTTATCTTTCTGATTTGAGATATTTGAACTAGTGTTATTCTTCCTTGAGGTATGTTTCATTCTGCCATATTACATACTCGTACATTCCATGTACTGACGTCCATTCGGACCTGCATCATTTCATGATGTAGAGAGAGGTTTAAGAGGTCGTAATAGGAGCACCATTAAGGATCTATACACACTCAGCATATTGGTGAGTCCTTCCCTACATTCGGAGGACACCGCTTATGTTATTCTTGCCTCGAGTTAGCCCTTTTCATTTTGATTTGAGGTAGCCATGAACATGTCATTGACACCAATTAGATAGTAGTCATAGAGTCTTCATAGACTAGATAGTGATGGATCGATTGAGTATTTTCTTTCCTTGAATTATTCTTGTCAAACTATTTTTAATGACAAAGATTGGAGTTTGATTTGTTGGCCCATGGTTTTCTTTCTTGAGTTAGGTCGTTGATTTGGATTGCCCACTAAATTATTTCTTTATTTTGAACTTTCCGTTGATTGATTGATATTGAATGGATATGTGATTGGACCAAGTGATTCGAATGGGGACCAGCAATGGTCTTCGAGTGCCGGTCACATCTAGGGTACACTCCCGGGGCGTGACATGATTGAAATTTGTTGTGTTTTGAAAGGTCCAATGAGACTAGATTGATTGAGTTTTGAAAAGGGTCCAATGAGACCATATTGATTGAGTTTTGAAAGGAGTCCTATGAGATTAAATGAGTTGATTTGAACTAAGTCCAAAAGATACTAAATGAGTATTTTGAGTATTTTACGCTCCTGATAGATATGAGCATATTAAGTCTTGGAAGGAGTATTGAGTACTAAATTGGGTAAGAGTATACTCCCTACTCAAATCCCATGAACTACGTAGCTAACGTAGGAGAGGATTAAACCATTAAAGTCGGATGTTTCTCTATTTCATTATCCTGACATGATAGAACTTGATTGATTGTTGGATCCAAATTGGTAGATTCGTCCTTCACCTTGGCAAGTATTGAAAGGATGTGGCAACGACGTCGGTTCATTGTACATCACCTACTTATAGGTGGTGGGATTATTGTCGGTTAGAAAAACTCCCAAATTGAGTGGATTGTGCATGATATGATTGGTTTGATTGAGATTGTAGTTGATTGAGTCGAATTGTAAAACATTGCTAAATTATTATTTTCATATCTATTGAGTTGAGTCTTTTGACTTTATTGTTAAGTTGATTGTATATGATTGGATTGGATTGAATCAGATCGGATTGTATATGATTGGATTGGATCAGATTGTATATGAATGGATTGGATCGAATTGTAAATGATTGAATTGAATTGGATTGTACATAATTGGATTGGATTGAATATGATTGGTCTCTGTCTAAACTGTATTCTTACTTTAGACTTATGACACCTTGATTGAGTCTCTCTTACCTTTCTGATTTGAGATATCTGAACTGAAATTATTCTACCTTGACATATATTTCATTCTGCCAAATTACATACTTGTATATTCCACGTACTGACGTCTATTTGGACCTACATCATTTCATGATGCTGAGACAAGTTTAAGAGATCATCAATAGGCGCACCGTTGAGGATCTGTTCACACTTAGCTTATTGATGAGTCTTTCCCTACATTCGGAGGATATCACTTATGTTATTCTTGTGTTGAGTTTAGTATTTTTATTTTGATTTGAGTTTTGAGTCTCCCGTCATCTTGCTCGAATTGCTGAAAAGTTGATACATGGAAATAAAACTAATATACATGGTTTGAATATTAATATTGGGCTGTATACATGGAATAGAGGTGAAAAACAATATTGTATACACTGATATATACAGTCCGATATGTAAGAAAATAATATTATATATACTGATATACAGTCTATATACAGTCTGATATACATTGATATACAGCGAATACAGGGAACAAATAGGTGATATACAGTGCGTATACAGTTCGATATACAGAAATAATATTGTATACATTATATGCAGTGTATATACAATCCAATATATAGTGTATATACAGCTGTGATATATAGTGGAGTTGGACTTAAGGCCCAAAACGCAGATTGCCCAACAACTTAGTCTAGGCGTACAGAAACTAAGTGTCAGGCCATATTTACATATGTTATTTATTGTTTTTTTATATTGATTCAGGTTGTAATAATTTATTTACTTATGTTATTTATGTTTGCTTAGATATTAATTTTAATTTATTTTAACTTAATTAGATTCCCCTAAAGATAAACCAATTCATGTTAATTTACTCTTTAAATAATTTTCAACCTTCACTTAGTTATTTGATAAACTTTTACTTTTTTATATACATGTATATTATTTTCAATGTTTACGTTTGATCATTTTTTCTAAAAAATAATTTTGAAGTCTTTGTTTTCTTTTAAATTAATATTTTCAAAAGTTAGTCAAATAATTTTCTAAATCATCGGATAACCGCGCGTTAACGGCCACTTTGAATGCTTAACACCTTCTCAAAGTGGATATAAGAACCTCATACCTTTTTCTCTAAATTAAGTGACGACTTTTCTTTTCTAAAATTAATTTTTTCTCTATAAAGTTGAAATTAATTTTAAACCGTCTTTTCTGACATAAGAATATTCAACTCAACATATAGTACAAGGTTCAAAGTTCTCCAAACTTAACCTAAACATGATATTAACCCTCAATAGATAGTAATGGGAAGGAAATACCTCAAATTAAGTGTTCACCCCTTTTTCGACAATATTTTAATACCCAGGCATACTCAAAAACCCCAAGTCAACCCCTCAGGCGGGCATTACAAGTCAAATAATATTTTCATATCTCTAACTTAGTTAAGTCATGGATTACACAGTCTCAACACATATAAGTTATCAAATAAGCCCCCATATGGACTGCACAACACATATAAGCCTCACATGGGCATCACATTAAAATTAACAGTCCCAAACTATAGTACGACCCCATCCCAAAGTCTATAATATAGAATTTGGCTAATCACCCTAACTCAGCCCCAAGAAGAATAGTCAAACCTACCGCAATTGCCGAAACCGCACTTGAACGCTCTACCTAATGAAAAACCCTTGAATTCAATGCCCTAATTGACAATTCACTATCAAGAATAAAACATGCGTCATAAGGAGTCCAATGGCACCTATATTGATAGGTTTCAAAATCGAGGGTAAGATAGTCCAAAAATTGATCAATTTCAAAAATGGCCGAATCTGGAATTTTCTTGTAAAATCATATTCTACTAGTAATAAGGAACTCATAGTTGAAAAATCTATTAAAATAGAGTATAAAACGAGTTGGAAATCACTGTTTTCCTTAAATTATGGTTAGGGAAGAAACAAGAAGTTTTGGAGTTTGAAACTAAAAATTAGGGGTTGAAATCATCAAATAATTAATGAAAAAAGGAAGGTTTTAGGTTAAAAATCACTTACCCAATGATTTTACTCAAAAACCTCTTCTCAAATCGCCTCGCCAAGCTCCAAAGACTCAACAATGGAGGAAATGGGGGTTTTCCACGAAGTTGAACACTGTTCAGGCAAAAATTTGCATCGCGGTCGATATCTACTAAAGCTCGCAATCGCTAAAGGCATGGGGTAGAAAAGACCATCGCGATCGCGAAGACCACTTCCCGACTTATAGAGATTGCTTGGCCTAAGGGCGCGATCGCGATGAACAAAAGTGACTGCTTCATAAACTAGCAAAATCCCAAACTGACATTCTCCGATCGGACCCTCGGGATTCATTCGGAATCCCTTATACACAAACCCTATATGCACGCCTACTAAATTCAACGTTTCGGACTCAATGAAACCATCAGAATTCGAATTCGATGTCTTCTTGATCCGCAATCCGATAAGTCGCAATTTAACTAGTTTCAAAACTTGAAATACCCAAAATACCCTCGAAACCTCTAAAAATTACAACGAAGTCATTTCTAGCGTTAGAATCACCCCCCGAAACCATTGCAATCATCAAAAATCCAATCCGAGTGTCTGAACTCGATTTGTTGACCAAAGTCAAACTTAGTTCATTTAAAAATAAACTTCCCAATTTGGGACCTCAAATTCACATATTAACCCCAAATCTAATTCTGACGACTATCCTAGACTAATTTTCACATTCCAAAGTTGATGGAACTGACAGAATCCCGTTTCAAGCCCCGTAGCTCCGATTGGTATCGAAAATCATCTTTAACAACTTAACTCCTTAAAAATCAAAAAAAATTCCCAATTCACAAACCATTAAGATTTTAACACAGTTAACTACTCAAACTGATCAAATAACACTTGGGGGCACTAACAATAGGGGTAAAATGGTAGTCCTGCAAGAAAATTTGAAAATGACCCTCAAGGTCATTACAATATCCACCACTAAAAAGGATGCTTGTCCTCGAACATAAGATAAAAGAAAGTACCTGGATTCTCAAAAAGCCGAGGGTACCGGGCCCACATATCATATTCTAACTCCCAAGTCGCCTTCTTAACAGGCTGATGCCGCCACTGCACCTTGATCGAAGAGATTTCCTTGGTCTTGCGCCTACGAAGGTGCCTGTCTAGGATATCTACCGTCTCTTCCTCATAAGTCAAATCTGGACCCAACTCCACCGCATCATAAGAAATCACATGGGATTCATTCGGTATATACTTTTGAAGCATAGAGACATGAAACACCGGATGGACAGCTGACAGTCTAGGGGTAAGGCCAACTCATAAGCCACCCCACCCACTCTCCTCAGACTATCGAATGGACCAACAAATCTCGGGCTAAGCTTGTCCTTCTTCCCAAACTTCATCACACCCTTCATGGGACACAATCACCCACCATGAGCTCTAAGGGAAGAACCCTCCTATCAACACTGCTCTTCTGATGGCTCTGGCTGTCAATAGTCTATTTTAAATCAAGCGTACCCGCTCTGTAACATCTCTGATTAAGTCAGTATCCAATGCATCAACCGCAACTGAATCAAACCACGTAATGGGTGATCGACACGTACGACCATACAATACCTCAAATGGTGCCATCTAGGAATCTGTTATTGCTTTATTTACTTTATTTATTGTTATTATTTATTGTACTGTGTAACGACAATAAAAATATATTTCTTGATTAAAGAGAAATTTTCATTTTATTTTAGGGGTTTTGGTATTTCATTTTAAATATTAGAGCTTATCACTTTTAGATTAGTAATAAGATAATAATAATAATAATTAGAGCTTTTTACTTTTAAATTAATAAAAACAACAACTTAAGTTTACTTTTAGTACATAAAATACTATAGACTATTTAGGACTATTTATATTTAATTAATTAGATATTTTGTAACATTTTAATTTAGTGTAAAGATAAATTGGTGATCCAACTTTGCACTTTGGAGCTTCCTATTTCTATCATATTAATTACTTTCACTATTCATCTTTACTTGTCCACTATACTAAAAATAGATGTCCAACAATATTTGTTCAATTTATGAAATCAAGAGATAAGTTACACTTAGTTCCTAATTTACCCTTATCATTAATTAGTAGTAATTTCTCTATTACATTTTTCAAGACATTATATTTATTATATTCAAAAGGTGATATGGTAAAATTACACTTCTATTTATAATTTTTTAAGAATTGTGCAAAATCAATAATGGACAACTATGGTTAGAAGGAGGGAGTACTTTTATCTTTAAAACATTGGGACCCAACAACACTTTTGATCAGATGTCGATTATTTCCAAAAAGACCTCCACTAGTTGACTCACTTTCACTAATACATCATTTAATAGATCTTCTTTGATCATTGCCTTGCATTATCAAAAAAAAAAAAAAAAAAACTTGCATGTCATATATAGTTATGGCCAAAATTTGCAATCTTTCTCTTTGCTTTTGCAATTTTCATTCTGCTCCATCACCATACTTCACATGCTAGTGTACCTAATATCAGCACTGATGAAGCTGCTCTTCTTGCACTGAAATCACACATTTCTTCTCATCCTAACAACATCTTAGAAAGTAACTGGTCTTCTTCGAGCTCAGTTTGCAGCTGGATTGGAGTCACTTGCAGTTCCCGCCACCGTCGAGTCACTGCTTTAAACATTTCTGACATGCAACTTCATGGTATCATTCCTCCACACCTTGGAAACCTCTCATTTCTCGTCTCCCTCGACATTAGTCACAACACTTTTCATGGAGATTTTCCGGAAGAGTTGGCTCATCTGCAGAGGTTGAAAGCGATTGATGTCACAAGCAATAACTTCACCGGAGCCATTCCATCATTTTTAAGGTTGTTACCAAACCTACGCTTTGTGTGCCTCTCGAGCAACCAATTTTCAGGGAAAATCTCATCTTCCCTTTCCAATCTGACAAAACTGGAAGTGTTGGGCTTGCAGAACAATTTTCTCGAGGGAGAGATCCCTCGAGAAATCAGTGATCTTCGTTATTTGACTGTCCTAGATCTGCAATTTAATCAACTTACTGGCTCCATCCCACCATTAATCTTTAACATTACTACAATGCAAGTAATTGCTCTTAACGGCAACAATCTTACTGGTAAGCTTCCAAATATGATATGTGATCGCCTTCCAGACTTGGAAGGACTTTACCTCAGAAGAAACTCCCTAGATGGAGTTATTCCACCAAACCTGGAGAAATGCAGAAATCTTCAAATATTGGTATTGGGTGAGAATGAGTTTGCTGGAACTGTGCCAAGAGAGCTAGCCAACTTAACAGCTCTTACAAGGTTACATATTGGTTTTCTACATTTGGAAGGTAGTATGAAATTTTCTTCCTTTTCTCTTTTCCGCCAAATTTGTACTCATATATTTCCCCAAAATTAAACAGGAGAGATACCAGTGGAGCTAGGTAATCTTAAGAAACTACAAAGGGTAAGTTTGTCACAGAATGAGTTGACTGGTTCTGTCCCTGCAAGCATTTTCAACATGTCATCACTGCAGGCCCTAGATCTTGCACAAAACAAACTTTCAGGCACTCTACCTTCAGATTTAGGCCGTGGAATGCCCATCCTAGAACAAATTCTTTGTGGAGGAAATAATCTGAGTGGCTTAATCTCTTCTTCAATCTCAAATTCTTCAAGACTCAGAGTGATTGATCTTTCAGTCAACAGTTTCACAGGTCCAATTCCTGAATCACTTGGTAACTTAGAATACCTCGAGGATCTAAACTTGAGAGAAAATAATCTTTTCAGCGATTCAACATTCAGCTTCCTTGCATCATTGACAAACTGTAGAAATTTAAGACTACTGTGGTTTGGTGATAATCCGTTGGATGGTGTTTTGCCTGCATCTATCGGAAATTTATCCAACTCTCTAAATTCTTTTGAAGGAAATGGCTGTAAACTGAAGGGCGTCATTCCTCAAGAGATTAGTAATCTTACTGGAGTGATACACATGAGTCTGCATAACAATGGGTTGAGTGGACATATTCTTAATACTGTCCAGGGCATGTTGAACCTTCAAGAATTTTACATACAAAGCAACAAGATAATAGGAACCATACCAGATGTTATATGTAGTTTAAAGAATCTTGGTGCATTAGACTTGTCAAGAAATAAGTTTTCCGGTTCGGTGCCACCATGCTTAGGGAATGTCACTAGTTTGAGGAAACTTTAGCTAGCTTACAACAGGCTGAATTCAAGATTACCTGCAAGCATGGTGAGCCTTCAAGATCTCATAGAATTTGATGTTTCATCCAATTTATTGAGTGGGCAAATTCCACAGGAGAGCGGAAACTTAAAGGCTGCAGTACTCATTGATTTGTCGCGGAATTATTTTTCTGGTAAGATTCCTAGCACTCTAGGGGGTCTAGATAAACTAATTAATCTTTCTCTAGCACATAACAAATTAGAGGGGCCGATTCCAGAATCATTTGGCAAAATGTTGTCCTTGGAATTCTTGGATTTGTGCTATAATAATCCTAGTGGTGAAATTCCAAAGTCATTAGAAGCTCTTGTGTATCTCAAATACCTAAATATCTCATTCAATAAACTCGGTGGAGAAATTCCCACTGGTGGTCCCTTTGCAAATGTTACCAGTCAATCTTTCATGTTCAATGATGCACTTTGTGGTGACTCACGATTTAACGTAAAACCATGCCTAACCAAATCTACAAAGAAGTCAAGAAGAAAAGGAGTGCTTACAGGTTTATATATTCTATTAGGGATTGGATCACTCTTCACGTTGGCTGTTGGATTTGTGGTGTTAAGATTGAGAAACACAAAGAAGAGTGCAAGTCAAAATGATGTGTCTCTCATAAAAGGGCATGAAAGAATTTCATAATATGAACTTGAACAGGCAACAGAAGGATTCAACGAAACCAACTTGCTTGGTAGTGGGAGTTTCAGCATGGTATATAAAGGGACACTTAACGATGGTATCATTTTTGCAGCAAAGGTATTCAATGTGCAATTGGAGGGTGCATTCAAAAGTTTTGACAAGGAATGTGAGATACTCCGGAACCTTCGCCATAGAAATCTGACCAAAGTCATCACCAGCTGCTCCAATCTTGATTTCAAGGCCCTAGTGTTGGAATACATGCCCAACGGGACACTTGATAAATGGTTATACTCTCACAACTTGTTCTTGAACTTATTGCAGAGACTGGATATAATGATAGATGTTGCATTTGCAGTGGACTATCTCCACAATGGCTATTCAACGCCTGTGGTACATTGTGACTTGAAACCAAGCAATGTCTTGCTAGATCAAGAAATGGTTGCTCATGTAAGTGATTTTGGCATTGCAAAAATGTTAGGTGCAGGGGAGGCTTTTGTTCAAACAAGGACAATTGCAAGCATTGGATATATTGCTCCAGGTATATTAAAACTTTTTATAGTTCTCATATCGTTTAATTACTCAAAACAATTCCTTCCCCTAGGTGTAAATTGATTTATGATCATTTTTCGACCATGATTGCAGAGTATGGACAAGATGGCATAGTATCCACGAGTTGTGATGTTTATAGTTTTGGCATCCTCATGATGGAGACGTTCACACGAACAAGACCAAGTGATGAAATATTTACTGGAGACTTGAGCATACAACGTTGGGTTAGCGATTCTTTTCCTGGTGAAATTCACAAGGTGGTGGATTCTAATTTGGTACAGCCAGGAGACGAACAAATCGACGCAAAGATGCAATGTTTGTTATCTATCATGGAATTAGCTTTGAACTGCACTTTAGTGAGACCTGATGCAAGAATTAACATGAAAGATGCTCTTTCAACACTCAAAAAGATCAGGCTCCAGCTTGTTAGTAGTCTGCACTAGGTGGAATCGGACCAGCCTCCTCTTGTATGTTATTTAGTTACCTGTCTGCTCTTGTACTTATGTGTGTTTTATCGTGGTTTTGTGAAGCAACCCGTTTCTTGATATATGGAAGTTGAAAATGAGATTTAAAAGGGGATCAGATATTTAAAATGCTCAACGCAAGATTTTCTTTTCGTATTTACATAACTTTGAGAATCCTTCCATTATCTACAATGACTACTACCAACCCGTGGACATGAAAATAACACAGAACTTGAATACTTGAGATGATGCAGGGTCCATGACAAATACTTGTGTAACGATTCATGCCTAGGTTTTGGCTTATAGACACAATGATTTGTCATCTTTGCTCCCACCAGAAGTCAGAAAGTGCACCTCTCAACAGTTGCTAATATTCTATTGAGAGTCCAAACATAAAAGTAGATCCAGTCTCGATTCAATAATTCCATTAAACCTTGAGCATGAGGAACATAGTAAACGGGAATTCTTTTCCAAGGTTGTCTTAGCATTGAAGTAAGGCACCTTAATTTCCAAAATCCCATTAGATGGCGAAAAAGGATAAACACTATCAGGGGATGCTGGAAGCCAGTTATCCTTCACACTCATTTCCTGTCGATAGACTTAAAATTTTTGGAAAGAGATAATATTTCCAGTTAATAGCCTCATTTACCTTTCATATTATATGCACTCCTTACTCTTCAATGGATCAAATCTATCCATTCACGGTGATAACTTAACGAGAATTGAGACAAGTAAAAATAATGACATAGTATTTTTACATGGAACCTCCCAGATCACAAGGATGGGAAAACCATGACCTACACATTTGCAAGATTTCTCCCATTTTTTAATAAATCAATGAGCCTCAAAAAAATTCATATTACAACTCTTGCAACCTAGGAACTAACTTTAATTCCTAAACTCAACAATCAGCCGATGGTCGAACCCTTTCAAGTTATCCCCAACTTGAAGTTAACACGTACTTCAATATTGTTCCCCAAACACAAGCCTAGGAAAGCAATAAATTATAACTCAATTGAACTTCCTAATACATAGTAAAGAGACTAGAAGACGGGAAAAACATATTGACTATGAAACAGATTCTTCAACTTGGTCCTTTGTATCAGGTGCACTTCTTATTACCAAATCTTCAGGTTGAGGTTGCTATACTAATATTTTTCATACATGATGTCACATTTTCCTTTTTATGTGTTGCAATAAAAGGACTATGAGCCCATTTGGATAGGCTTAAAAAAAGTAACTTTTATGTATAAAGTGCTTTTAGAACTTTGAAGTGCTGAAAGTTATTTTTATAAATAAGCAGTTGAGTGTTTGGATAAAAGTGCTTATGATGTGAATTTTAGGGTTAAAAGAATAAAAAAAGGTAGTTTGAGAATTTAGTTAAAATATAAAGGATATAAAAGTAATTTCCATGGTCAAAGAAAATGACTTTAAGCACTTTGGAAAAAAAGTTAGAAATCCTAACTTTTCATTTCTGACTGACTTTAAGAACTTTATGGCTTAAAGTCAGCATTAGACAAACACGTCCAAAAGCTGAAAAGGGGCTTTAAGTTGATTTTGACCAACTTAAAGTCAATCCAAACGGGCTCTATGAAGTTAATTTTTTGGCACATCTCATAAAGGAAATAGAATGCCCAGTGCGTAAATTGTTGACTTTGACATTTTCTTCACTGCTTGATTTTAATATATGTTGACTTTGACTACTAAATACAAATATTCTAATGGGAATTTCAGCATGGTTTACAAAGGGATACTTAAGGATGGTACCTTTTTTGCAGAAAAGGTATTCAATGTGCAGTTGGAGGGTGCATTCAAAAGCTTTGACATAGAATGTGAGATACTTCGCAACCCTCACCACAGAAATCTGACCAAAGTCATAACGAGCTGCTCCAACCTTGACTTGAATGCCCTAGTGTTGGAATACATGCCTAATGGGACACTTGATAAATGGTTATACTCTCACAACTTGTTCTTTGACTTGTTACAGAGATTAGATATAATGATAGATGTTGCATCTGCAATGAACTATCTCCACAATGGCTATTTAACACCTGTGGTGCATTGTGACTTGAAGCCAAGCAATGTCTTGCTAGATCAAGAAATGGTTGGTCATGTCAGTGATTTTGGCATTGCAAAATTGTTAGGTGAACGGGAAGCTTTTGTTCAAACAAGGACAATTGCGACTATTGGATATATTGCTCCAGGTATTAGAACTTTTAAAAGTTTTCTCATGTCCTTAGAGAATACCCAATTAATTATTTGCCCTAAATATGAACTAGTACTCTTAGTTAGCATTTTCAATGATAACTAGGAAACGTTTTTGATAATTTTTTACCATGATTTCAGAGTACGGACAAGATGGAATAGTATCCCGAGCTGCGATGTTTACAACTTTGGTATCTTGATGATGGAGACCTTTACAAGAATGAGACCAGGTGATGAAATATTTACTGAAGACTTGAGCATACAACGTTGGGTTAGCGATTCCTTCCCAAGTGGAATTCATAAGGTGGTTGATTCTAATTTGATACAGTCAGGGGATGAACAAATCGATGCAAAGATGCAATGTTTGTTGTCAATCATGTAATTAGCTTTGAGCTGCACATTAGTGACCCCTGATGAAAGAATTAGCATGGATGATGCTCTTTTAACACTTAAAAAGATTAGACTCCGACTTGTCGGTAGTCACTACTAGGTGGAATATAATTGAACCATCGTCTCTTGTATGTTGTTTGAATACTTATGTTGGTTGCGTTAAGGTTTCAGCTCAGCGCAAGTGCTTTTATGTACTTCGCAAGACAGGAATTCGTTGAATCAAGAATTGTAACAAGCGGCTCATGTTATAAACCATTCAATATGCATAGAATTATAAGATAGAGATGCTGATTCTCAAGTCACATTTTGAACTAACAATTTGTATGCTATAACTATCAAACTCAATAGGTTAAAGTAGCAAGTGAGTTGATCCATTATTTCCCAGAAAAAAGGTAAGAGATGAACTGTTCCCTAGGGGAATGGGTTAAGGTCGCAGAGAAAGAGAAGCAGATGAGTAGAGAGAGAGAAAGTACCTGGAGCTTGCCAGTTGTGTTAGACGGTGGTGCAAGTGAGATGAAGAAGGCAGGATGTTTGGGTATAAGAAATGTACTTTTTAAGAGCCTGTTTGTCCACCAGTTGTATTCACTTTTTCCCGGAATAAACAATCTTTGACCTCAAGGATGATTATAAAAAAATTGTCCCAGCCGAAAGCTTTGCTTCAATTAATCCTTAGCATTTATCTCAACAGGAAGGTCAACCTTTTGTTGATATGAATATACTTCCATCTCAACTCTATAATCATTTGGTGTTGCGACATCAAATTTTCTCTAGAATCACTCAAGTAATAGAACTTTTTATGGAAGAGCCACCTGGATCAAATGGAAATTAATGTGAAAGACCGTGAGTTTTGAGCGTTGCAGCAATCATATTGAATAGCATAGCAGTATTAATCTTCATCTTGTCAGTGGAGCCGTCTGGATAAAATGAAAACAAAAATATGTAGCATTTAGCATGACAATCAAACATGACTGCCTTCAATTTTCCCTTCTCTGATTGCATTTTCTTGGAACAGAAGTGAATATACAAAGCTCTCCAACTCAGTAAATCAAGTGGTGGAGTTGTAACAGCAAAATATAAAGTGCGAAGCCATTAACGAAGTCCACAACTCACTTCTCAAAATCCAGGAACCATACTCCAATGTAGCAGAATGCCATTGGAACCACATCAAACTTGAGTGTGATCATTCCTATCCTGCTTATAAGGACATGTTTGTCTCTATCTTCCCTAGACACAGTGAACTCAGTGACTTTTATCCACGAAACTTAATCAAACAACCTTTTTTTTTTTCCAATCAATAACTGCTCCGCAAAATTCCCAGGCAACTTGTAGCAAAGTGCCTTTAGAGCTTCTTCCCAGCAAGCAACATGTCTTAGTTCAATAGCCACACAAGACAACTTCTTAACATTAACTGGAAAAAACTTCAAGTAAACCCAATCTTCCACATCAAATTCAAGTTCTCTCCTTCTAACATCCGAATAGGACTTTTGACGATTTTGGGCAGCCCTTAATCTCTCGTAAATAAGTTTGACATTTTTCAAGGCCTCAACCACTAACTCAGGCCCTAACAAGGCACCCTCTCCCACTTCAAACCATCCAATAGGTGATTGGCACCTTCTTTCATACAAGGCTTCAAATAGTGCCTTCTGATGCTCAAATGGTAACTATTATTGTATGCAAATTCAACTAACGGTAGGTGATCATCCCAATTTCCTTTGAAATCAAGCAAACAAGCCCTCAACATGTCTTCTAGAGTTTGGATCGTTCTCTCGCTTGTCCATCTGTTTGAGGGAGAAATGCGGTACTTAGCTTAACTTTGGTGCCAAGACTCTTTTGAAAGGATTTCCAAAAGTGAGAAGTGAATTGACTACCACGATCCAAAATGATGGACAATGGGACACCATATAACTTTACAAATTCTCGAATATACATCTTGGCATAATCTTCGGCACTATAAGAAGTCTTAACCAGTAGAAAATGGGATGTTTTAGTCATTCTATCCACTACCACCCAAATTGAATCATGTTATTTTCGGGTATGAGGCAAGCCCGTTATGAAGTTCATGTTCACATCCTCCCACTTCCAAGTAGGAATTTTGATATCTTGGGCTAGACCTCCTGGTCTTTGATGTTCAACTTTCACTTGTTGTAGATTTGGACATTCCACCACAAACTTTGCTATGTACTTCTTCATACCGTTCCGCCAATACACTTCCCTCAAATCTATGTATATTTTGGTGGATCCCAAAAGTATGGAATATCGAGAGCTATAGGCTTCACTCAATATCATTTCTCTTAGGCCACTAAAATTTAGAATATATAACCGACCTTGGTAACAAAGTACTCTATCTCCCCCTTGTGAGAAAACCTCAACCTTCTTATCAACGACCAACTTCTTCAACTCAACTATGGTTGGATCCATGTCTTGCTTTGCCTTTACATCCGCTACCAATAATGATTTCGAACTATTTTGAAAAAGAATACCACCCTCATTAGAGTCACTCAACCTTACCCCCAACCGGCCAATCGGTGCACATCTTTAACCAACTCCTTCTTGTCTCTTCAACATAAGCAACACAATTCATGGATAACTGACTAAGAGCATCAACAACAACATTTGCTTTATGCGGATGGTACAACACACTCATATCATAATCCTTTAATAGTTCAAGCCACCTCATTTGCCTAAGATTCAAGTCTCTTTAGTTAAACACATATCGCAAGCTTTTGTGGTCGGTAAATATGTCAACATGCACCCCATAAAGATAGTGACGCTAAATTTTCAAAGCAAAAACAACCGCCTCCAATTCAAGATCATGAGTTGGATGGTTTCGTTCATGCAAAAGTTGCCTGCAGGCATATGTTATGACCTTACCATGTTGCATCAAAACACAACCCAATCCAACCCGTGAGGCATTACAATATACAACAAACCCATCCGGACCTTCCGCCAATGTTAAAATAGAAGCTGGCGTAAGACAATCCTTTAATGTTTGAAAACTTCTTTCACACTCATCCAACCATTAAAATTTTACCATTTTGTGATGCAATAGATGAAAATTCTTCTACAAACCTTCTATAATATCCTACCAAGTCCAATAAGCTACAAATATCCAAGAGAAACAATGGTCTAGGCCAATTCTTCACCGTCTTCATTTTTTTTGCATCAACCATGATACCATCACCGAAAACAATATGATCAAGAAAAGACACGGACCTCAACTGAAATTTACACTTACTAAACTTGGCAAATAGTTGCTTATCCCTCAAAGTTTGCAACACAATTCTCATGTGTCCCATATGCTCTTCTTCACTTCGAGAATAAATCAACATATCATCAATAAAGACCACCACAAATATGTCTAGAAATGGCTTGAAAACTCGTTTCATCAAGTCCATAAAAATAATGGGAGCATTAGTCAGCCCAAATAACATAACCAAACACTCAAAATGGTCATACCTTGTTCGCAATGTCGTCTTGGGAATGTCACACTCCCTCACCCTCAATTGGTGATAACCGGACCGAAGATCAATTTTAGAGAACTAACTTGCAACTTAGAGTTGATCAAAAAAATCATCTATTCTTGGAAAGGAATACTTGTTCTTTATGGTGACCTTATTCAATTGTCGGTAATCTATACACATACTAAGTGACCCATTCTTCTTTCAAACAAACAAAGCGGGAGCACCTATGGTGAAATGCTTGTTCTTGTGAAACCCTTATCCAACAAATCCTTCAATTTTTCCTTTAACACCTTACGTTCCGCCGGGGACATATGGTAAGGAGGAATAGAGATAGGTTTGGTGTCGGGAAGAAAACCTATACCAAAATCCATTTTTCTTTCGCGAGGAATACTTGGCAAATCATCAAGAAACACATCGGGGAATTCATTTACAATGGAAACCGACTCAATAGTAGGGGCTTCAGAATTTTTATCCCTAACCCGCACTAAATGATAAATACACCCCTTAGAAATTACTTTTTGGGCTTTTAGGCACGATATGAACCGACCCCTAAATACTGAATCACTATCCTTCCAATCAAGAACCGGCTTATTAGGAAATTAGAATTTGACCATACGGGTTCTACAATCAATAGATGTATAAGAATCATGTAGCCAATCCATGCCAAGAATGACATCAAAATTAGTCATGTAAAGTTAAACAAGATCACATGGGATTATCTTATGCAACACCGACATGGGGCAATTTCTATAGACTTTCTTGACTAGAACCGAATCACCAATGGGGTTATAAACCAAAAAAGACTCTAGTAAGATTTCTGGATATATATCAAATCTTATAGCAAGGTAATAAATAACAAAAGACCATGTGGCACCCGAATCAAGTAAATCATAAACATCAAAGTTAAAGACCCGCAACATACCCGTAACCACATCGGGAGACTCTTCAACATCTTATCTCACTTGGAGTGCATAGAAACTATTGTGGTGTGGACCACCACCTTGTTGATCTTATCCTCATTGAGTAGCTTGGCCTTGAGGACATCCTTCTCTTCGCTTGTTTGTAACATTAGGGAATTCAGAGATCTTGTGCCCCACTTTACCACATCCAAAACAAGCACTCGTATCAACCAAACATTTGCCTCCATAGTTTTTCCCACACTTGGAACACTTGGAGAGAGTAGATCTAATAACACCACCACTTTGGGCTTTAGGGTTGGGCACCCTATCTTTGTCAAATCTTTGGCCCGAATCTTGTGAAGAACTTTGGCCTTGAAACTTTTGGCCTTGTTGAAAATGGCCATTACCACCACTGAATTTGGATTAAGAAAGACCACTTTCACATCGAGCCCTCTTGGACTCTCTCACCTTCATCTCCTTAAGATTCTCCCCTTCTATTTGTTTTGCATATGTCATGATCCTAGAAATGTCCATCTTTTTTATAAGCATTGTGGTTCAGCATTCTTTCATCACCAAATCTGACACTTTTGAAATAAACTTACTCATTCGGACACGGGAGTCAGCTACCAAATAAGGAGAATACTTGGACAATTTTGTGAACTTGAGGTCATATTCTCTCACAATTATATTACCTTGTTTGATACTGATGAACTCCAACATTTTCACCTCCCTTAGTTCAAGTGGAAAGAAGCGGTTAAGAAATGCAACCTTGAAGTTTTCCCAACCTATGGGACCCTCTTCAACCCTTTCGTCCTTCCATTGATTGTACCAAACTTGAGCAACACTCTAGAGTTGGTAGGATTCCAACTCTGCCTTATCCTTCGAAGACACCCCTATGATAGAAACAATCTTATGCACCTCATCAACAAAGTCTTAGGGATCCTTATCAACCTTGGACCCATGAAACTCGAGAGGGTTCATCCTTGTAAAGTCCCTAACCCTTGAAGCCAGTGTAACCACATTTGGAGGAGCCACCACCCCTTGGTTCACTTGAGTAGTCATGTCTTAGGCTAGCATAGAGATGGCGGTCCAAAATTCGACATTAGTAACTTAATCTGCTAGAGGGTCATTAGTAGCTTGAGGGGATTGTTCCTCATTAGCATCAACCCTTCTTCGGATTGGAGATTTTCTTGGAGGCATTTTCTGAAAATTGCAAAGAACAATCATTAGAGGAAAAAAACTTAGAGTACACCCTATTACACGATATAGATCATAAAAGAAGTGAAGATTTCCTAAAACGCCTTATAGCCTCCTACTCATAGATGTGGCGCATTTCACACCCATGAATAAGACTCTACTTGTGGCATGTTGGACTTTCTAGGACCCTTCAAAATATTGTGCTCTAATATCAAGTTTGTCACGACCCAAGCTAGGCCCTAGGTGTGACACGGATATTAGCATTTCTGAAAAAACCCCAACAAAGCCTCTTAATATATCATAAGTGTAATGCCCCGTAATTTCTGAGCAAAGATTCAAACGATCCTACAAATGTGTATAGACCCGAACCTGCAGATTTCTAAGTTGTATATGTATGTTAAGGTTAATTCCTAAGTAATTGAAGTGTATTAGATGCAAGTTAGGTTCATAAGGAACCTCTAAAATTAATCCAACTTCAAAGCTTTCCTACCGACTAAGTTTTTGCATGAGTCTTCTTTCCTACGCCAGCAAGTTTGCGTCAATCCGAGTTCAGAGTAAAAATTTAAGACTATTTTACTAGAGATGCTGCAAGATATCAGTGTCTGATGGGAAATGAGAGGGCCCGTCAGACATGGTCATCACACTTAGGTAGAATGGTCGATTTTTAGGCCAGTTATGATGGTATAAGAGATGGACCATCACCCAAGCAATAACCTATCACTCCGATGACGATAGAACAGTGATTTTAGCCGATTTTGAGATTCTACGAGGGTATTTTAGACCTAAAACCTTGGGGAGTTATCTAAATGGTCTTAAACACGTAGAAAATCATCTTTTTTTCATTAAAACCTCTCATTCACTAAAATTATATGCTCTCAACTCCCTCAACTCAAAAACTACCACAAGAAAAGCAAAAGCTATGGTTTGAAGGTTTCCAAGCAAGTTCTTCTTCAAGCTTCGTTCTCTCAGGTATGTAAGACTTCAATGAGAGTATTTCTTTCACTCTCATCCCTCAAGTATTTTGGTTATGTAATGAATTATATTGAAATCTAGGGTTTTACCCAATCTTCTTCAAGCTATGATTTTTATGTAAAGTTAGAGTTTTTATGAAAGATTTCTTATACATCTCACTGAATTACTATGAACTATATGTTTTATTATATAATTATGATTCTCCAAGCATGTGTCAAGATTATTTATGAATTTATAAAATCTACATTTGAGTATTTATAGGTAATGCATGATTTCAAGTAATTTTTCTCATGTTTAAAGTCCTATGCATAGAAGTAAAGATATGCTTATAAAAGAGATATTTGAGAACTGCCTCACAACACTTATGATTTAAGATCTGATTATTGATCTTAGTCTCACTTATGATTTAAGATTTGACTTTTGAGATTAGTCTCACATATTATTTAGATATATGGACAGTTTTTTATACTTATGAGTATTAATATGTATTTATGTTATTTTGGGAGGAATATTTAGCACCGAGTGGATTTTAGGTCTGAAGGTTTCCATTAGCATCCATGGACCTTTAATAGTAATCCCTAAGTCTCATAACTACGTCCCACTGTAGTACTTGAGTATACCACTTTATCGAACAACTTCATATGGCCTAAGAGGCACACACTAGTGGATCCACCTAGATATGATATGGTCTTATACCTTGGAAGGATATAGGGCAGTCTGGCCAACTTGGTTAGCTATTGAATATCATGATCTCACATGGTGTATGTCGATTTTAAGAAACTCCCCAATTTATACATCTTTTTACTATATGTTCTTAACCTTATATGTTTCATTTTAAGTATGCTATATTATGAATATGATTATGCAAGGCTACTGATTTAGACTTACCTTGCTGTATATGTTTTTGAAAGAATTTCCTTTTAAATTGATTTCTATGCATAGATTCCAACTATTTCTTTCAGTTTCTTTATTATGATTATGATTTTAGAAATTCAATTTCACTGTTTCTCTATATGTTATTTATATGATTATGATAGTCTTCCCTTATATACTCAGTACATTTCACGTATTAACGCATACTTTATCTTCACTGCATCATTTTATAATGTAGATTCTGACACTTATTTTCAGACTCATGGCTAGTGAGGTTGCATCAATTAGCAGTTGGTTAGTCTTCCTTATTCGGGGACTTCATGAAGTAGTTTTAGTAAGTTCTTTTACTAAGCAATGATAGTCGGGGGCCATGTCCCGATAAATTTATTTCTTTTAGTTCATATGTTAGAGGATTGTTTTAGATGTTAGTTTTAGTCTTCATAAATATGTTATCTTTCTAATAAGACCTTTTATGCATATGTTCCATCTTCCGCATAATTTTCTTATGATATGCTTTGATCTACTATGACAAAAGTTAGCTTGGTACCACTCATGGTCCTAAGTATCGTGTCTCGGCTAAGGTGTAGACTCAGATCGTGACAAACTTGGTATTAGAGCACTAGGTTCAAGTGT
This sequence comes from Solanum dulcamara, assembly GCF_947179165.1. Classification (NCBI taxonomy): domain Eukaryota; kingdom Viridiplantae; phylum Streptophyta; class Magnoliopsida; order Solanales; family Solanaceae; genus Solanum; species Solanum dulcamara. The sequence goes on along the minus strand of NC_077244.1, from coordinate 4,666,753 downwards.
CCTAGGATGTCTAAAAAGAGGCATCTAGTAGAGTCCTTTTTATTGGTGTGAATCGTGCCACACTTATAAGGAGGAGGTTACGGGATATTTAGGAAATACTTTACCTTCTTCATACTCTAGATCGTGCAAAGGAGTTATTTTCTAAGAAACATATGCAGATTCATTCGATTCTCGAACACCTCCAACTATTCCTCATCTTCGAGGTGATAAAAGTAGTAAATCTCAATTCTTACTGATAATATGTTTCAAAAAAATCTATTAGCATTACAGATATCGTGCAAAGGGCTCGAGATGAGCCAATTATTGTGTTTTAAACCTCCAATTAAAAATCATACATCCTTATGTATATGACTCGTGTTGTTGAGTCAAAATATGATATGTATTCAGATTCCTCTGTAGTCCTTTGTTACATAGAACATACATGAAAGGATAAAGTATGTGTACAGATTCCTCGGTAGTATTGACACTCAAAAAATAGTGTGATCTGAGATTTCATGATTTATAAGTAGTAGAATGACCCAAGATTAGGAGTGTGAACCTAGAATTGTAGTAGCCAGAAGGTGGGAATAGTGAAATATTAAAGTGTAGCCTATTTATATATAGAGAGAGAAGTTATGTCTCGATTATGTTAGAATTGAGGTGTTAAGTCTTCAGGTGGTAACTACTAAGGGATAGTAAGTTAAAGTAGTTTGTGTGGTAGAAGGTAGAGAAGAAGTCGGTGGTTAGGGATTGATAGATCTAGGCATTTCTTTGTGATTTTGAAAAGGAACCGATTAATGCTTGTAGATCTATGAATATAGTTTAGATGTATGGATGGATAAGTAGTAATGATGTGGAAAAGAAGGATATGCTAATATATTGTAATTAGATAAATGATAAGATTAAGATTGACTGTTATTCGTATGAGGTTTAAGTGGACTAGTGTTTCATAAATTTTATCTAGTAGATGCTAAGCCAGAATAGTATGTGACGTTGGATTGTTATGCATGTTTGGTGCTAGACACTAAGTTTGAAATATGAATGATCACCAAGGGTAAAATAAATGATAGTTTTGGGTTAGTGATGCTAGTTTTATGAAATTGATCTAGTAGGATTGCAATAGTATATGTAAGAATTTAAGTTTATTAACTTTCAACAAGTGTCATGATGCAAGTATTATATATATGTGATCCGTAGGTGAGACAATGAGTGATGACTAAGTCACTAGATAAAGGAGATCCTTAAGCATTAGGAAGGTAGAAATTAACCAAGGTAATATGTGGTTGCATGATATTCTAAGATTATTAAGAGTTATGTGTTCCTAATTAGTATGTTTGAGTAGTTAGGTGTGGAGAAAACTAAATATAGTATGTCTTATTGGGTGTTTTTAAGAGTTGAATCGAGGATTTAGAGATAGACGATGTTGTGTCTTTTAGTGAAGTTTTATTGTCCATTGATTTGGAGGGATATGAACTTAGAGGTGTGATGTTAGTAGAATAGCATGAAAGATTAGACTATGAGTTGCTAAGGAATTTGGTTATGTTGCTAGTAAGAGCTTATGTTATATGATGATGATTATAGAAGGTAGAAGAAGTTAAAAGTGGTATCTCTAAAAAGAATATCATATAATGAAGCTAGTATATTCCAAATATAGTTTGTACGGATTAGTTAAGCATTTATGTGGATATTATCGATGAGTTTAGAGGATATGGAATAGGCCCACAAACTTGGAATGTTAGCCTTTATCTAAGGAGGAGATGATGGGGTAAAGAACCAAATCAAGTCTTGTGAATTAGATGGTGATGCATTCCAGAAGGAGTTATGATGAGATAACAATTCATTTCTACGATAGAGTCTTTATCAAATTCCAGTCATTATGACACTCTTCTAATCTTTTTCGTGTAGGCATCATGCCCATGACCCATACTCATGCACTTATACAGATTCCTACCCATGCTCAAATTCTATAATAGAAAGCAATAGTTTCAGAAAAATGACCCCCATATTACTCTATGAATCTATGACTTCTAGCTCTAGGATATACAACTCACGATTTATGAACCTATGATTTCTCAGCATGCTCAGTCGTGTGTACTCATGATACATTTTTAGTGATAAGTAAAATAGCAAGATGCTATCTACGTTTTCAGATCAGTTTCTTGAACAACTCGTGTCTATGATTTCATTGTTCTAATCCTTACTTACATTCACTCATTATAGTGATGGACAGTTATGACATGTTCTATGCTTAGAATGCCTCTTTATGTATGATTTATGCTTCAAGTACATGATGTACTCGTGCCTATTACACTATTCTCTCTAGGCCTCCATTTATAAGTGTTAAAGTTATGATAAATATAAGTTATGATCTTATAGTATCTCTCTTATTCCAAATCCTCATATTCTAGTCTTTCAATGATTCTTCCTATGTTACGATAGTGGGGTTGATAGTAGTTGAATGATGCTTTTATATGAGAAGATAGTTGTCCCTTATTGGGAAGATTGGGGTATGCCTATTCTACCTAAGGTTATAAAATTGGAGGGAGATCAATGATCTATTGTATTAAATTAAAAGAAAGGTCTTGCTATGTCTTTTGGTATAGTCCTTGAAAATTTTAGCTTGTAAATATGTTAGGAAAGCTAAATATTATAAGATGGGTTGGTTAACTTGAAGTCCATGAAGTGGTTATAGTGATAATCTTGAATATTATGTTGATAAACATATGGATGAATACATTATGCACTTGAAGCTTCTTGATTTGAACTAGAGGTTAGCTAAATAGGGTAGTAAGAAGAAGTAGTATTCTTGAGATGGAATTCCCTACAGAAATATAAGAATAGTACGTTCATCTTACATGCAGCACCTTGTGAGTTCAGGTTAGGCTTGAACATTGTGACAGCATGCAGTTAGACTCAGACTTGAGTAAAAATAGTCATATGTACCCACGTGAGGATTTTGAGTTGTAGCTAATAAAGGGTAATATTTAAGATGAGATGTGTGGTTGGGTTGTGCTGATAAGTTTAAAGGCCGACAGTTGTATCGCTTAAGGAATAATAGAACTATTCTTACCTCATGCCCATGGTACCCACATCTTATGCGAAGTAGCTTCAGATGGTGTGTGGTCCATGTTTAAATCTATATTGTTCATACTTTATGAAACTATTTCGGTGTCTCACATGAATTATACCTATGATTCCTTCCCCCTGAATGCTAAAAGAGTTACCTTTCCAAGTGTTACAGAGGCCAATGGAGGCCAAGTTCACAACCTTATTTATGTCCTTCATTCCTAAGTTGTTACATACACTCTTAGCTCGTGCTTCTACATTTCTTAGTGTTGATTGCTAGACCTTCATTGTTAGTATAAATTATTTTATGCTATTTTACACAACTCAATTATCCCAAAAAAATATTGGTTTACTCTATTCATATGTCTATTGTAGCTTTGATCTTCATTTGAGGATGAATGATCCCAAGGGGGAGATATTGTAATGCCACATAATTTCTAAGCAAATATTCAAACCATCCTACATATGCGTATAGACCCAAACCTGATGATTTCTAAGTTATATATGTATGTTAATGTTCATTCCTGAGTAATTAAAGTGTATTAGATGCGAGTTAGGGTCATAAGGAACCTCTAGCACTAAGTCAAGTTCAAAGTTTTCCTACCGACTAAGTTTTCACATGAGTTCATACAAGGATCAACTTCAAATGACCATATCTCAAAAACCATAATTATTTGGGTATCCTATGACTAATCACATTAAATTTCTTTGAGTCTTCTTTCCAAATCAGCCAAGTTTGCGTCAATCCGAGTTTGGAGTAAAATATTATGACCATTTTATTAGAGACGCTGCAAGCTGTCAGTGTCCAATGGGAAATAAGATAGCATGTCAGACCAATGATGGCCCGTCAGACTTGGCCGTCACACTTAAGCAGAATGGTCAATTTTTAGTCTAGTTATGATGTTCTGGGCGACAGCCCATTATCCAAGCGATGGTCCGTCACTCAGATGATAACAGAACGGTGATTTTGGCCGATTTTGAGTTTCTAAGAAGGTATTTTAGTTCTAAAACCTTTGGGAGTTATCTAAATGGTCTTAAACACGTAGAAAATCAGTTTTTTTCATTAAATCCTCTGATACACTCCTAAAATTCTATGCTCTCAACTCCCTCAACTCAAAAACTACAGCAAGAAAAGCAAAAGCTAGGGCTTCAAGGTTTCCAAACATGTTCTTCTTTCAAGCTTCGTTCTCTCAGGTATGTAAGGCTTCAATGAGAGTATTCCTTCCACTCTCATATCTAAAGTATTTTGATTATATAATGAATTATATTTAAATTTAGGGTTTTACCCAATTTTCTTCAAGCTATGATTTTTATGTAAAGTTAGAGTTTTTATAAAATATTTCTTATGCATCTCACTAAATTACTATGAATTATATGTTTTATTATATGATTACGATTCTCCAAGCATGTGTCATGATTATTTATGAAGTTATGAAATCTACTTTTGAGTATTTACAGGTAATGCATGATTTCAAGTAATTTTTCTCATGTTTAAAGTCCTATGCATAGAAGTAAAGATATGCTTATAAAAGAGATATTTGAGCACTGCCTCACAACACTTAAGATTTAAGATCTGATTATTGATCTTAGTCTCACTTATGATTTAAGATTTGACTTTTGAGCTTAGTCTCACATATGATTTTTTTATACTTATGAGCATTAATATGTATTTATGTTATTTTGGAAGGACAATTTAGCACCGAGTGGACTTTAGATATGAAGGTTTCCATTAGCGTTCGTGGACCTTTAGTAGTAATCCCTAAGTCCCATAACTATGTGCCACCGTAGGACTTGAGTATACCTCTTTGTCGGACAACTCCATATAGCCCTAAGAGGCACACACTACTGGAGCCACCTAGATTTTATATGGTCTTATACCCTATCAAGGTATAGGACAGCCCGCCCAACTGGGTTAGCTTTTGGACAACATGAGCTCACGTGGTGTATGTCGGTTATAAGAAACTCCCTCATTTATGCATCTTTTTACTATGTGTTCTTAACCTTTTATGGTTCATTTTAAGTATACTATATTATTAATATGATTATGCAAGGATACTGATTTAGACTTACTTTGATGTATATGTTTTTGAAACAATGTCCTTTTAAACTAATTTTTATGCATAAACTCCAACTATTTATTTCAATTCCTTTATTATGATTATGATTTTAGAAATCCTATTTCACTATTTCTCCATATGTTATTTATATGATTATGATAGTGTTCCATTATATACTCAGTACATTTCACGTACTGACGCATATTTTCTCTGCGCTGCATTCTTTTATGATGCAGCTTCTGATACTCGTTCTTAGACTCATGGCTAGTGAGATTGCATCAGTTCCCAGTCAGTAGTTGGTGAGTCTTCCTTATTCAGGAATTTCATGGAGTAGTTTTAGTTAGTTATTTTACTAAGCAATGGTAGTCGGGGCCATGTACCGACAAACTTATTTCTTTTAGTTTAAATGTTAGAGTCTTATTTTAGACATTAGTTTTTAGTCTTCATGGATATGTTATCTTTCTAATAAGACCTTTTATGCATATGTTCCATCTTCTGCATAGTTTTCTTATGATATGCTTTGATGTACTATGACAAGATTTAGCTTGGTACCACTCATGGTCCTAAGTACCGTGTCTCGGCTAAGGTGTATACTCGGATCGTGACAAACTTGGTATTAGAGCACTAGGTTCAATTGTCCTAGGATGTCTGAAAAGACTCATCTAGTAGATTCCTTTTTATGGGTGTGAAGCATGCCACACTTATGAGGAGGAGGCTACGGGATGTTTAGAAAATACTTTACCTTCTTTCATACTCTAGATCGTGCAAAGGAGTTATCTTCTAAGAAACATATGCAGATTCGTGCGATTCTCCAACACCTCCAACTATTCCTCATCTTCAAGATGATAGAAGTAGTAAAGTTCAATTCCTACTGATAACATGTTGTCAAACAGAACTATTAGAATTACAGAGATCCCACAAAGGGCTCGAGATGAGCCCATTAATGTGTTTTAAACCTTCAATTCAAAATCATACGTCCTTATATATGTGAATCCTGTTATTGAGTCAAAATATGATATGCATTCAGATTCCTCTGTAATCCTTTGTTACATAGAACATACATGAAAGGAGAAAGCATGTGTCCAGATTCCTAGGTAGTATTGGCACTCGAAAAATAGTGTGATATGAGATTTCATGATTTATAAGTAGTAGAATGACCCAAGATTAGGAGTGTGAATCTAGAATTGTAGTAGCCACAAGGTGGGGATAGTGAATTATCAAAGTGTAGCTTATTTTTTATATAAAGAGAAGTTATGTCTCGATATGTTAGAATTGAGATATTAAGTCTTCTGATGGTAACTACTAAGGGTTAGTAAGTTAAAATAGTTTGCGTGGTAGAAGGTAGAGAAGAAGTCAGTGGTTAGGGATTGATAGATCTAGGCGTTGCTTTGTTATTTTGAAAATGAACCTATTAATGCTTGTAGAGTTATGAATATAGTTTAGATGTATGAATGGATAAGTAGTAGTGATGTGAAAAAGAAGGATATGTTAATATATTGTAATTAGATAAATGGTAAGATTAAGATCGACTGTCATTAGTATGAGGTTTAAGTGGACTAGTGTTCCTCAAACTTTATCTAGTAGATGCTAAGCTAGAATAGTATATGAAGTTGGATTGTTATGCGTGTTTGGTGCTAGACACTAAGTTTGAAATGTGAATGATCATCAAGGTGAAAATAAATGATATTTTTGGGTTAGTGATGCTAATTTTATGAAATTGATCTAGTAGGCTTGCAATAGCGTATGTAAGAATTTAAGTTTATTAACTTTCATGGTGCAAGTATTATATAGATTAGATCCATAGGTGAGACAACGAGTGGTGACTAAGTCACTGGATAAAGGAGATCCATAAGCATTAGGAAGGTAGAAATTTTGAGCGAAAGAGAAATTTTGCCAGATTTTGATGAAGGAAGAATTTGAACTGTGCCGGACCATCTCCACAACACGGAGTGGTCGCACACTCTTCTGGAAAGAGAATTTTTCGAAAATTTTATTTTTCAAAATATTTGACCTAAAAATTCACCGAGGTCATTTTTGCAATGTTTTTCTTTATTATATCATATCCCGGCCTTCAAACGCCTCGAATATTACAAATCTATTTATTACATTAGAAGAAATTGAAATAACTCGACCAACGCGTTATATTAATTATAATTAGACAAAATTTAATTAATTAAATTTCAAGAAAATAGAAAAAGAAGTCAAAGAGTCAGCACATAAAAGTATACCTCCGTCACGTACCCTCACTGTCCATCTTAATTTTAAATAAAGAAAAAATGTTTAAATATGTCATCGAATTTTGAGAAAATACTTATTTATATCATTCGTTAAAAGTTTGGCTCATTTATGTCATTTTCATTTGAAAAAAGGCTCATCTATGTCATTATTTGTCAACTGAAATGGCATTGATGAGCCAAACTTTTAACGGATGGCATAGAAGAGTCTTTTCTCAAAGTTTGATGCCATATTTGAACCTTTTTTATTTTAAAAATAATTTAGCTAATGACGTGGTCGAATCATAATTGACCACGTGTACAAAATAGTTTTAAAAAATGAAAAATATTTTTAGTTTATAAATAATGGCATGGATGAGCCTTTTCTCAAACGAAAATGACATAAATGAGCCAAACTTTTAACGGATGACATATTTAACCCTTTTCCCTTAAATAAATGACCTAAATATGATTGCATACATATGCATGTTTTATAATTAAAATAATAAAAATATGGTAAAATCTAAAAATAGGAAAAACAAATAGCATTTTAAACCAACTTTTATCAAAAAATATTTTTAGTTTATAAATAATGGTATGGATAAGTCTTTTCTCAAACAGAAATGACATAAATGAGCCAAACTTTTAACGGATGACATATTTAACCCTTTTTCCTTAAATAAATGACTTAAATATGATTGCATACATATGCATGTTTTATAATTAAAATAATAAAAATATGGTAAAATCTAAAAATAGGAAAAACAAATAGCATTTTAAACCAACCTTTATCAGAAAATATTTTTTAGTTTATAAATAATGGTATGGATAAGTCTTTTCTCAAACAGAAATGACATAAATGAGCCAAACTTTTAACGGATGACATATTTAACCCTTTTTCCTTAAATAAATGACCTAAATATGATTGCCTACATATGCATGTTTTATAATTAAAATAATAAAAATATGGTAAAATCTAAAAATAGGAAAAACAAATAGCATTTTAATTCAACTTTTATCGAAAAATATTTTTAGTTTATAAATAATGGTATGGATAAGCCTTTTCTCAAACAAAAATGACATAGATGAGCCAAATTTTTAACGGATGACATATTTAAGTGTTTTTCCTTAAATAAATGACCTAAATATGATTGCATACATATGCATGTTTTATAATTAAAATAATAAAAATATGGTAAAATCTAAAAATAGGAAAAACAAATAGCATTTTAAACCAACTTTTATCGGAAAAGAGTAACAATCAATATATTAATTACCAAAAAACAAAAACAAGATAAATAATATTACATACAAAGTACCAATAAATTATACGCCCAAAAACGTACAAGAAATTAGAGTACATTAAAAGAAAAAAAAATGGAAGAAATTGACCTTAGCGTCAAAGAAAATAATTTCATCCCACAAAATTTATATTGTGAAATTTCACATAATTCATAGCGCTATAGTAAACATATAAGAGGAAGTAAAAAGGTGAAGACTACTAATGAACATGAAAATCAACCTAATATTAAAATTTACATCAAAAGATAAATAATAAAGATGCACTTTTTCTATTGAAGATTCAATAATGACTATCATAGTCAAAAATCTCATAACCGAAGATATTCATTTCATTGTAATAACTATATTAGTAAGAAACCTTTACTAATTAACCTGCATGAAGAAAATAAAAGTTAGAAAAAATTAAATATTCTATGATCATTACAGAATTTATAATATACTATACGATGATATTAGAAATGAGTGTGCTAGTGCAAAATCATAAAAGCCACAATAAAATTTGGGTAATCAAACTCAGACTTGCTGTACAAAAGTATGAGCTAAAAAAGATAAATTGTCTTTCTAAAGTAACCTTATGTATTTTTCTTTTATCGTATTCTTCAAATATGTCTGTTTAACAATACTTGATAGTTCATCAATCTTTTTGAATTTATTGAATCTTGTTGAATTTGTTGACATTGTCATATGATTCTTCTTTTCAGTTACATCATTAATTGCCTTAACAAACTCTTCAATCACCTTACCATCTAGAATTTTTTTTTCTTCCATGACTCTTTTTGTTATTGCGTTGTTGCCTAGAAAAAAGTATCTACATCTCTAGCTGCATTTGCAAAACAATAATTCAACTTATAAAATTAACGAACACTACTAAAAGTAATAGAAAAGAGAATTACTTTTTACCTGAATTTATAGCCCACTCTTTGAATTCTCTTTAGAACAAAATGAATTTCCATTTAATTGTATCATTTATCATTTGTTGGATAGTAAATTTATAATTTTATATAAAAAATATTATGGATATTTTGATAATTCAACTTTTAATTTTTTTTTTGTTTCCATTTTCAATATAGTATACACGATATAAATTTAAATTAATCAGAGAAATAAATAAAAGGAAAAGGTTGAGACAGGTATGACAAGTTTTAAAGAAACACACATCTTTCAGAGTACATGTTTTTTAGGCAGTCACACAACCACTCGATTGTTTCCCTTGAAAGAGACTTCACAACAACTTCTTTCTTGAGTGGATAAGGCTCATTAGATATTTATTTAAAAGAATCTTGTGCTTGGAGAAAATTATTTGTATGGGGTGTTTATATTAATATAATATAAATAGTATCAAATTTTGAAATTAACATAATCCTAAACCTACCCTTCTTTTGTTCTATTTTATGTGTAGTCGTTATTATTTGGAGAATTAAAAAGATATTTTCTTTCACTAATGATATTTTTAAATATTATTTTGAATTGTTAATATGATGACTAAACATTGTTTTTTGTTATGTAGTTTCAAAATATTTAAATTTTATTTTTAAAAAGTTAAAGATTTATGTCCAAATTCATGCAGAAAATTAATTAATTTGACCCTTGTATACTATGAATCAGGTCATCTAAGTTGAAACGAAAGGCAGGGACTGTGAATCCGTCGCTACATACAATACCTTATTCATCTCACTAGTACTTTCTGTGCATAGAATAAATTTATGTGTAAAAATTTATTACAATAAAATAAATAACAGCTATCAATGCATAATTTATTTTGAGAATATAATGAGTTCATGCAACGAATCTTAAAATTTGAGCTCGTTGAATTTAAATAAATTTACCTCTTATGTAAGGAATAGTAAGCATGCATATATCCACGGTTAAGATATTGGTTCATTTGAACTTAGTATTCTCCATATGAAACATATATTGTGACCAATTCCTTTCGAAGAAATAGTCGTATATGGCCACTTACCACTTGAATAGAACAAATTAATCTTTTCTAATCTAATGTATGTTATTTTCAGATCTATTGCGTATAAAAATAAAAATCTCAAATAAAAAAAAATACAAAATTAAAAATGAATATTTAAAGAACAACTAAACCAAGTAACTTTTCAACATTTCCATTAAAAAAAGGGTCATGCAATGGCTACTTACAAATTTGAACATACAATTTTATTTTATTTTTAAATTATCGTGTGTTTTTTTTCAAATCTATTATATGTAAAAATGAAAGATATACAAAACCAACCTACCCACAACAAACTTCCAAACATGACCAAAATATCTTTTAGGAAAGAAATATCTACCCCCAAAGACACCTAACCACTTATCAACATTTGTATAGCACATGATATGACATTGAACCCCTTTAATATTTGAGAACTAACATCACACAAATAATATTACCTTTTTTTCAAGATTTTTTAAACAATAACAAGAAGAAAATGATTTTATATGACTACTTACAATATAAACATACAAAAATTATTTTCATTTTCTCGTATATATTATTTTCAGATCTGTTATATGTAAAAATGAAGATCTACTAAACCAACCAATCTACCACCTACTTCCAAACATGACTAAAATATCTTTCAAGGATGAAATATCTACCCCAAAGATATTTACTTTTCAACATTTGTAGCACATGACATTATAACATCAAACAAATAATATCACCTTTTTTCAAGGTTTTCAACAACAAGAAGAAGAAGAAATGGAAGTGAATGGAAATATTAGACCAAATAGAAGTGATGTCCATGTATCAAAAGAGGAAGAAACAAAGACAGAAGAGGCAACAAGAGAGTATTTTGATGGCATTGCACCAAAAAGACACAGTAAACCTCAACGTAGTGACTATTCTTCTGCTTATGTTGATCACATCAATCTCTGTCCTTCTTCTCATGACACAATTCCCGAAAATCTCGAATTCCAACGTCTCGAAAATGATCCTCAGGTCTACCTCCTCCTCTACATTTGTCTTTTTTTTTTTTTTTTTAGATAAATTCAGGATTTAAAGTTTCTAGCTTATAAACAAAGGTTGATTCAGGATTTAATCTTTATGGATTCGATATTCTAGTAGGATTCTTAGCATTGAATGATTAATATATTTTAAAGTTACGATTTCATACCTAATAGTTGTTATTTGCAAATTTTATGGATTTTTTACATATAAATTTATATTCTGCATCAAAAATACTAGTTGGTTCTGAATTATAATTCTTTTTGCTTAATAGGTTCTGAGTAGATTATTTGCACATAATAGATGCATTTTTAATACAAATATGATATTTGAGCTAAAGTTAATGAATTCTGTCGAACTCATAACTAACCCCTTGAAAATGATTTTCGTGTCAAGCTCTATCTTTCCTCATTGCTCTCTTTTGGGGTTTCTTGTGGGTGATTTATTTATCAGTAGAACTTGTAGTTATAGAGAAACTACTTTTTTTTTTAATATTGGAGCGAGATAACCTTCGTATGGCATTGAAGTGTAGTTGGTATTGTAGTTAACAAATTAAGACTAGGAATAGCACACTTGAATCACACTTTTGTTGAACAATGTATCTATGTTAATGATAGCATTGTTGACATTTGTCCCTTGAGAAAGAGTAAGATAGGCAAAAAGGCATAAAGACAACAACGGCCGCATCTCTAGATGAAAAGATGTAAAAGATTTCGGGTATATATATTGCTAGGATTCTTCAAAAATAATGCAGGTGTGTGTCGGATCCTTCAAAATCTATGTATTTTAGTTTCATAGATCTTTTTGTTTTTGGTTTTGCAGAAATTGGTTTACAATGGAAGCAGCCAAGTGACAGAGGAATTTGTTGAAACAGAGTATTACAAAGATCTTAATTGCATTGACAAGCAGCACCACACGGTTACTACTCTCACTCTTAACACTCCTAATACCAAAGATTTTCAATTACAGTTGAACCTCTCTATAACGACATTGTTTGTCTAAATATTTTGGCTGTTACAACGAATGTTGTTAAAAAGAACATATAAGAGTGTTCCCAGTGACAACGGGTGTGTGTAGGCCAACTCAGAGTCGAGATGTGTTTTAATAAAAAAGGAGTGATAGTTAAGGTATGAAACTCGCGAAAAAGTGATAGATTTAGGTAGGTAAATAGAACAATGGAACTTTGCACAAAAAATGATAGTTTAGGTGTGTTATTTAAAAGAAGGAATTTGCTTGGTATAATCCACGGTTTTATTTTATAGACATTATAAAGTTTTACCATTTAACTCCACATATAATATAATCTAATGTGAAAATCAGTTCCAAAGAAAACTTTGATGTTACAGTGAAATGTTGTTATAGAGTATGGATGTTATAGAGAGGCCTGACTAATTCTCTAAAAATAATGCAATTTTGGAAGATCTGACATGCTCGCGGAGGTATTTTTCGAGGATCCGAGAGCAATGTAGATTTTGGTTAAAAGAAAAAAGCTTAATGAACATCTTTTTGGTTGGAAAATGCAGACAGGAACAGGATTTATCAAGGTGGAGAATGCAAATGGGAACACTTTCAATATAGGAGTTGATTCTGCTACTGATTCAAGCCATGTTTACAAGGGAAATCCAGCTACTAATGACTGGATTCCATCTGCTGTTGATGAGGTATGCACAAATGAAACATTTTGTCTGATTTTTGAAATTTTCCATTGCTAGATTAAATTAATTGTTTGAAATAAGCAGTAGTAAGATGAGAGAAAGAATTTAAAAAAATAAATAAATTATAAGGGTGAATAGGTTAAAACCCTCCTAAAGTATTATTATTTTGCGAATTTCATACTTCAACTATTGGTGTTTTTTGTTACCTCCTAGACTATAACTCCCATTTAATTAGAAACCCCCGGCTGGATATATGGCAACAAATTTTGTCTTGCTAAGAGGCGCGTAGGAGATTAAAAATGTCTTTAGAAATGAGCTCACATGGCACAATGAGTTAAAGGTAGTTAGAGAGTTGAGTGAACACCTAATAATTTAGGCATTAAACTTGAAAACAATGATTTGGGTGGGGTCGGGGTGGGGGTGGGGGGCAGGGGGAAAGTGCATATTAATATATTCACTCCTTCAAGGGGTATTCTAATAAGAGTTGATGGTAGTTCAGGGGTTTTGTGAACACTCAATAATTTAGATATGAACCTTGCAAAACGGTAACAATTATGGGTTTCTTAACCTATTCACTCTAAATTATAACTCGATAAAGAAAGAGTGGAGACAGGTCCCATACATCTAAGCAAATTAATTCAAATTGTACACTATAATGACTCACTGTTGCATTCCAATTGAAACTCAAGGAGATGGAACTAAACAGGCTAGGCCCCTTCCCTTGAATCATCAAGATGGATCGCCCTTACGCGGTCAACGAACTCATACTAATGCTAGGAATCCCCAAATGTGCATCTTCGAGTGTTTCAGCCGATCCCCAATCTCCCAGTATCAATATTTCGGCTGCTCAAGCCGGTACAGAAATATTACCTTACAATATTGGAACTTGATTCAGTTGGACTATATTCCTACTGGTTGGAAATGGAAGCTTCACACAGACAACAATTTGTTGTTTGGTTTAATATATGATTGAATGATAGGAAAACGTGTTCTTTTTTTTCTCTTTGGATATTGAAATTCTCAAATGTTACATCTAATAGCTTTTCATTTTGATGGATCAGGTTAATTTTATCTCAGAGAAACCAAACAGAAGTGATAACTGAAATTGTGTTCTGATAAAATGCAGCAGATATTACAGACCCTGCTTATTTTGTATTTCTGTGAAGCTTGGCTTCAATTTGTCTCGTGTTTGGTTGTATTTGAATGACATGCTATAAAAATTATTTCAGACGTGATCATAAAAGATGGCCAAATTTCCACTAGTGAAGTGAGGTGTGATGGAATGGTTGGAATAACCTAAGCCCTTAATCAGAGGTTTCGGGTTAAATTGTTGTTAACGAAAAGTGAATGCCATGCATATTAATCTTCAAGTTGATGTATTTCTCTAAGCTAATCAGGCCATAATTTACTGTCGAATGGTAAATGTACATATGAAGGACTTGAATTTCTGTACAAATTTGCCAAAGTGTAGGGTATCCTTGCTCAAAGTCCACACCTTGGTGAACATATTTTAGTGTACAACAAGTGTTTGGCAGTTCCTTTAGAATTGCAGTTGAAATCAAGGCTTCTTGATCTAATCAAACTCCAGTAATATACAAGCTAGCTGCAAACACGATATCGCGCTTGATCACATTAGATGCAGTTTCCATTTTCTTGTACAGTGCAGAGTTGCCCATAATTGCTGCAGCATTTCTAAATTCACGACATGTCTCGTCTAATCTAACAATAGTCCTCACTATTACACCTTCAGGGACATCGGTGAGTTCACAAATCTCAGCAAATGGGGTGCCCTGCAAGAAGGAAGCAGAATTAGAGACACCCCTCACTGGAGAACGGAAGAATCAAGCTGAGGGTAGGATATCATGATATTAAGTTATACGCAAGCACACATGCAAATTCTTGATTTGAGAGATAGAGAGAGAGAACCTTTGCCCATTCGTATACCACTTCAACCAAACCAAACTTAAGGTTCTCTTGGGCATACTCCTCTGGGTCAATCGGTAGCTTAAACTGAGCCTGAAGCCCCCCAAGTCTTATTGCAGTTTCGTGTAATCTGAAATGCCACGATAATGATATTGTCATTCAGAACAAAGAAACAAAAAAAAAAGCTATAAGCCCAAAGAACAGGATTAAAGTTTCAGCGCATGGTAATTAATGAGAAAATACCTACAGAATACATCAGAATGACTTGAAACAATTAGAAAAGATAAGAATGAAGCTAATCAGAATGAAATCACCATAATCAACAAGTAGGGTTACACTAGTCAACTAAATACAAGTAGAAAACATTGACAAAGTGCAAGAAGGAAACATGACAAAGTGCAAGAAGGAAACATGACTTCAGAAGTAAAAAAGAGCCAAGTGGACACACATCGTTTAAATAGTAATAGCCTTTGTAGGCACAAATCATGACAGAAATGTTCTGCGGACAATCTGAAGCTGTGTAAAATTCTATCCTCTGTTGTTCAGTAACTTTTTTACTGAGGGAAATTTGGAAATTTTGCAGTAAAAAGATATTCCACTAGCAGTTGTGCATTACAGAGAAAGACCCAAAAGTACCAACGAGGTCTTAGACCACTACATGCTTGATTTGTAAATCTGACCAAATCCCATCTCCTTCAAAAAAACTTCAATAAAGGAAAAGCAGGGCATACACTTGACAATATAAGAGAATTGGCAGCCTGCCATCAAAGCCTTTTCCCTCCTAAAAGTGTATTCACTATAACAAAGAAGAAACAACTTGATAAGAAATGAGCCTTGGGCCTAACTCAACTCCAAAAGTACTCATGAGGTTAGAATTGTCCAAGACCATATAAGGAGACAACCACCTTTTTTCACCACCAATGTGGAACACTTAACATTCCTCACACACTCGGAACCGGATATTTGGAGAGAAAACAACAAACAATGGGGCCCAACGCTGAGTAAACCAAGAACAGGAACAGGTCTGCCTTTAATACCATGATGAGAAATGGACCTTCGGCCTAACTGAACCCCAAAAGCTAGCTCATGTAATGAGGATTTCCCAAAAAACATATAAGAAACAACAGCCCATTTCCACCATCAATGTGGGACACTCAACATAAATTGCTTACCACAACTCACTCTCCACCTCTACCTTCACAGTACCCACTTTGTTATATCAAGAAAGAGGTGTCATAGCTCTTTGACCAGTGACCTTGTGGTATGTGTGTCTTCGGATGTGCAATTCCGTGAAATAGGTGACATATTTAACTTGACATATTATATTCCAATTATAGAGATAAAACGAAGTTAGTAACTAGTAAATTGTATTGCATATGCAATTCTGTGAAACATGAGAACATATTTGACGTGATAGTTTTGTTCTCATAAAAAACAAGAATGATGTGTTTTATTCCAATCCTTGAGATAGAGAGCCCAATTAGTTCCCTAAATTGTCCAACAAGCAGTGAGAAAAAGAAGGTGAAGTCATCAATTAATTTTGATGAGTTTTCTATCATTAAACCTAATGTATAACAAGGAGAAGTCTTACACCGTCTTTTAAGCTCATCCATTAAAGAAACATTTAGAAAAATCGCCATGGCTTATATGCAGGTTTGATCCCTCAATAATTCAGACACCGAAAGCACAAAATATTATCGAAACTCTTCATTAAAAAAAACTTATCCAAAACTATCAACAACAATTCAGTACAGATATCATGTATAAGAATATCAACCAAATATTTTCGAAAGTAAAATAACCTCCTTTTAGCCTGAGAAAGCTTTGGCGTGAGGAAAGATTCAGAAGTCTCCTTCTGCTGAAACACAAAGGAAGACATGATCGCCACTGCCTCTTCTGGTTCCAGGTCATCTAGTTGATTCTCAAATAAACATTCTGTGCATATCAACTCCTCTCCGGAATTCATTTCACAAGCAACACGACCTTTGATTTGAACTACAAGGTCAGCATCTATACAGCCAATTTCTTTTAACACATCTATCTGCAAATAGTGAAAGGGGATGTTTATGATCCCTTCCTTTGCAAGAATTGATTGGCACGAAAAGGGAAACCAAAGTATTATGATAATATGGTTCCATACCCGACCCTGAAAATCTGGCATCTGCTGTAGTGCCTCATCTGACATTTCAAACTTCAAAGCATTCACTTCCTCTCGGTGCTTCTTTAATTCTCTAGCTAATGTCATGTGCTCATCCAATTTAATACAACCATGACACTTATTCTGTGCCATTTTCTGCAAGAGATTATTCCATTTGTAGTATGCTTCCACAAGATTCACATCTTTCAACTTCAGATCTGGCATAGAATCTTCATTAGAGAATGAACTGTGGAGAATCTTACAGACAGCAATTACCATATATTCACTATAACAAAATCAAAACTTATAAAGACAATGCAAACACTGGACTAGTAAGTCAAAAGGTTCTTTCTCCAGGATCACCCAACAACTTGGTAGCCGTGTTTTTCTTCAAGCATACTTGATTGACTAAAGACATGGTTAACAAAATTTATTTTAGGACTGGAGACAAATCTTCCTATATCACAAAGAATGTCACCTTGTCGGAAACATGTTTTGGACGGAGGGAAACTAGAGATATGTTGCTTAGAAGGATGATAATCAGCTGGAAAGTTGTGTCATGGATTTGCTATTTATTGCACAAGGCTTCTGAGGCCGGAGGAAATGAAGCCAGGAGGTGGAAGCTTAGGGACCATCAAGCAATTTATTTCTGTACAAAGAAGTTCAATGGTTTCAGCAGATTTGTTTCCATTGTTGCAGTACAGGGGAGTAAAAGGTCCATTATTATTATTCCAGAATCAGCATTCAGTGCTGTTTGTGACAAGCCAGCAGATAAAATTGGAAATTTTATTCAGAGAATAAACGACATTACAACAGTCACTCCTCCCCAATAATTGAACTCTTCCTATGCTGAAGCTACTAACAAAAATAAATGGTCAGTGAGATCTTGCACTCTCTCGGTGGATCCAGGTGAAGGAAACTCCATAAAAGCCAACAGATTGGTGGAATCCTGGATAAAGAGATTCTGAGCAGATGCTTGCTGGGCCATCTCGATGGCGAGGAGATCCCAAACCATAGAGTCATGCACAGATGGGCTTACAGCAAATGGGGCAGCTACATAGGGGCATCCAAAATGTGTGACCATCATTTTCTCTTTGAGTTCCCAACTAGGAGCATGGCGGAGCACACTCTAATAGGGGACTGGAGGTGGGAAAAGAAAGCACTACATCTGTCATGGTGGTCTCCGGCATCTGTTGCATGCGGGAAAATTGCCGATGTGCCAGAACTTGGATTAGAATATTGGGCCTTCCTCTACAGCTTTGGACGATGGAGATGACGAAAGAAATCAGGGAAAGATGCAAAGGGTGAACTGAAAACGAAGAAACTGAGCTCAAAAATCACCTCCGATGTGCTCACATGAGGGTCAAAGGAGACACGGAGCAAATTCCTAGTCACATCAACATTGAATGGGAAGGTATTTTCTATTCCATCCCGATCTGGAAAGAAATTCTGAAAAGAATCAGCCGTGCGACTTACAGACAGTCGCAGAGGGGATCAAACACTGGCATCGATAATAGCCTGGATTTAGGGCTAGACGATATGGCAGATCCTATATTGAGAAGGGGTCTTTTAAATTTCAAACCAAGTGCACATGCCTCAACACATGGGAAGGAATTAACAGAGAATCTGGAAGAGGCTATTTCATGAGGTGGGCTGACCAAGTTTTCCCAGCCAAATTTGACAGAATTAATAGAAGTTGGTCCTGGCTCTTTTCGAAACATGGAGATGGTCAATCCATCTTTTAAGACCTTCATTGTAGAATCTGATCTTTCTCTACAGGTCTCGCTCCAGCCAAGAATTGATGTTATAGACCACACAGAGGCACAACTCAGACCCAATGTATGAAAAAGGGATAATTTATTCACTGCTGGAGAATATTATTCATGCAGTATAAACTATAAAATATAAGGATGGGGGAGTCAAGAATCAGGGGGGAATTCTTTAAAATTGGGTGATCAATGAAGCTAAAAATAATCTTTTTGAATGTGTGGTGACTGAACAGTAAGGAGAGGAATGTAGTGAAAATGTTATTATCAAAATGGAAGCCAGCAGTAGTGGTGTTACAAGAAACAAAGTTGGAAGAAAATGACAGTTCCTTTTCCAGACAAATTTGGAGCAACAGGTGGATGGATTGTGTATTTCTGGAGGCTAGTGGAACTAAAGGGGGAAATGTGAATTATGTGGGATAAAAGATCCTACAAGGGGGAGCTTGACCAAACAGGAAGCTATTGCATTACATGTCAGATGACAGATTTGAACAACCCCTTTACTTGGTCCATCTTTGGAGTCTATGGTCCTCATGGCAACTGAAAGAAGGGTACTTGGTGGGAATTGGCAGCTATCAGAGGATTATGTGAAGGCTCATAGGCTGTGTGGTGATTTCAACGCCATCAGGTTCAATGTTACTCCTCTCACCAGAGCAATAAAAAAGTTTCTGACATTATATGGGAGCTTGCTTGAGCTGGTGAATCCACCTTTATTTGGTGTATCCTACACCTGGAACAGAATGAACAATCTTGGAGAAGCTTCCAGGATCATTTGGCCCCTTGAGATGAAATTATGCTATGAAGTTGAAGTTTTGTATTGTTTGGACATGCAATTTGAATTTTTAAGTTGTATCTTTTGCTCATATAATTATTTATACAATCTTACTAAATAAGTGAAAGTACATAACAAAAGTGTAATACACTAACAGAAAGCTATTCTAAAAAAATACAACATTTATTGATCGAACTTAAGTTTAATAAAAAAGTAAAATTGAACATGAATTGCAATGTACTACTCTTTAAATTTGGTTGGTAATAATAAATAAAATAGGTGTTGATTTGAAGTAATAACAAAATTTGGTTGGTGAGAGTAATGTTTATATCTGATATAAATGGTTTAAAGGGTGGTAACAGTAATAATATCAACTATAAATTTTGTTTACATATGAAATAAATGGTTGGTAGATATAAAATGGTGGATTTTATTTTTTTACAAAATATAAACTTGTGGGTCAATTTTTGTATTTGAAAAATGTGAAATCATTGTGGGGTGTCAAATGAACGGGTTGGGTTGAAATTGAGAATATTAAAATGGGTTGAAATAAAAATCGGGTTGGGTCACGACCCACCCAAATTTACTTTGGGCTCAAATGGGTTGGGCTCAATTGGGCTAAAATCTGGGTTGGGTCATGACCCGTCCAATTTGACCCGCTTAATCACAATAATTTTAACATATTATTATTTACCTTTTATAACTACAATTTGAATTTCAACTCAAGAAAATAAAAATAAAAATTTACAAATGGATAGATTAATCCTAAAAGAAATAAAATAGATAGTAATTCATACCTTTAATATGAGAACATACATTATACCAATGCAAATAAAGAGTCTTAAAACGGGTTGAAATTGGAGATTAAGTTGGGCTCAATTGAAGATTCTTTTAAAATGGGTTGAGATTGAACCCAATACAAATTATTTTGAGTGCAACCCATAAAAGTTTGGGTGGGTTAGACGGGTTACCTATATTTGGGCTCATTTTGACACCCCTAGAAATCATGATATGAAATTCCCAAATTAAGCTTTTTGGAGAATTTGGAATCCCATCTCATGATTTGAAATCATGAGATAAAATTGCATGTCCAAACGGTAATTTCATCGCATGATTTCAAATTATAAGATGAAATTGCATGTCCAAACGCTTACTTATTCTCACCAGAGTGGGATGAGAAGTTCAGAAATATCAGGCAATCTTTGTTGCCAAGAGTGGCTTCTGCCACTCTCCTATTCTATTAAAATGTGGTGATTGGGGAGCTAATAAATCCTATTTCAAGTTTGAAGTTATTGGCTGCACTATTTCCATCAAATGACCCGGCCTCCCCTGGCTCTTCTACCGTCCGGGCTCGCTTTCTTCCCTATGGTATGCTCCCCCGGTGCAGGCCTACCACGCTTCGTGCCGGCGGCATTTTCGCTAGACGGTCTTTGCCAGTAGTGTCATCCTCCCCGACGGGTTGTCCCTCACTGCTGTTGTGGAACCCCTTTTTACGGCTGCTCTATGCTTGCCAGTGTCTTTCATTCTTCCAGCCAAGACCAATTCCGCCTAAGGTCATGATGATGCCCATGAAAAAGAATTTTTTAGAGGAAGATAAAAAAAAATGTGGATTTCCCTATTGATTAACCTCTAAAGCGGATGATTGAGATCAAAAGTGCTTACAGCAGCCTTGACCTAGTCCACTGGAAAGGGAAAGCTGAAAGAAAAGAGAGTTTCAACCCACAAATGATCTGATACATATCAACCACCAACAAGGAGTCATTTTTCTTACGCAGTTCGGTTAGTAGGCAAGCAGGCCACCTTCCTACATCTGCGGGCCGGAAGAGATTATGAAGATCATGTTCACCAAGAATGGCCTGAAGCTGGATCTTGGTCTATTAAAGATTGTTCCTTTTAATCATAATCAAATATGTTTTCTTGTCTCTCATTTCTTTTCTTGAGAAAAAAAGGAACCAAATGGATCGAACTCATATGCAAGATTCAAAGACAGAATTAAGGCATGGTGGGATTCTTTCAGTCATTGGTAGACTTGATTTTGTTTTAGCCTCAAAATTGAAGTTGTTGAAGGGGAAACTAAGGGAATGGAACACAGCAAATTATGGATACTTGAAGCAACATCTCGTACAACATTTCCAGAGGAAGGACCTAGGCAGATTGAAGTATTTCCTGGATTGAGGTCGCAGAGTCCAAATCAGAAATTGTCATCTCACAGCGTAAGTATGCCCTAGACATTCATGAGGAGACAAGTATGACAGACTATAGACCAATTGACACTCTTATGGACCCTAATATTAAACTTCTACCATGACAGGGGAAGCCATAGGGGTCATTTGGTAGCTGGCTAGAGTTATGCAGATAATGGTAATGTAATACAGAGATTAGTTATTCATGTATTATTTATTCTATCTTTTATTCAACATAAAATAACCATAAATTGACTCCTAACTTATACATGCGTTATTTATGTGGGACTGTAAAATGATAACTAAATATCATACTTGGTATCCTGAATTTTGAACAAAGCAACTAAAAAGCTACCAAACATGATATTAGTTATGATAGTTTTAATTCATGAATAACTCCCTTCCTAACCAGCAACCAAACGACCCCTTAGTGATCCTGAAAGGTACAGGGACTGCATGGTAAGTTGAACTGTCTCCCAATGACTCGACCTGATTGCCTGTCCTGTCAGTGTTGTAAGTTGGTTTACGGACTCTCCACGTGATGGTCGCTGCAATGCGGTTGTTCTATGCATAAAATCAGCCCTGGGCAAAGGATAGATTTTTGAGGATCGAGGTCATGAGCAAATTATTGGATATGATTGCACTGATTGGACAGGAACACCTTAGATAAGTGGTTTACGTCTGAATATTGTGCTTTGGTAGGAAGTTATTTGGTGTCTTGAAAAAGCAAGAAACACAAAGTGGTTGCTCGATCTAGTGCCCAAGTTAAATGACGAGTAATGATTGTGGCAACTTGCGAACTAATTTGGATTAAGCAGTTGCTCAGAAAATTGAAGTTAGGAGAAATTAGTCATACGGAACTTGTGTGCAATAATCAAGTTACTCTTCATATTATAGCAAATCGAGTATTTCATGAGAGTACTAAACTTTTTTTATGATCAAGTGAGAGAATCAAACATATAAGATTGATTGTCACTTCATCAGATAAAAGAAATCTCTCGGGAGACATTGTTACGAAATTAAGTCAAAATAATCAGCTTGCAGATATTTTCGCTAAGTCCCTCACTAGTTTTCGTATGAGCTACATTTGTAACAAGTTATATGCACCAACTCGAGGGGGAGTGTTAAAATCTCATAGATATTCTAGACTAATCTAAGATTTTGCAAATATAGTATAGTTTGGTTTACTGTTGTAATTATGTCTTTTTTCTTTTTCCTTTCCTGAAATATGTACACTAGTTATTTAAACCCCAATGACTTGAGGGAATAATCAAATTTTGTTCCCTCTCAATTTTTCTTTCCTTTTCACAGTTATAATCTAAGACCTCATTTACGACTAAAGTTGCATCCATGATTTGTCTTCCCTTGATGAGAGCATTTTGATTGCCAGAAATTCAAATGTTCATAACACTATTGAGCCGTGTGTGTAATTCAGCTTTGATTTTGTAATTACTCCCACAATGCTTATGGGTCTATAATTCTTTACTTCAGCTACGACTTTTTCTTTGAAACCAATGCAATAGGAAGCTACAGGACCAGCCTTTGCACCACCACCAACATACCCAGTGTAATCCCACAAGTGGGGAAACTATTGCACCATGACCTAAATTAAAATTCTAGCAGAGCCAACTATATTGCTGGTGCATCTCCAGTTGCGAGAGAGAATATTGAAATCAATTTTGTAGCCTGTTTGATCAAGCTTTTGGGAGACCAACAACAACAACAACATACCCAGTAAAATCTCACAAGTGGGGTCTGGAGAGGGTAGGATGTACACAGACCTTACCACTACCTCATTGAGATAGAGAGGTTGTTTCCGAAAGTGTTTATTTTTTTCAAAAAAGTGCTTATTTGAAAAAAAGTTGTGTTTGGCCCAACTTTTGAGAGAAAATAAATGATTCTGGGAGTAGCACAAGTTGTTTTTCAGAAGCTAAAAAATGTAACTTTTTCCCCCAAAAGTACTTTTTTGAAAAGCATTTTTCAAAATAAGCTAATTTTAGAGGCTTGGCCAAACAGGCTGTTGGCATCTTTTGTTTGGTATATGTGTGAATGATCATGGCACAAAAAATGTACTTTACACTACAAAGTTCAAGTAAGTGCAGTAACATGAAATCATAGGTTGACCTCTGAGGACACAACTGGACACTCCCTATTATAATTAGAACATGTTCCATTTGACTGGCAGAGTTCCCTATTATTCATTAGAAAGACCAATTGTTGAGACTCCATCCTTATCCTAGCATGCTACAACATGCAGATATTTCGTCAGAGAGTAAATGAAGCACTAACATAATAAGTGACGATTACAGAGTTTCTTATGCTTCATCCACAATTTCTGGAGTCAAATGGCGATTTGAGAAAAGCTAAGGTCAGGAAACTGATGCATTTAATAGCCTTATATAAAATCGAGTGATAGCCAGTCATTGGACTTCCATGGATACACCGCTGATATGAGAATAGAACTATTGATGGTAAAGAAGCAGCAAAAGCAAGTGCAGCTGCATGTTAATAATAGTCACATGCTAGAATAAAACAACAAACAAAGATTATATATATGGCAAGTACAGATAACCATTCAAATAATGCTGGCATACCTTTAACCGGATCTAAGGCTGGAGGATACTTATTTCCTTCAGATTTCAGACCCAGCAGCTGTTGTATTGTGATAGAGTAGGCCCCAGCACTAACATCTTCAAGAAGCCGAACTTGATCAATCTTAATCTTTTTCACACATATATACAAGAAATCCTTGTTATCAACTCCTCGAACCTCATAATTCACTCCGGCAGCATTACCGCGGTGAGGCAATTTGATGTTGACAACACCAGATCCCTTCCGGGTGGTGACTGACGAACAATACTCATCCTCATAACCCCGTCTTGATTTAGGCACTAATATCTGCAATTCAGAATTTTTTTGGTCTTTCCTGTTGCTTGCATCTGACGAAGTTTCCAGAGTTGAAGGCAAATCAGGAGTCAGAACTAGAACTATATATTGTCTGTTGTTAGAGGAAGGTGTCTTCACCACAACGCCTAGTAAGTGATCTTTGCCCTGCAAGTAGTAAAGGGAAAGAAAAACATTCACACATGTTTCAGACTTGTCATGTGAATCTCTTCAATGGAAATATGAGCTGTAAGTCAAAAATTATATATTTCCAATATCCAAGTAACCTCATGAGATAGGCAAAAGTAGACAGGATTAGGATACTTCTAAGATGAAACAGTGGATCAGAACAAACTGCAAAAGGAATTGGAACACTTTCAGTCTCCAAAACAAGTGATCTCAAACTGCAGAAGTTTCTATGCTAGGAGGCCCAGTCACATCATCCAGATTATCAACCTCCAGCCATTTTTACCATTGAAAATTCCATAAGAGACGTTGACCTACTTCATGAAACACTTTGAACCATATGTTCTTTGCTGGTTTATTAATACCATATTTGGTTACATTTAAATGATATATCATAGATAATGTTCATATGTTTCTGCATACTAAAGATTATGATGGGACTCTCTGTTGCAGAGGACTAGATCATGGAACTAAAGAACCTTGGCCTTGTAAATTTCCAAATCATACCAGATAGCTCAACTCTACTGTGTCTCAAAAGAAACATTATTGAGTATTAGAATGAAAGAAGTGCAAATAGAACAATGCTTTAATATATAGAGGCAACTACTTTGGGATCGGTGCAAAGTTATTATTATTATTATTGTATGCCAGATAGCTGACAATTTTGACCTTGAAGATGAATAGAGGCTACTGCCTAATGCCTATTTGGTGAAAAGAATGTAATAGAACTTACTGATTGTGATTTTACAACCACTGCTCTCCCAAGAGTAAGGTACTGCTGAGAAGCTGTCGACTGCATTACTGCCTCTGCTATTTGGTTGCTATATTTTTCTGCCTCAGTATACATGTCAAAGTAGTCCTCAATTGCTGGTTCACCCTTTATGCATCTATATCAGACAAATCATACTTATTTTACTATGCAAATAAATATCACAAATGATGTGAGAGTCATCCATGGAAGGTAGCATTTAGAAGGTATAATAGGCTTCATAGAAGCAAGCATTTCATAGACCGGACAGGCTTTATAAAATTTAGCAATTAAAAGCACTACCAAAAAGCAGGGTTCTCAAGACCATTGCTGTCTGTGCTGCTCTCTGTTTTTTGTGTGTGTGTGTGCGCGGCGCGTGTGCGAGTGTGTGGGTGTGAGAGAGAGAGGACTTGTTAAACAATACCAGGAAGTACAAAAGAATAAACAAAATGGGCAGTGAGTAAGAAAAATTGGGGGAAACTTGTCCTTGCTTGAGAGGAACTATAGAACTTTTGAAGACAAATACAATATTGTGGAGAAAATAAAGATGAATTATATATTTTTGTTTTATTTTTGGTGTAAAGAAAGCTCTGCTGAGGCGGCTGAATCACTAGTTGATATGATAGGATCCTTGCGAAGTAGTAGCCTATGCTTGGTTGGGATTTTGTAAAGTCTTTTGGCACTGTTATGGTGCAACTTTAATATATATATATATATATATATATATATATATATATATATATATATATATACACGTTACCAGTTTCAAAAAAAATGTACAAAAGAATAAGATTGAGAAAATCTACACAACATCAAAGCATTGAAGCACATGCACACAAACAAGGAAGCACATATAAGTGTATTAAGGCATGACAAATGCATGTTGAAAAATGAATCCACAAAGAGGATTATGGTAGAAAACTCAGATAGTGCAACTGTTTTAGTAATGCTTACTCAACAGATTTTGTAGGCTGAGCAAGCTTTCGCATCAAGAGTTGTTGTTGCTCAGGTAGTTTCTTCTGAGCATGAAATTCAGCAAAACTTCTTTTCAGCATGTCCTCAACCTGCAAAATTTGTAAAATGTACTTCATCAGGAGAAATCTGCTGGGATGAGTTAACTATGGAGTGAGAATGAACATCAATCCGTGAAATGGAACACATCATTAGCATGAATCATGTTACTAACATGCACCATTACTCTAAAATTATGAGTTATGAGATCTAATGGCATTACGCCGTTGCTCAATAATGTTGTTGAAAATCAGCTGTCTTCTGACAAAGAAAAAAGAAAAGGTTATATGTCAGAGGTACATGCAGTACTTTTAGAGTAGTTCTTCTCTGTTAAATGTCTTTTGTGTTAATCCTTTTTTGTTGCTTATTAAGAACAAAGAAAAAAGAAAAAATGAAAAAGAAACATTGAATTTCCCGAGGATGCTTGAGACTTTTAGACTTATTGTATGTATTCAAAAACCATGAACTTTATCAGCTAAAGCGTCCTTAAAGAATGTTTTGCAGGTGAATAAACAGGCATGCAAATACTTCAACTAGCTACTACATACAAGCTCCAGGAGAGAAATAAATGAAGATGGTAATGATGCAGTACAAGAACCGACTAGTTCTAAAATCATATAAAACAAAATTGCAAGGAAAATGAACTGTCAGAAAATGAATTTTGAAGTAGATGCTGTGTATGGACTACTTTGAGATCAAGCTGTTTCTCTTCTTTCCTGATTAGTCACAACTACGTACCTTCAGTTCTTCAACCCGAAGTAGATGCAAAATCATGATGTAGGTCAGTCGAAACTGAGATGCAAGCTTAGTTGCAGTGCCAACTATTACATGCTCCAAATCATTCTCGTAAGGGATCTCATCTCGGCACATCACCACAACTGTACCAGTTTTATCAAGTCCTCTCCTTCCAGCACGCCCAGCCATCTGAGTGTACTCTCCGGGAAGTAGCTGCCTAAATTCCTTGCCATCAAACTTTCTTAAAGTATCAAAAACAACCTGCCCAAAATTTAATGCAGTTTAAACTTTTTAGCAATAGGATATTTGAATAGAGAGAGATGCTTGCTTAACAGATCCTAAGCTAAGTAACTGCAAAAATTGACTGGAAAACTAAAGAAATTCTGAAATCTAAGATGGTACGCTGCAATAATATGCCACATGTCGCAAGGAATTAGAGAGCACAGGAAGTTTGAACATCAAGGAAAATACGCAGGTAAAAAATTATAAGCCAGGAATGACCATAATACAGAAACCAAACCCGCCAAAAGCTATATTAAGGAATTGCCATGTTTGGGACTGAAAATTCAAAATTTCTTCAATAAATTATCAGACACTGAACTAAGGAGACCTTTTACCAATAGTTTTTCCAGATGGGATCAATCGATCCCACATAAGAAGTGAACAGCTCAAACTGTTCTTGACTTTCTCTTCTCATGTTACCATTTTCTAATATATTACAGTAAAAAATATAGAAGGTATGTTGGGTTCATTATACTGTTAAAACTTCAATGCAAAGTGGTTAATCATACTTTAGACCCAATAACCATGTAAATTTTCTGTACTAACTATTTCAATCTGTTCATTTGCTGCATATGGAAATGTGACAATTGAATTGGATAAAGGGAGCAAATGCATAGGGTCAGAAGTAACCAATACTTTCTTTGATACAAATAGTAATCTTAGAGGTTTGGGAGGTACTACAAGAGAAATCAATATTTTACAGGCAAGTACTGTCATCTTGACAAATTCCACCACTGAAGTTGTTTAGCTTATGAGTGTCACCACTGAAGTTATTTACCTGTTGAGCAACATACATGAGCCCAGGTAGCAAACTACATTAATGAATGCTCCCCTTTAAAAAATTGAATTAGTATTGTGTGGGCTGATAGCACTCATATCAGCTATTAAACTGATTAGAATAGATACTACACATGATCTTAGCCAAAAGGCCGACAGCCCACATATCAGATATTAAACTGATAAGAAATTCTGCAATCTAAGATGGTACTCAGCAATAATATGCCTCATGTCATCAAGGAATTAGGGATAGGAAGTTTGAACATCAAGGAAATTATGCAGGTAAGATATTACAAGCCAAGAATGACCAGAAACAGAAAGCAAACCTGACCAAAGCTATATAAAGATATTGCCAGGTTTGGTACTGAAAATTCAAGATTTCATCAAGAATGATTTTCTTCAATATAAAGATACAACAGCTCAGTCCCTCCACCAATGTGGGCACTTAACACCACCACCCGCCACCCCCACCACCCACCCCTCTGCACTCCCAGAACTGGACATCTAGAATATGGACAATATAATGTGGAAACAACATTGGATAGTACAAGATATGGACAGGTCCTAGCTCTGATACCTCTGAAAACAAATGGACCTTGGAGCTAATTCAAATCAATGGTCAAATTGAACTTCAAGAAATTCACCCCTTCAAGATGAGTCATTCATTGGAAACCAATGGATAATCAATTCCACAGTAAACAATCCTTAAAAATATCCACCAAATCTTAAGACGATAACCCCTAAGATTGTCAATAAAATCTGATTTCCTATGTGGTCTTTCTTTCATAAAACATGTGCATATTTTGTGCTACTGGCAAACTTGATTTAAACGCATTCCAGAAATTTATGTGATTTCTTCTACCTTCTCTGCTTTCCTCCATTATCTTCACTTTCTAAGTTCTTTAACTCCCAGCTCATTCTTAACTGTTTCTGCATTCTGTCCAGCCCCTGAATAGAGCTAATATACCACTGTAGCTCAGTTAACCTCTCTCCTGTATATGCTTTAGATTTTTCCTTGGAGGAGGATGTTTCCAGAATTAATCATTCTTTCTTAATGTGTTCTGAGGTTGACGATTAAAGATCCAGAGCTAGTTCTTAAAGTTCTCAGCCTTCGAATCTTAACAATGAATATATAGAAAAACCACTCTACAACAATTAAATGGAAACGCGATCACTATCCTCAGTTACTCAAGAGTCAAGACATGGTGTGAATCGTATGACAAAGATTCTTTTATCATAAAAAGAGCAAACATTTAATTCCTGCTATACCAATTCACATGGCAGACTTACCTTTTTAGTCTGTCCAAAAAAGAATAACATCTTTTTGTATTTAGAAAAAGTTTGACTTTACACTTCCCATTTTACCTTAATGAAATGATTTATAGCAACACAAATGTCTTTGATTTGTTCTAGACCACAAGTTTCACAAGTCTTCCTTTCTTTTGTTAACTCCGTACCCAGTAAAACATGGTCACATAAAATGGAATGGAGTATGTTCTATGAAAATAACTGCACTCAAAGTAACAAGATCACTACAAATGATGACTTACCGTCCTGGCTGGAGCATTAACTCCCATTGCAAATGTCTCTGTCGAGAACAGAACCTAAGAAAGAACCAAGAAGTAAATGAACATATAAGGCCTTCAAAAGTAAATTTAACCAAAGGACAGGAATGTTGATAACAAATGGGTCACAAAATGGCTAAAGGAGGTAAAGAAACTTCAGCAGCAGTGATAAAGTAGATAACATGAAAATGACTAGCCCAACGTTCAACTTTGTTCCAGGATTTCACCACTTAACTATTTCAACTGTTTTCCCTTTATTTAGTTAGTTAATTTGTCACTTGAAAAGAACATAACATTAGATCACGAGTCATACTTTCAAAACCAAGAATCATGGAGTCCAAAATTTCTTATTTGGATCCAAAGCTAGTAGACTCTTCCCAGATGTTAAAAAGTTAATTAGTATAATTTCCTACTAGGATATACTATCAGTACTAGTATATACTAACATGACCAAATGCTAATTGCTTTATGTTTTTCTTTTTAAGGTTAAATAATTTTATTAATAGAAGGGAAATCCCTGCATTTTAAGTAGTACACCTAAAAGCGGAGAAACCTAAACCAAAATATGTCTCTACAAGGTCACCCAATAATTTTCACAAACAAGGGGGCGTCATGGGTAAACCAAAAAGAAACTAGTGACCGTAGGCTACTCCTCACATGTACAAAATTGTTCTCGACCCTCCTATTCCTCTTTCTCCAAACTACCCAAATGATTGCTCGTGGAACTACATTTGGTTCTTCTCCTCCATCTTCTGAAAGCCCAGCTATACATTGCCTCCTTTACTGTTCTCAGCATAACCCAATGTACTCCTAACCAGTTATGGACCTCCCACCACGGGCGTGTAGCTACTTGGCAATGCAATAGTAAGTAGTAATGTAATTTTTAAATATCTGAAATTAACTTCCAGTAATTTTCATTGAGTCGCTAACTTTATTCTGTATGTATGAGTATCCATTATGCAATGAAGTATATGAGCATGTCTTTATGTACACTAACAAGTACTCTAGCATAAAAATATATGCCTCTTACATGCTTAATGCAGAATAATATCTGAAATGAAATAAGTAATTAAATATGGTAACGTCCTAACGATATGGGCTTTTGTGTGGAACAATGTGCCTTTTCCCTTAAAAAAGCTGGCATGTTGAATTACCTTAACCAAACCTCGACAAAAAAGCATTTCTACAACTTCCTTGACAATTGGGAGGAGCCCTGCATGATGCACAGCAATGCCCCTGTGGAGAAGGCTTTGAATTCTGACAATCTGTAGTTCAGATGACCATCAATAAG
The DNA here is from genome assembly GCF_947179165.1 of Solanum dulcamara. Taxonomy (NCBI): domain Eukaryota; kingdom Viridiplantae; phylum Streptophyta; class Magnoliopsida; order Solanales; family Solanaceae; genus Solanum; species Solanum dulcamara. The sequence continues at coordinate 4,635,269 of NC_077244.1, read as the reverse complement.
ACACTGTTCTGGAATTAAGCAGGACACCAAGAACCAGATGGTCAGCTAGATTAACAAATGCAGCAAATTAGGTAGGACACCTGCGGTAAGTTTCTGTCAGATCCCTTAAGCCGCGAAAATGCTTTATCACAAAATATCCTAATTTCACTTTTCTCAGAGCTACTTGTGAGATCGGTACCAGGGATATTATCAGCTGATTTGTCACATCGATTCTTCGAAAAACAAAATATAACCACCTGAAATTACAGTTTCATGACAAATATTAGGCGTTAATACATGATAAGTCTACTATCAACCTGTAAATGAAAATGGTACAGTCAAGCTTTTAAAAGAGAAGAGAAGAAAAACACAGCGGACAAATTATCAAGAGATTAAATACTAGCAGCTCCGGAACATGCTATCAGCAATGCTAACTATACTGTAAGCAAGCAGTGAGAGGAAGATATACAAGGAACTATGCATGTTAAAAAAAAGGAATTTTTTTTACATACAGGTAACAGTGATTTCTTCAACAGTTTATTAATCAGTGTCAGCCACAAAGATGCCTCTGATCTCCTAAACCCCATAACGTTCTGTCCAGGCCCAGTGCTTTGCATTCCCCAACCAGCACCAAAATTCCCGAATTTTTGGGGACCAGAATGCTTGTGCTGCTTCGCCTGAGAAGTGCTATCACGCCTCTGCCCTCGACCCTTATCAGCAGCTGTTGAAGACCCAGGACGCAAGCTGGTGCCACCAGAGACAGAACTTGTGGTTTTCTTCTTATGTACATCTTTGGCTGCTTTAAATCCATGAGGCAGAAACTTTTCATTCTCGCACACTTTGTAAAGCTCCCCAGAATAGAAGAGACAATGTTCCAAAGGGACAGGTCTTTTGGTAGTCCTGATAGAAAAGGTCAAAAGAAAAAGGAAACCAGATCAAGCAAACACTCTATAGATATATTATAATGATAAAAGCTCCTGTCTTGTTTCCAGAATCATGGTACGCCCCCAGGGAATTTCAAGAAACAAAGTCGTATAACTTCAATTTTTTGAGTTATAATTTAAAGAAAGCACAACTAACCCAGTCACACGAATTTGCTTTTGTTTTGTACGACCAATCCAGTCTGCAAATTCAATTGTGTTTGGTACCTGCAATGAAAAAATGAAACATCTCTTAGATGCCCTCCTAGCAAAGGCTCAAGCATTTGATTTTCTAGTTCATAGTTAGAGACCAATAGTGGGGCTAACGTTTCTTCCCACTGAAGCACCTACTTATATTATGTCTTCCCAACTTGACAGCTCCTTTTGACAGGTTTTACTAATCTATTACATTGCAACTGCAGTAGGTTAGCATCTTTTCCAATTTTAATTTCGTCCAAATACGCTATGTCATAAAAGGTCGGGGCCTTTCAATGGTAGAAATCAACTCTTTACTGCCAGCAATTTGCACATTGGCAAGTTACAGAAACCCTGTCCCCACACATCTATACTTACCATCTTGGTTATCTATAGGCGATAATGCTACACACAATGGTAAATGATGAATGGCGAGTCGGGACCCACTGCCGATCCAAGAAATCAGGTTTCCATTGATTTCAAGTTGTATGCCAAAAGCCCTATTATGATTCCTTATGTTCACTTTTCACATTTCTCTTTTTCACTTCCTTTTTTTGTAGTTTTCATTAGATTAATGTAAAACAATCAACCAAATGAGGTAATTGAAGACTTATTCTATAAACAAAAGATAGGCACAGTGCCAACCTACTACAACCATGCAATAGGTTCACGAAGTCCTTTTTTAGGAAGGATTGTGTTCCCACTCCAATAGAAATTTAGAGATCTTCGACATAGTTGTCTTTATGGTCGAAATGGTCCAAAATTTGACACTGAAGTTTAGACAGCATAGTCCCCTTTGTGCTTAAATTGATCTGGGGGAAGGGTTATTGAAAGCCACCTCAAGATGAAAAGAGGGCCAGATGTGACATATATATAGACAACATATCAAATTCAGCAACAAAAAAAAAAGAAATTATGACAGTGTTGCCCAGTCTAGCTTGAGTGTACCTAGACTACTCCATCAAGTACCTACTACCCCCACCAGTATAGGTACTGTGCCCACCAAGGCTTGGGCAAATGAGAAGAAATCACTTAGATTGTTTTGTCACCGCTGGGATTTAAACCTAAGACCTCATTGTTCTCCACCCACTTCATTGACCACTAAGCCACAACTTTGGATGCAGCAAATATCTCACCGTCAATGACGCATCAAAATAAGAGTTTCTGGAAGAATATCTTACATTAGCTGACTATTTTTACTTCTATGTTTGGTCCTTTTTAAGAGGAGCGAGGGCTCAACTAGAAGAACCTTAAGACTTTTGTCCAAAATACCCATTGTTTACAAGCCACAGTCCACAGAGATAATTTGATGGTCAATTACAAATTTGAAGATGTTCCATTTCTTCTTTGTGGCACCAAAAGGTTTTAACATTTGTCGACAGAATTTGGTGAAAGAAGAAATCAGCATACTACCAGATTACAGATTTTTCAAAAGTTCCAATCTGGTTTCCAATGTTTCCTCTCAGCAGTACATTTTATCAAGCAACCGCTTTCTGACCAACAACCAAGCAGTCATTATCTTCAATTAATGTAAACCCGAAACTGATCAAGAAGTGTCATGTCATGAGAAAGCTGTCCGGTGCCACAAAAATGATAGCTAATCAACTCTGTTGAAGTGTAACGATTATGACTTTGATGACCAAAAAAAATTTTCAAATAGTAACTAAGGGAGGCCTCTAATCCATGACACCCTGCAATTGTTATTCACATAAAGTATAATATGCCTATCTGTTGACCCTATTATGTTATTTTAGACAATAGTAATTAAGCTCAAATCAAGCAAATGTCAAATGCTACCTTTTCTTAGATAGGCCAAGAGTAAATGGTTCAAAGGGCCAGTCACTATATGTATGAGCACCCCACATTGACTAAATGCATAATTATACTTTGTAAAGTGTGCATATAAAAAAATGCAGGCATAAGACATTGGTCTCATGCATTCTCATAAATCTTTCTCCCGTGTCTTTATTTCTCATATATTGATGCTGATTGAACAGGGTTCTCTTCTAATAGTCATTTTACATTTGAATATTGTGTTCTAATTAAAGACAAATTAGTATCCTGAAGAGCAAAAATCAAAGTGTGATTACAAGATCCAGTGTCAAAGTATTGAGCCATCGCAACAGCAACTTGTGAACTCATACGGATCAAAAAAATAGAGAAGGAATTTAAGTTCAAATAAAATACTCAGATGGAACTTGTGTGATGATCAATCTGCACCAGATATTGCATCAAATCCAGAGTTTCAAGAAATACATACAAGCTGCTTTCACATAAAAGATACTCTCAAGAGACATTGTCAATAGATTCATAATGTCAAATGATCATATAAACATATTTACCATGTCCATCGTCTAATTAATTACATTAACAAGCATGCGACATTCGACCAGTGGGAACAGACTTCAGGTTGAATGAAATGTTAGATTTGCCAAGTGTAAATAGTTAGAAGTTGTACTACTCTACTGTACATATCAGTGTCCCGCATTGATCAAATGTGAAGTTATACATAGTAAAACGTGTATATAAGAAATTGCAGGCGTAAGACATTTGTCCCACGCATCCTCGCACAACTTTTTGTTGTGTCTTTAACTCTCATATCTTCATTAAGTGTTCTGATCCAACGCACAAATAAAGTAACTAAAATATCAAGACCTACCGTAGCTGAAAGGAGGACAAAATTGATATTTCTTGGGAGCATAATGATAACTTCTTCCCAAACAACACCTCTTTCAACATCATTGACATAATGCACTTCATCAAATATAACCTATACTCACAACAACAATACCAGTAACCAACCAAATTATCTCAAGTACTGGAAAGGTTGTAGAAGCGAAACAGGCAGAACAAAATATTTAACAATTACCCATTCTATATCCCGAATCATATCAGCCCCTCTATAAAGCATTGACCTTAATATCTCAGTGGTCATTATAAGACAAGAGGCCTCGGGTCTCAAGCTTATATCTCCTGTGAGAAGGCCAACATCAAATCTCCCACAAAAATCCCTGTATTTCTGATTGCTGATTGTTTTGATTGGAGCTGTATATACAGCCCTGGTACAGTGCTGCAGCACACAATAAAAAACATAAATTTGGTGCAAATCTATTGACAAATAAAGACACGAAAATTTGGACAGAATTGACCCAAAAAAGTTGTAAAGAAACTCATAAATAGGAGATGTAAAACAGAAGACATTTTATTTATAAGCAAAGAAGAAGATATTACATTAGATATCAGTATAAAATTCTTGTTATATTATTTTATAACCAAAAAAAGAGTCAAATAGCATAAAATTCATGATAGCAAGAGAATTCATACTTTAGCTGCCAAAGCGAATGCATATTCTGCCACAACAGTCTTCCCAGCAGATGTATGAGCAGCAACAAAGACAGAGTTCCCCTTTTCAAGATGATAAATGGCCTGCAATTAACGCAATGAGAAGGACCACAATTTTTTGACAGCTTGATAGGCATGTATATGCCTGAAATGAAAAGGAATAAGAAACACAACAAATAGCTTCAAGTTAATAAAAAAGCAAACAGACTCAGCCTATTATGTTCAAAAATAACACTTCGCCTTTCAAGCCAATGAAACATCATCTGACTAAAACATGGCCCCCATGATTGAAAGCATGTATTTTCCCATCAATTTTAAGGGACACGAAATTAAATAAAGCAGAGATATGCCAAGTTCCATACGAGAATTAAAAAACACTACATAAACCATAGATTTATACCTCCTTTTGAAAGGGGTCGAGTTCAAAGGGGAAAGTAAGAGCCATATCTGGAATGAGATCATGAAATCGTTCTACAATTACTTCACTGCCTCCAGTAACAGCCCATCCCTGCATCAGATGTGTAGGGCAAAAGAATAAAAGAAAATCATTCTACTTGATACAGTATTCAGAAATGGAGAACTCCTCTTTTACTTATCAAATAAAGGAAATGGAGAACTCTGTTTAAGCAAGAAATGTGTGAAGCATTACATCATTCACTTGACGTGCACCATCTTTATCCCCATCCAATCTTGATATTGATCCTTCTGCTTCAACAGACAAAATCTCATCCAAGACAGATATCTCAGTTGCTAAACCCTCATCAGCCACTTCGGACTTGTTTACTTCAGCTTCAACCTGAAGTGGCTCTGGCTTGACAGATGTCAATTGTTCTGCTTCAGATTGCAATTCAGACATATGACCTATATGAGAGGAATAAATTTTTTGGAGAACTGGTAATTGTATTCCTCAGCATTAAGGGTGAGGCTGGCCACCTCCAAAAAGATATCAACAGTGAAATGGAAAAAAAAAACTAAACAGCAGAAAAAACTAATTTACAGATATCCTAAAAAGTCTACCAACTGGACAGCATCCTCAATGTTTTCTTCTTAGAGAACACATAGAGAAGATAATTCTCTCTCTAATAATTTATTTATTTCACAATAGCCCATGATTCAAATATATATAATTGTTTTGATAACTTTGCTATAATCTTCCTGTCTCTTCAATGTTCAACTAGAAGCATCACTACTTCTTCATTTTATTTTGGAAACAGTTAACATATCTTATATAAATAGTAATTACTAAACAAAGACGGTATAATCATCCATAATTACAGGATTGTAAAGAGACCAACCTTACAGCTCCTCTATCATTTACAAGGAGTCTAAAACATCAAAAATTGAATCATGATCTTTCTACACATGCTCCTTTAAACCAAAAATACATAAGTACCAAACACTTCAACTTTATCTTCTGGACATGACTTGATTTATCTTCAAAGCATCACTTCTTTTTGTAAAATAAAATGTAGAAAAAGTCTCACACTATGCATATGTTAATCCACAATTCAACATCTCCTTTAACTTCCATGGTTACTACTTACTCATTGTTGAATTATGTGGACATCTCATCTAAAAGCTTAACATGTCAGAGAGAGAGCACCTTTTAAAAAAAGGTAAGAAATATTATTAATAAAGGTACCAAGATGGTACTAATATTCAGTACAAGCAAAAGAACATGTCCAGTCCTACATCACAAGAGAATCAAACAAGTACATTGTTTCTAGCATCCTAGTTACATAATTCTCTTTCAACACAAAAGACTAAATTCTGAATACATATATGGTTTAACACAAGAAGTAAAATCCTTTCTGACTTCAAAACATCTTTTATTCCTTTCGAGAAAACTGTCCACGCAATACAGATGGGTATTGTCATCCACAGTTTCTTCTGTCCTCTCCTTGATCTAAGGTTCCCCCCCTGAATTAGTAAATCAGTCAGCAATTAAGCATTCCTAGTCTAACTAGGCTAAAAGTGCTGGGAACTGACCCTTAAGGAGTCCATCATTGTCCCGTAAGTCAGTCAAATTCTAGTTTTACTCTCACCACCAAATTTCAACTTAATGCTATTTCAAAATCACCCCATAGAGTCATGGTGTGCTTCCAAGGTGTAACCCCAAAGGGAGAATCAACTATTCTGGGATCCCAATATCTATTTTTGCCATATTCAGTAACAATGACCCTCTTCCACAAAGCATCCTTCCCATCATTCAACCTCTACAACCATTTACATAGAAGACTTCTGTTATGTAATTTGAGTTCTTGACTCCAAGTCCACATCCCTTTTACCCCTAGTCACAGACTCCCATTTCGCAGATGAAATTTTGTCCTTTCAGCATTTCCACCAGCTTTTTCACTAGAGATCAAAGATTTCCATCCCACTAGGTGAACATCTTGCAATACCCCGGGTATTTGAAGGTTGAAATATGATATAATAAGGTTAAGCATTCCAAAAATGGCTTCGGTGGATTTTTAGGACCCGAATATCAAAAGATAAATTTTTCAAGAATCGCAAAAAATAGTAGGGTGCGCGGCAAGTCTGCGTCGTGGAATTGCTTCCCCATAGTGCAATTTTTCCCGAAATCTGGCCAATAATCACTTCCGGACAAATTAGTCATAAAACTCATGTCATGAATGCGATTTACATTTTGTTCATCAAATGCATGTGCCAAATGCAATTTACATGTTCCCAAATTCAGTTTTAAGTGGGGTTACTTTAGACATTTCCCTAAATGTTAGTTAATGAACCTGGACGTTTTTAGGACCTAATTCGGCTCCATAAACTAACCTAAACCCCTATTCTTCTTCATTCTACCACAATTCACCTATTCAAATATTTCTCTCTCTACAAAAGCTCTCAAGGACTCCATTGAAGACCTCCAAGAAATTCACTCAATCTCTCCATCAAAACTCTCAAATTCTTCCAAATTATTTGGTCTTCTCACTCAAGGTATGCGGATAATTAATCCTAGGGTACTTTCACCTATGAAGCCCAACAAATTCCCTACTTTTTCAATCAATTAAAGTATGTATTTTTATCGGTTTAGGATCCCTATTCCAATTGCATGAATTATGATTTTAAACTATGATTATGATCCTATTTCAATATAAATTGATAATTATTGCATGGAATTAAAGAGTTTTTCTATGAATTTTACAACATTGATCTCTAGGGTTCATAATATGGATTGATTATGGGTATTTTCAATTATACTTCCAATTGATGTTATTTTCATGAATTATGTATGGGTTGATATAAAGTATATGATCATGTATGTTTTCAAGTTAGTTTCATGATTTCCAAGTCAATTGATCATGTGTTCATGTTTTACCCTAATTTCAAGTATAAGCTATGATCTTGGATTTCAAGTATGAAAGTAAGTTTTATGAATGAGGGTAACTTAAGACCCCAATGATGTTTCACGGAAAGAATTCGTAATGACAGAAGGCCTACACCCAGATTACATGAATCACATGATAATGAGCTAATGGCTCTTGAAAAGTAATGAATGATGACGAATGAGCTATTCCTATGATATGTTTAGGATTATGATATGACATGTATGACATCCCGATATGCCATCAATGCTTTTGAACATTTTTCCTAAAAGTGGGTCTCGATTAGTATGATACCCGAAATACCATCAATTATCGTGGATCAATTTTTCTTATAAACCAAAGTTCATTAGTAGTATGGGAATTGGGTATGGCAGCCATGATGATATACGATATTATAAGATTTCTATTTCTTGTAAAACTACGTTATGATTATGATATGTATTCCGTGGGATGTTAACTTAGCACCGAGAGGACTTTGAGGTGGGGGCTCGACCTAAGCCTTAGTAGCAACCTCTAGTCCCTAAAACTAGGTTGCTACCGTAGGATTTCTTTTGCCAATATGGCCTTATAATGATGATAATATTGGACGGAGTCTGCCTTGGCAAGTAGCCTCCCCCTTCTCGATGTGGGAATCATCGGATTTCATGTTATGGCTCACATGGTCTTAATGTCGATTATGGTTATATCCCACATATGTATGGTCCTTTTTATGTTTTAAATGACTAATCCTATCATTTACTTTATATGATACTCTTATGGTGTATTATGCATTGATCTTTCTTATGACTACTTATGATTTTTACTACTTCTTCTATCATGCTATTTAAAATGGTCATTTGCACAAACATGGTTTTCTATGCATTGCATTGCCTACATACTTAGGGGTCGTTTGGTAGAGTGTATAAAAGTAATGCTAAATAGGGTGTATTAGTAATGCTTGTATTAGTTATGCTTGCATTAATTATAGATAGAATATTTCTTATGCATTGTTTGGGTTAGTGTATTAAAAATAGCATGCATTGCATAAAAATATTTATTTACAAAAATATCCTCAATAATTATAGCGAAAAAGATGTAAAAAGGATTTTGAGGGGTAATTGGGTCTTTAAACATGTTAATGCATGCATTAAATCCCCTTGCATTACTAATACCTAGAAATACATGGTATTAGTAATACACACCTTAATACACAATAGAGTGTATAACTAATGCTTGACATGAAAAAGTGTACCAAACAAGGTACTACTAATACACATAATTAATGCATGCATTAATTTTGCTAATACATTTTACTAAACGACCCCTTAGTATATTCAAACGTACTAACGCATACTTTATTGCCTACATTATATCACAATGTAGGGACGGGCGCTCCATTCTATTCTTGTGACTAGTCGGTGATCCATTTGAAGAGTTAATGGTCAGTCCTCATGCTTCGAGGGCAAACCGAGTCATTTTTTCCTTTTTATTGTCATTTTTAGACTATGATGATGTTTAAAGACTATTCTATGTTGTGTCATTACTTTCTTTGAGGGTGAGCTAGGAACATGTCTTAGTCCCCGCCTATGTAGTCATGTAGCATATGTATAAAGAGTCTATGTTGTGTTGATTCTCTCTAGTTATGCTTTGTCTCCTTGGACTTTTATGAGTTTCTGCTTATTGTTTACCTTATGTATGCTTAAGATATGCTAAGAGGCTTGGTTGGGGTTTCTTCAGGAATCCTAATCGTCGTGTCACATCTAGGCCCTAGTTTGGGTCGTGACAAATCTATTCTCTTTATTTCCTTGCCATATGACATTCCTTCGAAGTGAATTCAATCATTTTTCATCTTAGGAGGTAAAAGGAAAAATAACATAAGTAGAAAGACCAGGTTGCTAATTGAACTATCCTTCCTGCAACCCCACATCTTTCTTTCTAACACCCAATGGGAGTCCCGAATGGGTTAAAAAGGATTAGGAGTAAGAATAGTATATACAATCCTACTAAGAATAGGAATAGTATATACAATCCTACTTGATAAAGCATTGTAGGATAGTGTCTATAAATAGGGTCTGACTAATAATGTAAATACATAAATCAATAATATTTTTTCTCCTATATTTTTCACATCATATCAGAGCATTAGTGAGAAACTTCTCGAGGAAGAAAACTCAGTCAGACAGGTCACCGTGTGTCAATTTCCGGTGACTGTCAAGGCTGATTTTTGTTATGATCTGTTTCCATCAGTGTTGTGTGAAAACCAACACCACCACTAGGTCCCCCACTCTCCAGAAACAAAAACCCAGCTAGACCCATCGTAAAAGACCACCTCAGGCCTCACGCGTCGATTAGAGGTGCGACTTTTCCGGCAAGATATGGCCACATGCCAGCGCGTGAGCTCTGTTCCGGCCACTTTCCAGCAGTTTTTTCCCAGTAGAATTGCCTCTTCATTCCGAGGCTACCCATACAATTATTTCCTGATTCCGACCAATATTCGGCAATCGGATCTAATTTTTCGGCAACCACCACCTTTTTTATTAGATTCCGGGGGTTTGGCAACATATTTGCAGATTTTTGGCTACCAAATTTTGATTTCACAAGATGCCTTTCGAGATTGATATTTTTGGGTCCAAAAATACAGGAATTGGAAGTTCAAGCCCTATGATCACTTCAGAACCATTAATGGAAAGCTCAAACTATTTAGCTTCGGCTTCCTCGGTTGATTGTGGTGCAAGGGTCAAGGTGTCTTAAGACCACTTAACGAACAATGCTTGAAGTGGGAAAAGCTTCTATTTTACATTGCAGGATCTCAGAGAACTCAGCAATAGAATCCTCAGCATTAACAGAGAAAACAGTACTTTTGGACAAGTTAACTTTGAGCCCTGACACAGCTTTGAACACCAAAAAAATGACCCTCATATATAAAGCAAGCCTGCACCCTGTCTGCTTCACATAGCAATAGGGTACCATCAGCATAAAGCACATGTGCGAGCTCCATTTCCTTCATTGTCATCAACATAAAAATCCCTTTATCCAACCTCAACCAGCATCCATGACCAAAACATTTCACTTAAGACTTCAGTGATCAAAACTACCTGAGCACATGATGGTGTTAAATAAGCATTTCACTCTTCTGCTATCGAAACTGCTTTCCCAATAAAAGTGGGGGAAAAAAGGAAAACCTGAGCTTCAAGGAGGAATGCATGGCATATAAGCATGCTATCCTAAAATATTACATGTTTGCTATATATATCAGATAAAGAAAACTAACCCTGTCCTAGCTAAATTGGCTTTTGGCTAATCTAGAGATCTTTGACTATGAAATCATCACTCTTCAAACACAAGAAACATAGAACAATTAAAAGAAGTCTCTAGATAATACAGACCATCTCCAATAAATTCTGTGACATCCTCTTGCCAAGCTTTCTTGAACAAGTCATCAAACTGCACGGATAACTCACTCTGCAGATTGCCAGACAGATGTTTATCAAAAAAAAAACAGAAGATGAGGACAAAATTACTCGACACATTCCAAAGCAAATCTGACAAGCAGACCTAGGGTGCATATAATCCATCACAGTTTTTACTTGATAGATGGAAATATAAAATTAGATGTCTGTTGTATAGATAAGATGGTACTGACCAGTTTCACCTCCACTGTGTTCATGACAGCACTCTGATCCTCATATATATTCCAAGAGCATGACTGTGTATCCTTGAATATACAAATAAGATATCTCATAACGTCTTGTTACAGAATAATAACTTAATCAAAAGCTCTTCAATGGTTAGAAATACTCAAAACCATTACCTTAAGATCGCCAAGATCAGGTCCTTGCTTAAAGCTTGGAGGAGCGGTTTGGGCAGGACCGCCATTAAGCACCTCTCTTACCCATTCACCATTCGTAGCACCATCAGGAACAACTCTGCCCAACGAAGGGGAATCATCCAAGCCACCAGGTCGAAACGGACGATTGTTGATGCTTCCTCTAACAAAATCCTTTGGTGGTCCAACAATGCGTGGTAGAGCCCCAGAATCATCAGCTCCAACTGTAAGTTCTGATACATCTCTCTGAGAAAGTCAGAAGTTAGCCACAAATTGTCAGGATTAGCAACCAAAAAGCAAATTGTCAGATCCTGAAATTCTCCAGTGATCTTCGTATGAAAAGGAAATGGAAATCAGTAGTGAAAGGAGCTTGTTAAAACATGAACACTTAAAAAGTTGACAAAATAAAAATGCAAATTCTGTATACCTCCTCTGACTTTGGCTCCCATCCTCCATTATACAATCTGTCCCTCTGACGTCTAAAAGGCACTTCCCATGTTGGAACAACAACAGATCGAGGCAAAGATGGATCTGGAAGGATTTTAGCTCTCTCAAACCAATCAAACTCCCACTGCCTTCCGACTTTTTCGGGAGAAAACTCATCTGCGTCCAGCTGAGGCAATAGATACTTCTCCCTAATATATTCCCTTATTGTTTCAGGTGTTTCCTTTGGAAATGCAGGTGGCTGAAACAACGTAAAAGTGACCGTAAACAGTGTCTACTCTTTTTTTAAAGAGGAATGTGTATGAGAACTGATATGGAGAGAGAATTGGAATTATAAATTTAAATATTACACATCAAGTAGAGATGTCATTATTAGGGAGAAAAGCTCATGACGGAAGCTATTCATATAACTGGAAATATTAAGCATCGATATGCTGCTAGTATATGAAAGTTAAACAAAGACTTGAAAGTCTTAAACAAAGACTTGAAAGTCCTTGGCCTTGCAAGGTAGCAGTTCAAAGAGCAGTCAACCAATCAACTAAGCTTCAGTCCCAGATTAGATCACTTGGGTATTGGAATCCTCTGTATTCATTAGACTCAATCCAGGTAGTTTCTGTTTAAATGCAAAATCATTTGTCTTTTATGAAAAATTAGGGACTCTCTAAAACTAAAGCTTCCTCAAATCTCCCACTTATAATATAGTCAAAAGCCAAAAGCTAGATTACAAAACAACATAGGCTTCAATTAAGGGGACCCAGAAAGGACGGCCAGAAGTTTGCAAGGTGTTAATTATTACTGCAAAAGCAAATTAGAGGGAAAAAGACAATCACACTAGGTCCAGCGCTAAAGTTTGATCTCTAGGAATTCTGCAAACAATATATCACTTGTTATTAAGTAGATATCAAGAATTTGGTGGGTCCTTGCTTGATCTGAATTATATGGACTTGATTATCCATCCAAATCAAGAAAACATAGTTTCTGCTTACCAATCAAGAAAACCAATAATTATAAACAAGACCACTTAGTGAAAATCCTAGATTCACCACTGTCACCGAGGACACGACCCTTGAGGGGGTGGAGGTCGAAGATTAGGGTAGAAGGGTAGTAGGTAGGCAGGCGTATACTTTCCCATTCTTAGAGTATTAATAGTATTCTTTTTGTTTTCCCTATCTTTAGATTACCATTACTACATGTTATTATTAAACCTCTTTATCTTATTTTCTTGTTTTTTCTGTGTGTTACTACTGCCTCTCTTTTTTATTTAGACAAGGATTTATCGGAAACTACCTTCTCAAGGTAGGGGTAAGGTCTGTGTACACTCTATCCTCCCCAGACCCCACCTGTGGGATTACACTAGTTTTTGTTGTTATTGTTGTTGGTATCAGAGCATGATACAAGCATAGTATCAGATGAAAGATATTCTTATAAAGTCACTCCGTCGCTCCAAAATCAGAGTACATCTATTTTTTGAGGAAAAGGTAACTAAAATCAAAGTATATCTATTGCAAGTTGGGAACATACAACATGTTCCTAATTGATTTGAACATTCATGATTGGGAGATGAAAGATTTTCATAACTTTATAGAGCTTTTGTATGGGATAGACACACCAAACAACTTTTCTGATGTATGGAGGTAGCGGGAGATTGGTGACGGCTTATCCACTATTAGTTCTTTTTATAAGAGTTTGCTAGTGAAAAAGGAAGGTACTTCCTCCACAACTCCATTTGGATCCCTAGAGCACCAAGAAAGGTTTGTTTCTTGGCATGGTTGGCGGCAAGGGGTGTGATCTTTTTAGATGAAGTAAGAATATTATTAATAAAAGATCATTAATTCACATTCCACAAACTGCCTCCCTCGTTCGACCCTTTCCAATTCCCCTACTTCATGAATTAGCTTTTCATCTTCACCTCAACCCTCCCAAACACTTCCCTGTTCCACTCCCTAATGTCCCTCTTGAGAAATTTCAACTTTTTAGCGAGTCGAAAAGATGGATTCTCCATAACCACATAACTATTCCACCACCCTACTACTCTATCCTAAACTCTGCCACCCTCAACCACATATTTTCAAATTTGAATGGGGCTTCGGCGTTCCTTCCTCTTCCACCGTCAAGCATAATGGGTGAATGGTCAGAAGTCAATCTTGGAAGAGGAATCTGAATCAAATTCGAAGTCAACTCCTTCCACGAAGTGGACACCAAGAAATTGTCAAGACTCGATCTAGAAGAAGAATCTTCTGATTTAGACAAAGTGAAAGATGAACATGTCAAAGGAAGGTCAATAACAAATTGGTTATCAATAAATTCTGAGACTCCTCCTACACCAAAAAGTTGTAAAATTGCAGAGTTGTGTTTTGTCCTTAGTTTCTTTTTGGTGTGCTTACGAGGTCCCAATTTATATACAGGATTGGATTTCTTTTGTTGAAAACCAGATTTTGGTGTAGATTCTCTTATCTTGGTATATGGCTTGAATACGCGGTTATCCCCCAGTTTTTGATAAAAAAAAATTACCTTACCAATAAAAAAATTAGAAAATTGTTAATATGGAAAGAGTGCATTCCTAGTAAATATGGGAAAAAATACTTATAACATTAAAACTAGAATAGGAATTACTTCACTTTCCTTTAAGGATTACTTTTTTTTCATTTTTTAGGATTACTTGTTAGCGCTATTTAAATGCCAATATGCTTGAACGAACAATAAAACCATTCACTCCTTAAATTTTCTTCTCTTTTCTTTACCGTCACCAAGTACTATATTGAGCTATTGCCAACATAGCTAGCTCTCTTCACCTCTTCCTTCCTATATTTTCACTTTGCTCCAACTCCCTCACCCCTTTTGCCCTCTCAACTTCCCCCAATGCATTCATAAGCTCTTACATCTTTACTTCTACCCTCCCAATGCATTCATAAGTCTCTCTTCACCTCTTCCTTCCTCAATTTTCACTTTGCTCCAACTCCCTCACCCCTTTTTCCCTCTCAACTTCCCCCAATACATTCATAAGCTCTTATATTTTTACTTCTGCCCTCCCAAAAACCTTTCTACTCTACACTCTTATGTCCCTTCTCAGTATTTTTAACTTCTTTGCGAGTGGAATGATGGTTTTCCCTTGACTACACTCTGAAAACTTTTCCATTCCCTTTGACACCATTATGTACCACACCCTTTACTCTTGGAACCTAACAATACTGAGGGCCCACTATCCACGGAATATAAAATTCCACTATAAATGTGGAAAACCCTAAAACATCTCCTTCAACCCCTCCCCACTGGCCTATCCCCACTCTCCATCCTATCTCTCTCTTTCCTCATATACCTCCTTTCATAAACATAGTGTTACCTCTTATTTTATGAGATTCCACCAACAATCTTTTCCTCCTCATCCTTTTGACCCATTTTCGATCATTGCTTACTCCTCTAGACTCTTGTTCTATGTCAATTAAAAGCTCTGACTCTGTCTACCTTCTCAAATAAAACACCTACGAACCCCCCCCCCCCCCAAACTTTAAAAATCTACTCCCCGCCAAATTAGTCATTCTCTCCCCCCCCCCACCCCTCTTCAATGATGGCTAATGGTCGAGAGATCTCCTCAACCTTGTTTTTCCTCTATCTAAACATATCCAATATGCCCTATAGGAACTCCCTCGTATCCCTCTCACCCACCATCTCCCTCATTTTCTTCCACCAACAGAAGACCCTACTACAAAATGGAATTTATGGACGACTTTTTTAACCAACTGCAAATTGGATGTCCTTTAATGAGCTCCAACTAGCTCATGTTTTTCTCATCACAAATTGCCTTTCCCAGCTCTTGTTCCAATTGTGTGCTATGTCAAGGTGCCAACACTAATTCGAACTCCTTAGGCTTAGCTAGTCTCCTCTCTCTCTCTACAGCAACAACACTAGAATAAGGGTCCCTACTCTCCGTCATAGATAGAGAAGAACTAAAGGGTTTTAGTCCTCACCCCAAGGCAGATAATCCTTTTTCTCTCTTTCCCTTTTGTATTTTCGCAATCAATTGATATTATTATCATTATTATATTATTGTTGCTGTCATTACCACTATTATTTCTATTTAAAAAAAATACTCAGTGTAATACCATAAGTGGGGTCTTAGAAGCGTAGTACCATAGAGTGTACGCAGACATTACCCCTGTCTTGGGAGGTAGAGAGGTTGTTTATAATAGACCCTATGCTCAAGGAAAAGTATATCAAAGCAGATACTATAGAAAGTATGACAAAGCAAAATATGAAGAAAAAAGGAACAAGTACAATAAAATAGTGCGATTATTTATATATATTTAACTTATTTTTACTTTTATTTTTATTTGGTATAATGATGGCATGAGTTGAGCTTAAATGGAAAAACATGATTAGTGAGAATCATACAACTGATTCCAACTTATAGAGGAATGAGGGTACAACAGAACCTAATTAAATTGGGAAAAATCTTTGGGGTTGATTTTCAAGGTTATGAGGAGGAAGCCGTAGAACTACTGGTACAAATAGACAGTTGTAGACAGGCAAGAAGACAGGAGCAAGACAAAGAATAAGGGGGTACAAGAATTAAAAATTTGATATGCTTTGATATCAAGTTCAAAAGTACAGGAAACTGAGGAAAGGGGAGGAACACAAGTACTAAAACCGGATGAAGATCAAGCTAGCCTCTTGGTATGTTAGGGGACTAAATAATAGAGACAAGAGGAGGTTGGTGAATAGTATGATATAGGGGTGGAAGGCAGACATCATATGCCTTCAAGAAACAAAACTAGAAGGCAATGTTACAGAGTAGGCCAAACAAGTCTGGGGAGGCAGATGGATCAAACAAGCATATCTAGAGTCCAGTGGGACAAGAGGGGGAATTTTAATGATGTGGGATGAGAGAGCCTGGAGGGGGAAATTTTGGAAATAAAGGCATAATCCATCAGCTGTAAATTTGAATCTCAAGCACAAGACTTCAAATGCCACATTACAGGAGAGTATCCTCCCAACTGTTACAAGGAAAGAAGACTAGTTTGGGAAGAGGTGGGTTCTGTAGGAGGTTTGGTGGAAGGGCCATGGGCCATCTGTGGGGATTTCAATGTAGCTAGATACACATCTGAGAAGAAGAATTGTACATACAGAACCAGGGGCATGAAGGAATTCTCAGACTTTATTGAAGACATGAAACTAGTTGACCTACAACTAGAGGATGCTACATATACCTGGTTCAACGGGGATCATCCTGATGTAGCCTCCAGGATTGACGAAATATTAATTTCCGAGGAGTGGGATGACAATTTTCAAACTCTGAAACAGATTCCCCTTCAGAGTCTGGGCTCTAATCATATACCTATAGCTTTACTTGGGGATCTTGGGAAAGGAACAAAAGCTATTTCAAATTTGAGAATTGGTGGTTGAAATTTGAGGGTTTAATTGATAGAGTCAGGGATTGGTGCTAATTTTCCAACTTCACTGGGAAACCTGACAATAGATTGGTATGCAAATTAAAAGCTCTGAAGATCAAACTCGAAGAATGGAAGAAGGAGGAAGAAGGAGGAAACTTGAGCATTCAGAGGAAGAAATTGTTGGAACAGATGGCTGACTTAGATGCTGACAGGGAAGACAAAACTCTCACATATGAGGAATCTGCATTAAAATCTGTGTTGTTGCTAAAATATGAGGAGTTGATCAAGAAGGAGGAAATCTCATGGAGGCAAAAATCAAGGGCTTTATGGCTGAAGGAAGGTGATAAGAATACTAAATTCTTTCACAAGACTACAAATGCACACAGAAGATATAACAACATTGACCAGCTTGTGATACAGGGAGAATTGACCCAAGAGCCAAACGGAATTAAAGGAATTAAAGGGGAAATTATTGATTACACACTAGGCTGTATAAGGAAACTACTCAGTAAAGACCTTTGTATCAAAATGTACAATGTCCTATTCTAATAGAAGAAGAAATTCAGACTACCCAAAGTAACTTTGAGGAAAGTGAAGCCCTCAGGTGCTTAAAGATGTGTGCAATTGATAAAGCAGACGGTCCAGATGGCTTTACTATTCGGTTTTCCATTACATGTTGGGATGTGGTAAAGCAAGACATTATGGACACCTTCCAAAACTTCTATGAGCAAGAAGTATTTGAGAAGAGCTTCAATGCAACATCCATAGCCCGTGTACCAAAAAAGAAAGGTGCCAAGGAGTTGAGAGATTTTAGGCCAATTAGTTTAATTGTATACAAACTGATCTCTAAAGTTTTGACTGAGAGGCTAAAAAGGGTGGTAGATAAGTTGATAGATTCACAACAAATGGCTTTTATTAAAGGGAGACAGATAATGGATGCAGTCATGATTGCAAATGAAGTTGTGGACTCAAGAAATAAATAAAAGGAACCTGGTGTACTCTGTAAGCTGGATATAGAAAAGGCATATGATCATGTTATGGAAGTACTTAGAAAAGATGCTGGAAATGATGGGTTTTGGGCAGAAGTGGTTGAATTGGGTAAAATTTTGTATCTCAACAGTTAGCTTCTCAATCCTTATCAATGGCAATCTTGCAGGGTTCTTCCAAACTCAAAGAGAACTCAGACAAGGTGACCCCTTGTCCCCCTTTTTGTTCCTGATCACTATGGAGGGAGTAAATAACATGAGCTAACTTGAGAGGGTGGTTAAGGGGCTTTGATGTGGCCAGAGAAGGAACTGAGAGATTAGAAGTTACACATTTGCAATATGCAGATTACACCCTGATATTTTGTGATGCTGAGGAGGAACAACTAAAGTACCTAAGGGTGATTTTAGTCCTGTTTGAAGGTGTATCTGGGCTACATATTAACTGGATAAAGAGTGCGATGTATCCTATTAATGAGGTAGCAATATAAGTTGGTTAGCTTTAATCTTGGGTGGTGAAATAGGAGCACTACCAACTACTTATTTGGGAATGCCCTTAAGAGCCAATTCTAAGTCCATAGAAATTTGGAACAGTGTGACTGAGAAGTGCAAGAAGAAACTAGCCAAGTGGAAGACTCAGTACTTATCCATAGGGGGTAGACTGACCCTTATCAACTCAGTACTTGATGCTTTACCAACCTATATGATGTCCCTTTTCCCTATTCTAGCAGGGGTCATTAAGAGGTTGGATAGCATCAGGAGGAATTTCTTGTGGCAGGGTAACAAGGAGAAGAAGTTTTCACTTGGTAAAATGGAAGGCAGTGATGACTGGTAAGAAGAATAGAGGGATGGGGATAAAGAATCTACAACTTCAAAGCAAGGCTCTAAGCATGAAGTGGTTGTGGAAGTATATAAATAATAACCAGATGTTATGGAGGAAGGTGATTGGAGCCAAATATGAGGAAGAGGACAACTGGACAACTAAAGAAGTGACCACCCTTATGGAGTTAGTCTCTGGAGATCCACCAGGAGTCTGTGGAATGAAGTTAAAAGCAATTCAAAAATAACAGTTATGGAGAGAGGGAGGATCAGATTCTGGGAGGATATTTGGCATGAGAAAGGAAACATAGAAATACTTTTCCCAGATATTTACAACATGGTTTTGTTCCAACAAAGTTCCATAGCAGAGCTATGGTCCCCACAGGGTTGGAATTTCAATTTCAGGATACAGTTGAATGAATGGGAGATCATGAGAGTTGCTGAATTTTTCAACACAGTGGATACTTTCAATGGATTACAGACAGGTGAGGTTGTTTTGTGGTGGACAGGGATGACAGGGGAATTTTCAAAGTCAACAAAGCCAATAAGATGATGGATCAAACAAACCAGCCCTGGAAACAGATATGGAAGAGTAGGATACCTCACAAAGTTTCATGCTTTGTCTGATTAATGGCTAAGGAAGCAGTCCTTACACAGGACAATGTCATGACGAGGGGGATAACTTGTGCTCCAGGTGTTTCCTATGTGGTGAAACAGCTGAGACAGTCAACCATCTATTTTTACATTGCCAATACACCCAACAATTATGAAGACTACTTCTCAGCCTTAAAGGCATTTCCTGGATCATGCCTAGGAAAGTGACTGAGGCCTTAATGAGCTGGGAGGAAGAAGGGGTTCATGCAAAGGACAGAAATACATGGAGAATTATCCCTAGGGCTATATGGTGCCTATCTGGAAAGAGAGGAATTCAAGATGCTTTGAGAGTATAGTGAATAATGTGCAGAAACTTAAACTTAACTGCATTCTTCTTTTAGTTTTTTGGTGTAATCAATCATACTCAAATGACACTAACTCTATTATTGATGTTCTAGACTCAATCTAATTATAGAGAAGTGAAATTAGGAGTAAACTTCTCTATAAGGTTTCAATACAACCCATGTATTCTTTTGTGATATAATACAAAGTTACCAAGTTCAAAAAAAAAAAACCTTCTTTGATTCAACAGGAAAGAAATAGCCTCCTCTGGCTGTTTCCACCCAATTGATATCTAGACAGTTGAACAAAAAGGAAAATAGTTGATGGAAAAGCTAAAAAGACACTTAAAACTTGTATTATTGCTTTCTGGTCACCGAATAAGGCCTGACATGGATGATCAAACTCAATTATGAAAACTGAGCTCCCTAGAAAAAAGAATGACGCCGAAATGTAGTCAAAAATCAAAGAGTCATCAAAACAAATTGGAAAGTCAGTTACCACTTCTCTGATCACCGGCGAGAGTATTGACCTAGATTGGAAGACTCTAAGATGGCGAGCAAGCACCCTGGTAGAAGAAAATGTCAACAAAAAGTTTATGGAAAACGGCTCGTGCGCCTGCCGTCATCGAAGAAGTGTCACGGCCAGGTGGCGCATGTGGGCATGTGCGGCTTCCGATAAGAGTCTAGTTTGTTGGGTTTATGCTGTGAGACGCTTTCAACCTCGGTAGTGTGGTTGTTAGTTGGAAATAGTTGTTAGACGATGATGTATTCTCTCTCCCCATAAACCCCCAACGGTTACTGCCTACATAGGGAGCATGTAACGGTTCAAATATAGCAGAACAAATAAGGAGTATTCATATAACCGACCCAACAATTTGGAATTAAGTGTAGTTCTCGTTGTTGTCATAAATAAGTTATATTAATTTAAAATTTACTTTCCTCTTTCTATTGGTGGTTAACTAACATGCATTCAATCCACATACTAAAAAAAGCAAAAACATAAAACTATAAAATCTCCAGGAATGTATAGATAGGGAGTGTAAATGTATAAAAAGCTAACTGATTTCTTCTCATATACCTAAGTTTTGGTTGACAGAGTTGCCAAGTAGTAAGTCGTATCTAGTACGGGTACCCATGAATTCTGATTCAAACCCTATTTACATGTGATTGATTAACATGTACTCCTATCAGAGACCAAAATAGAGCTCGATGAAATAGAAACTATCATGCTATGTTCACCTATGGTGAAATGAAACTTCCATGATGGAGCAAGAACATGAAAGTCATTCCAGGTCCACATATGTTGTATATAATTGTTATAAAAGGGGCAGCCCGGTGCACTAAAGCTCCCGCTATGCGCGGGGTCCGGGGAAGGGCCTGACCACAAGGGTCTATTGTACGCAGCCTTGCCTTGCATTCGCCCGAAAAATCGAGCGCGCAAGCGCGCCGTCGGGGACGGGAGGGATGCGCGCGGAGGGGGCACCGAAGCACCCCCCCGCGCGCGCCTCCCCCGGGTTGTATATAATTGTTATGAAGTAATAAAACCTAAAATGGATGAACACCTAATGTGCGTGTGCGTGTGCGTGTATGCCAGAGTGTGTGTATGTATGCCTAAGACCAAAGTACGGCTCGATAATACAAAACGTATAATGGTAAGTTGTCCTATGAAATGAAACTTTCATGCTAGAGCAAAGACTCGGATGAAAGTCATTCCAAGCCACACACATGTTGAAGATAGTTGTCAAAAAATAATAGAACCCAAAATAGATGAAACGCCTTTTAAAGAGTATTGAATCCCTCTTTATACCCTACTTCATTACAATCACTCTCCTTCCTATCCCCAGATCCAACCGTCGATTGCTTCCCTTCCAGAGAAAGAACTTCTTTCTAACTTATCCAAACCATAGATGGCAATCAAACTAGAAAAAGACCAAGCAAATGCTCTTGGAATCATTATTTCCGTTGCTACTTGATACATTTCAATCATTAACATCAATGAATTAGGTGAAGTGCTGAAAGAGTGGGATTTGAACCCTCGTTAAACAAATGCCTATATAGCAATTCAAATGCTACACCTTAATTCAGGAGCTAATGTCTAAAAATCCTAGATACGTCTCTGTTAAGAAAGTATCCTGTGGAAAAGTCCAGGTGCAAGCAAGGTGACCCCAATAACACCCTTAGGGATATTTCGTGATTAATTATTATCTCTAACCAAACACAGCATGCATTTTATCGCGTAATTATTATACCTTATCCTTCGTACCAAACGACCCCCTTAGTAAAAGGAAAGATAAGGAGTGTGAGTGACAGAAAAGCTTACCAATATGAAGTCAGGAATAGAATTGAGAGGAGTATCACGTTCAACAGGAGGAAGAGGCTCGATCCTGAGATGACCACTGTGTCCTGTAAACCCTATTCGAAAAGATAGTTCCTTTGCTGCTACTATCCGATCCATTGTTCTGCAATGCTCTTTCTTCGCTTTCAGTTTTGATTCTTCCACATGCTCAAAAAAAGTGTGTCAGTACTCTGATATCTCCGGCGATGTTCCGCCGGAATAATGCCGAAGAAGGTAAAAAAATTCGCCGTTTGCGGTGGTTTCGGAGATACTTGCCGGCGATAGGTCACGGCGGGATGTTCATTTATATTTTGTTTTTCTTAGGACCTAAATATTTAGCACTTTTGCCTCGTATAGTTTAAGGGTGCAACGTTTTGCTACATAAACTAAACTTTTTTGCTTTAAACCCCAAATAAAGTTTTAAATGATTTAGTAAACCTTTTTTTATCTTTTTGTTTGGTGTTCGATAACTTAAATTGAGGTTTGAATAAATTCAATTAACACGTCACATGACTCATTATGGAGACAATGCTTTAATAATAATAACTCATTGCGTGACAACCCCACAAGTTGAGTAATGTTGGATTAAGGCTATTCAAGAAAAAAATTGACCAAATTAAAATAATCAAATCAATCAATTTAAAATTTGACATATATTTATTTTTGTTTGATTGATATTGAATAAGAAAAATTAAATTGAACCGATATATAAATTAAATATTTTGTTATATAATTTAAAATGTTATACAATTTTGTATAGCCTAGTCATATCTTTTGATCTATTTTTTAGATGTAATAATTAAAAGATTGTTTATTATTATTATTTAAATGATTGATTCTAACATATGTGGTCACTTTCTTATCAATGTATGGATACTTCAATTTCTTTGTCTTTTGTTTATTAAGAAATGTTGTTATTTTAAGACCTATTTGTTTACTAAGCTTGAAAGTATACATGAATGCAACATTCAGGTTATGTAGGTTTAAGATCGAATTGAAATCAATAACCTGAATCAAAAAAAAGTTATTGTTTTATCGATAATGGATTAGCGGTTTAGCGATAAAGGTTTTAATTTTTTTTATTATTGAATTATTGGTTCTTAACAATTTGAGGTTTTTTCTTAACGGATTAATAGATAATCCGATAGTAAATTAATAAATTTTGTTTATACCATTCAGTATATAAAGTCTTTGACGTAAGATTTCGTTTCATACTTTTATTTCTAGTTGTCTCAACCTCTCGGTTATTCTACAATGTACCAGTGTTTGTTTTTGAGCAAAAAATAATCTGTCAACTCATGTGCATGGTGCATTTGGTTTGTCACCTTGTTTCTAAGTGATTTTCAATGATTTTTTTGTGTATCAAATCTTAACGGTTAAAATGATAACCAAATCGATAACGATCAATAATCGATAAACTGATAACCGATAAGTCAATATCTTGATGGTTCTATAAAGATATAACATGTCTACAAACCGATAAGTCAAATCGATAAATTTTAAAACGGAATCGAATTGACCGATACACGACCCTATTTTTTGCTATACTATATTAGTGTGAGTGAAAAATTATCACGAATTATAGATTAAATTTCACATAAAGATATTTTGATAAAATAAATTCATCAGTGTTCAATTCTTGTTAGTTGCTAAGCATATTTTGAATATGAAAAAAGTTTATCCATAGCCTTAATAGATTGATTATTTTATATTTATGTTTTATGCTCCAAGAAAAATGACGAAAAGAAAAAATTGGGAAAAAAAAGAAGATCAAACCCAAAAATCAAAAATAGTTGGCTTGTTCTTTTTCATGAAATGAAGAGAAGCCTTGTAGTAACTGGTAATGTTGCTGCCATGTGATCAGGAAGTCACGAGTTTAAGTCTTGGAAACAGCCTCTGGCAGAAATGCAAGATAAGGCTGCGTACAATAGACCCTTGTGGTCGGGCCCTTCCCAAAACCCTGCGCATAGCGAAAGCTTTAGTGCACCGGATAAAAATTGTTAACTATGTTTGCTGACGTAAATTAAAAGATTGTATATTTGGGTCGGCAACTCCTCTATGTACTCTTAATAAGGACTTATTATATATGTATGTCTCATACTCTATGGATATGAGATGACCTAGCTGAGCCGGTCAAGATCAAAATCCATATGCTCACATAATAGTTTATATCAGATATACTTATAAACTCTCATGATGAACTAATGTATAATGAAAGACTGTATGTTAAGACAACTTAATGACTTTTGACTTCTTAATCCTTTCCATGTCATGTCTATGATTCTATTGGTTATCATGTTTCTCTTTTATGTATATATGTATATCCATATTTTATTCTATCATGCATTTTATATACAATACAATTCATATTATCTGTGGGTTTTTTCTACTTCAATTATCATTTTATTTTGTTATGATTAATGTTTAGGATGATTTATCAAGTTGTTTATAATATTTTGTCATGACTTTTTCATTCCATTATTTCTTTCTCTATATTGTTTTGGAGTATTTTTTTTCCCTTTTGTTGAGGATATATCGGAAACAACCTCTCTATTTTCAAAGAAGGGATAAGATTTGCGTACATCTTACTTTTCTGAGACCCAATTTTGTAAAATTATAGTGAATATATTATTGTTATAAATATTATGAAATTCATCATATCATTGATTGATTTGGCCGCTTGGTTAATTACTATCTTAGTTGAACAAGATTGGTCAGGAGATTTCACCACTATAATGGATGTAATCTTTGTAGTCTCAAATCATAATGTAAAACCTTCCTATATAAAAATAAAGGAGTTTACCATGAAAATATTCAAATTGAAAAATAATATTTTCACCGTTCGAATGTGTGATCTATAGGTTACACAGAGACAATTTTATCATAAGTTTTGTAACAGACATATTTACGGATACATTCCTTGTTAAAAAGTGATGCATATATACTCTGTTATCAAACATATAATGCATATTTATCCTTTTTGTTAACAAACATATATTTACTAAATTAAAAGAACAATCTTAAAACTGATATTTTAATTCTAAATATATCATTTGATTTTAAAAAAAATAGAAAAAATTACTCCTCTCTATTTTTTTTACCCTTAAAATGAATTTGGGTCAGGTCTATAAAATAGAGAAATTGAAATTGGTTTATCTTTAGTTGAGTTTGGTATCAAATTTAGTAAAAAATATATGTTTGTCACGAACTTATGATAAAAAAGTATTTATTTTAAATCGCAAAATTCAAAGATATATTTACCCCTTTTACCTAAAAGTAATCTTGACTTTTAGAAGAATTCTGTTCACGTCATAAATTCCTTATTTATGGCAATGGTGCAAGTAGCAATTTTGAATTAATAGTGGTATTCTAGTAGGTTAAGAAATTTAAACAAAATACCCCCTCAGTTTCTTTTTACTTATCAAATTTTGACTGAACACACTTATTAAAAAAATAATAACTGGTATATTGAGTTTATTATTTTGCCCCTATTAATTAATAGAGTTGTAAACATATTTACTCACTACATTTTTCAAAGACATTAACTCATATTAATAAATTGGGGATATAATAGGAAGAAAAAAATTATTCTTTCTTGATTTGTCAAAATTGACAAGTAAAAAAGAAAATCAAATTAGAAATTTTTTGACAAATAAATAAGAACGGAAGAAGTAGTAACTTATCCTTTCTGCAAAATAGACCACTTGTCGCAATTATTTGGGGGTAGGTTGTAGTTAAATTTATTAATTGAAATATTTATTACTCCTTCCATAGTTCCATTCATTTTTTATTTGTCTGTTATTTTAAAAATGGTTATTTTTGACATATATATAGAAAAAAGATTAAGTTTATAAATGATTCTTATAGAGATTGATCTTGGTATTTGCCCCCCATAAGAAAAGCATTACAATAATGACCTTTATATTCATTTAATGAAAATTCTTTAGATAAAATTGCCTCCAAACTTAACAAACTAAAGAAAGCTTAATTCTTTAATATAAGTTTGAAAAACTATCAAAAATATCCATAAGTTCGGAACAAAATTATTATTATCTACTAAGGATGACAATGGGGAGGGACGGGCGGGTGTGGGGTGGGTTGATTTCAATCCGTAATTTTTTTAAACCGCCCCCCATAACAATATTTTTTCATTTTCAACCCGCCCCGCCCCATATAGATTCACCAGCATAAATTGTTTATGTTTTTTTCTTTTTTAATTGAGCTTAATATGAAAAATAAAATTCATAATTTTTTTTCATTTTTCGCTAATTAACATCTCAACTATTAATTAATTATTTATAGTTAATATTTCAATAATTGTTTCTTAATTGCTAATTAACTCTAATTAATGTTTGTCTAATGTAAAAAAATTAAAAAAAAAGAAGAATTTAAAATTAAAGTTGAAGTTTAATATAAAATTTTTTATATATTTGATTATTACTTATTACAAAGATTTAATTTTCTTCGGGTTCTTATTTGATACCTTAAACCCCGCAACAACCCGCAATCCACCCCGTCCCGTATTAATTTTGATAATAATTAGTTCAACCCACCCTGCCCCGCCCCATTGCCATCCCTATTATATACTAAAATTTGTCAAATTATAATTAGTTATAAATATCCATCAATGAAAATAAATAAATAAATAATAACAATATTTTGTAACTAACTATATTCTTTAATATAATCTTTCACATTCTACAAACAATCTTTTCACAGTGAGCATGCATTTATAGATCTGATGAACGAAAATGATAGATAAAAATCTGTAGATAGACTTTGTTTAAAAAATATAAAAACTTGGGATAAATTTCCAAATTTCAAAGATTTTGCCAAAAACTTTGGCTCCAAAACAAGTTTTTAATAGATTTTAAAATTTTGATTTTTAAAAGTCGTATTTCCTTTATAGTTACTATGCATACTTTGTCATTCTTTTTATAGTATTTTGTCATGGCTTTTTTTATATTTATGTTATTTTCTTTTTCTAAGTGCTTTTGATTATGGCCGTTGAACTGAAGGCGTATTGAAAAACAACATTTGTACCTTCAAAATTGGATACGGTCTACCTACACCAGCTCTCCTTAAAACCACTTTATGGGATATTTTATTGTTTGTTTATAAATTTTCACAAAAAAGTAAGACATATTATGACCAAACAAATTTTCCCAAAAAAAGTCGTTAATTTTTCTTTCAAAATTCGATACTCGAATAAATTAATTTTGATTGTAAATTCGAGCATGAAATTTTTATTTTTTTTTTGAAATAAAATCTACATATCTAAAAACTACGTAATAGTACTATAAATCATAATAATTGATAATATAAAATATTTAAAAAATATATTAAAAAATTATGTTTACGGAAAAATATATTTGAATCTCGACATTCCAAAGTGCCACATAACTTGCGACACAAGGAGTACAATCATTATGTATGGCCAAACAGGTAGAAAGTAGAAGTAAATGTTTTTTTTGAGACTATAAATAAGTGATCCATTTTCAAAGTCACCATCACAAAATCCTACATTTCAATTTTGATCATGAATTCAGGCATGCAGTCATTACCTATCTCTTATCGGAATGTTATGCCGGTTGCTCTCATTTCTAGCCGGAGTTCAACTTATGCTCGTGTCCATTGTTGCTCTTCATCTCTTGGCCATGGTATATATATCTCTCCGTGCCTAACTACTCAGTTTATCTCAATTTATGTGACGTAGTTTGATTAAGAAATATGATAACACTTTGTAATATTTCAAAATTACCCTTGAATTTTGCATGTTTATGGACTTTTTGCTAGTAAAATGTTGATAATGTGTCAAACATTTTCCAAATAAGAAAAATGTATGATATGAATTGGGACAGAGCTAGGGAGCAGTATAACCTTTGGACTGTTTTTCTCTTGAGCTCGGAAACAAAATTAAAAATGTCTTTATGAGTAAGTACACAAACTTTTTAAGAAATTGAACAAGTTTATGTCCTACATTGCATCCTACATGTATTATGAACGCGAGACGCGTGCGTCTACTTGTTCAATTTTATACATACGATATATGTGTCTGTGTGTGAGAAAAAAATTAAATAAATTGTTTTCCTTTTGTTCAGTTATGGATGAGGAGAGGTTCATTGAAGTTTCTAAAAGCGGAAACTTGATTCCGCTGCATAGAACCATTTTTTCTGATCATCTGACTCCGGTTTTGGCATACCGATGTTTGGTGAAAGAAGACGATCATGAAGCTCCAAGCTTTCTATATGAGTCAGTTGAACCTGGTATTCAAGGTTCTAGTGTTGTAAGGGGGATATTTTTCTGAATTTTACTTAGTTTTTTGATTGATTTGATATAGATATTTATCGATCATGCTAGGTAAATGTTATAGTTATTTTTCTCAGGGTCGTTATAGCTTGGTGGGAGCTCAACCATCCATGGAAATTGTAGCTAAGGAACACAATGTGACTATATTAGACCACCAGACTGGAAAATTGACTCAGAAGACGGTCCAAGATCCGATGACAATTCCAGCAAGTATTTCCAACGGATGGAAGCCCGGACTTATTGATGATGAACTTCCTGATACCTTTTGTGGTGAGGATTTTGTTTTTACTAATTGTCGTACGAGTAACTGTTTACTTAGTTCACTGGAAAACATACCCTTATATAATCAGGGGCGGATCTAGGGCACCGTGAGGGTGTTCATCCAAAAAAACATAAGTGTCATGAGAGTCATAAATATTTCCACTTGTGTGATACTGGGGATCTAAAATTTATTGAAGTAGTTGAGAAATAATGTAGCACTTATGGATATGTTCTTTTGCAGTATTTATAAATCTTCCCAATTCTCAACTAACTCCAATAATTTTTAAATGAATTGTACTTTCTGTTGGGAGATTCGGGATTCCCTATTATTTAGTCAATCTGCTCTGTTATGTTCCATTTCATTACAGGCTAGTCATGGATGTAGTTTTGCATCAGCCTAAGTTCCTTGATTATTTTTGAAATATTTGAGAAAAAGTATGTACTGGATGTGAGCATACTAGTACTGGATCCCACCAGAATTCCAAAGTTAAGTATGCTTGAGTGAGAGTAGTACTAGAATGGGTGACCACCTGGAAAGTCCTTGTATTGCATCCCTCCTTTTCAGCGGGTATGTTGTTGTATTTAGTATTATTAAAAGCAAAAAGCACAAAAAGGCTCTAAGGTCCTTTCGGTTGGGGCTTTAAGTTCAAATAAAACATGGGCTTTAATGAAAAAAGTACAAAGGGAGAAAAAGTCCAAATTTATAGATTTAGTGCAAGACCAATAATTATAGGAAAAATTATCTAAATACACAATTTATTTTACTATATTCTCTAAAATTTCCTATCATTTGAAAAGATTACAAAAATCTCTACTCTCCACTATACTCGGATAAATCACTTTATGTGATGTATCAATCAGATACATCACTTTACGCGATGTATCGGTCAGATACATCACTTTACGAGATGTATCGGTCAGATACATTACTTTACATGATGTATCGGGACATTGAGTGATGTATCCGAAACTGAGACGTGATGTATCGGGACATTGAGTGATGTATACGGAACAAAGACGCGTTGTATCGGGGCGTTTTTGGGATGCATTCGGATTCCATCAAATTTAAGGGATTTTTGTAATTTGAAAAAAGAGTAAGAGATATGATGTAATTAGCTCTTAATATTATGGGGTTTATGTAATCCCTACATTATAATAAGCATGAATCACAAATATATGAACAAAGAAACTGATTTTTTTAAGGATAAAGTGAAATATCAATTGTTTATTGTCGCCTCTTTAGAAGAGGCTCGTTGGCAAGGAAAAGTATGTGTTAGAACCTTGATGACGACATTGAAGCCCACATTAAGCGACACGAAGCGCTCAACACGTTTTGAGCCTCGCTTCGGGGGCTTAAGCGAGCATTTGACAACACTGATTGTATTTGAGAAGGCTACTACACCTTGAGCTCCATGCACATGATAACTTGGTAGACATGTGGTGCAATCTGTTTACTCACATATATCTGTAACAGATATACTATTCTGCCATTTTGTGTACTCACCTGCATTTTTAAATATGACTCTCAGATGAAAATTGCAAAACTACTGTCATTAATATCACTTCAAACAGGTGGATGGGTTGGTTACTTCTCATATGACACAGTTCGATACGTAGAGAACAAGAAGTTACCATTCCTAAGCGCTCTAGAAGATGACCGTAACCTTGCAGATATTCAGTTAGGACTTTATGAGGATGTCATTGTGTTTGATCATGTAGAGAAGGTATTTTTTTGTCCAATTTTGCACTTATGAATAGTCTCTCTATCCATTAGTTTTTATCCAGCCTTTTTAATGTCAAGTTGTTATCATCATTTGTTCTTGATTTACTTGGCGCATATGAGAACACGATAAATACTTGTGTTATAGTCTATGTTGCTTGGACTCTTCAAAAATGTCAACAGGTGCATGTTGGTTTCTCTGAAAGTAAACCAACTCAGAACAACTCATACTTTGATTTCCCTTTGTTATAAACTTCTTGTTCCTGCAGAAAGCGTATGTGATTCACTGGGTGCGGTTGGATCAGTACTCCTCTCTTCCTGAGGCTTATATAGACGGGAAGAAACGCTTGGAAATATTAATGTCTAGAGTACAAGGAATCGAGTCGTAAGTCCTTTTTTGCATAATAAAAGCAAGCAATTGAGAAACATTAGTATTTACATATTTAATTTTTCTTTTTTAGTCCAAGGTTATCTCCCGGTTCTGTGGATTTCCGTATTCATGAATTTGGATCATCGTTAACCACGGGAAACATGACACGTGATGAGTACAAGAATGCCGTCTTACAGGCAAAGGAACACATTGCTTCAGGAGACATATTTCAAATTGTTTTAAGTCAACGTTTTGAGAGAAGAACATTTGCTGATCCATTTGAAGTCTACAGAGCATTAAGAATTGTGAATCCAAGCCCATACATGACTTACATACAAGTAAGTTGTCCGTTCTTCGCGTTCACTGTGAGTAATTGTCTGATATTCCTAGTTATTTGTGCTTCAGTGGAGTTACTATGTTATCTTTTCTATATTATCAGGCCAGAGGCTGTATTTTAGTTGCATCGAGTCCAGAAATTCTAACGCGTGTGAAGAAAGTAAGAGTGATGATCTTGTTGTTCTCAACGATTGAACCTTAGATGTCTCCCTTTTTCATTGTTTCACACAATTAGTTAGTTTTTGAGAGTTTGTAATGTCCATTTGCTCCATTGACAGAGAAGAATCGTTAATCGACCATTAGCTGGGACAAGCAGAAGAGGGAAGACACCTGATGAGGATTTGATGTTGGAAATGCAGATGTTAAAAGATGAGAAGCAATGTGTGGAGCACATCATGCTAGTCGATTTAGGACGAAATGATGTAGGAAAGGTTTGATACTGACCCTTCTGCTATCCGTTCCTGTTAGTTGTTATCTCTGCTTTGTCACAGTGTTGGTATTTGCTGAATATGTCATGACTTGCACTTGAAAAATACGATGTTTTACCGAACTTTTCTTGCTATAGGTATCTAAACCTGGTTCTGTGAATGTTGAAAAGCTCATGAGCATCGAGAGGTATCCCCATGTGATGCACGTAAGCTCCACGGTGAGTCCATATTCAATTTTCTTATCTGAGGTTGTACTGGAACCTAATTTACCTTTATGAAAATGTTGTTCTTGTTGGACTCTTAATTTTCCTTTACATTGAATAACTTATGGACAATATTGACCCAAAAGAAAAGAAAAACAGAAGCAATTCCCAATTGATGATATACTTAGATGGTTCATATGCGACAATCTCCTATGTTTCAAAACTCAGCATATGGGTACATTTGATTGTGTGAC
This sequence comes from Solanum dulcamara, assembly GCF_947179165.1. Classification (NCBI taxonomy): domain Eukaryota; kingdom Viridiplantae; phylum Streptophyta; class Magnoliopsida; order Solanales; family Solanaceae; genus Solanum; species Solanum dulcamara. The sequence continues at coordinate 4,602,906 of NC_077244.1, read as the reverse complement.
GTCGGTGTCATCTTATATTGTTTATGATGGTGATGTCTGGTCCAGCTCGACTATTTCACAGCTATGTTCCACCAGCACAAGTAGTTAGTAGTCTGCCTAAAAAGGCTTAGGCAGATGGGATTTGAACCTGAGATCTCACTCCCACTAGGCTATGCATCCAATATTTATTGTTGAAACAAAGTGAATAATGAGAAATGTAACTTAACCCCAAAAGCTAGCTCATGAGGGTATAACATGCAGTAGATTACATCTCGGGAAAATGATCTTTGGTTGTTTCATCTGACTTCCTATTACTTGGAATATCTAGACATGAATCTTTACAAGCATGATAACACATTTATAGGAGTCATATTATGACATTTTTTTCGACAACAGGTGTCGGGAGAGTTGCTTGATCATTTAACCTGTTGGGATGCACTGCGTGCTGCGTTGCCTGTTGGGACTGTCAGTGGATCACCAAAGGTTACACTCTCGACTTTAAATTCACTGGTCATTCATTGTTGATGGAAATGTAGTTTATTGTAGTCCTAGTCGGACAAGCCCTAGGACGGCTATGGATTCTATATAAGGATTTGATATATATACGATCCAGGTAAAGGCAATGGAGTTGATCGATAAGCTAGAAGTAAGTCGGAGAGGGCCTTACAGCGGTGGATTTGGAGGCATTTCATTTTCAGGTGACATGGACATGGGATTAGCTCTAAGGACGATGGTATTCTTGAACGGAGCTCGTTATGACACAATGTATTCATACACGAATGCCAGTAAACGTCGAGAATGGGTTGCACATCTCCAATCTGAGGCTCGAATTGCCGCTGATAGTGATCCTGATGAGAAACAGATAGAATGTGAAAATAAAATAGCTTGTCTATGCAGGGCAATTGACTTGGCTGAATCAACTTTTGTTAAGGGAAGATCATCAGTACTCAAGATAAATGGTTCTGTTCCAAATCTATTTTCAAGGGCCAGAGTAAATGAAAAAAGAAACTAACTAGCCAAATGAAATGTGCTTGACGAATCTCAGTAGCTCAGTTAGTTGGATTTCTACCTGAACTTTCATTTTGTTGGTGAGGGTTCGATTCCTCATTTTGTAATCCCTCTACTAGGGGTGTTAACGAGTCGGTTTGGGTCGGTTACTGGTCAAAATCAAAACCAAACCAATTTATAAATCGATTTTTAAATTATTAAAACCAAACCAAACCAAATATAATATACGTTTATCGGTTTGGTTGATATCAATTTAGTTTGGTTATTAATCATACACAAAAATTAAACAAAACAATTCATTCAAAAGAGAAAAGAAGACAACAATTCATTCAAAATGAAATGAATTGTCTTCTGCTAATATTGTTAGCTAATTGAATGTACTAAACAACATAAACTTATTGAATAATACATAAACAATCGGTATTTTTCGTATAAAAATTGTTCATAAAAATAATATATTATGTATATATAATTTTAAAATAATTTGTTGGTTTGGTTCGATTGTTTCTTCAATTTTTTAAAACAAAACCAAATATTATCAGTTCTTAAAAGTGCAAATTCAAATTATACCAAATATAAATCGATTTATTTAATCTGTTTGATTTGATTTTTTGATTTGGATTGATTTTTACCCAAATCGTGAACACCCTACGACAACTAAAACAAATAAATGATTTTTTGATAATTATTTAATTACGGATTTTTCATATTCAAATGCTCTTCCAATTTTTAAGGAACGAGATAATAATAAGAGTTATATACTTTCATATTTTAATTCTAGAAAAAAAAAAGAAAAAAAAACTTCTCACTGAAAAATATTGCATGTATCAGTAGAAAATGTATATGAATTCTAATACTAGGGAACTTAATTGTATTAAATGTTAGATTAAGATCAGTTTAATAGCAATCTGCTTTAGAGACTGTTTTTATCAACTAACATTTTTTCCCCTTCATATATGCCATAGAATTTGACAAATAATTTTCTAATGCTTCTTCGGAATAGTCATCTAAATAATTTGTCTGAAAAAATAAATAAAGAATACTCCCCTTTATTTTAATAATCTTAAAAAAAAGAAAAGAATAACATAAAAAAAATAGTGAACTAGAATATAAAATTTGAAGTCCTAAGCTAGCTAGTAACAAATTTGGGGAAGTCCTAAATCATCTACTATGATTTACTATAAATTAAAAAAATTTGTAGTAACTAACACCCTTTTCCATCAATTTATCTTCAAGCTTGGTCTCATAATCTTTCAATCTATTGATTTGATTTGAAGCATCAAATCTATCTCTCCTCAAATCGTGTCCATGATTATCTTGCACCTGATCAAGTTGTTTAACGTAGTTTGTTCGCTCTTGTATATGTTCTCTCACCTCTTCTAACTTATTCTTCATCTTCAAGTTCTCATTGTTGTTTCTTGATGAAGACATCTTTGTGTAGCTTTTGATATTATATGCCAAACTCGAATTGCTGCAATATGTAACATAATTAAATAGATTAATTCAAAAACTAAATCAAAATACGTTAACATTTCTTTTTTACTTTTCTTATGTCAAAACATATTGATTTTATCCATGCATGAATGTACTATAAACTTCTTCATATAAACACACAATTTATTTAAATAATGACAAAGAAAAGCAAAGGAACTTACGTTAACTTTGTGAAAGATGGAACTTCATATTCCTTGCATATTTTCTATTGTTTATATAGATGTTATTTCTTCAATTATTTCCTTATTTTTTATTTTTATTTTAATGTGTTAATTGAAAATATTACTAAAAATGAAAATTACCATATGGTAGACTAGGAAAATATATACATTATATTAAAAAGCAGCATGCTAGGAAAACACTTGGAAATATAAATTTTTTAAAATTAATTGTAAAAACTTAGAATAAAAATCAAAGGAAAGGTTGCCATGAAATAAGGAATTAATAGTAATGTGTGAGACTTTTTTTTCATGACTTATTCCATAATAACAACGTTTTAAAAAAAAGTTTCCATCCCATACACCAAATAATTGTCTAAAAAGTTTTTTTTTATTTTTTAAGCTTTTGTAGGAAACTGATTCCGTAAGAAGATTTTTTTTTTCACTTATCAAATTTTCCTTTTCTTTGTATCTCTTTTATTGGAGTTATTTTTTTCTAATTTTTCAAGTGTTTTTTTAGGCAGTTTTTTCATTTGATATTTCTCCATCAAAATATGGTAATTCTTATTTTTAGTAATATTTACATTAATTTGCACGAGAAAAAAAATAAGGAAAAAACTACGGCATGGTGTCTATATAAACAATATGAAGTGTTATTATGCATGTAATAAAACTAATAGACTGTTTGGATTGACTTATTTTTAAGCAACTTATAAGTTGAAAACAGTTTATAAATTAAAAAAAAAAAGTAGGTGCAGGCCAGTTTTTTTTTTTGACTTATACGCTGTTTTCAACTTATAAACTGCTTAAAATAAGTTCATCCAAATAAACCTAACTATTTATTGAGCCTTATTTTAAGCACAAAATTACTTTAAGTTGGCCAGCCAAACACTCAAAAAAAGATGAAAACAACTTATAAGACAATTCAAACGGGTTCTTAGTTAGGCTTCATCATCAACGTAAGTCCATTGCCACAAAATCAATACTATATGTTTTGATTTTAATTCAAAATTAAAGAAAATATTTTTACTATGTATGATATTTTGATTTGGTTTTTTATTAACTTTGTCATTTTTGCATTCACAATTGTTCGAGCTAATTTGATAAATGAATGGCATGGATGAATCTTTTCTTAGACAGAAATGACATAAATGAGTCAAAGCTTTAACGAATGGCATAGATGAATCTTTTCTCAAAGTTCGATGGAGTATTTGAGTCTTTTCTCAATTAAATATAATATACATTTATCATTTGATTGTTATCGATTTTGGTTCGGTTTGGTCGGTTATTAATCATACATAAAATTTAATCGAAATGATACACTCAAAAGAGAAAGAAAGACAACAATTAATTCAAAAGAAAATAACTTGTCTTTCTGCTAATATTGTTAGCTAATTCAATGTACTAAACAATATAACTTATTGAATAATACATTACATTAATTAAGGATGCATCATACCTAACTCTTTTTAATTAAGGGGAAATGGTCTGATGTTAGACTTGTAAACTGGGCCCGTCCGTCCGGTGGCTGGCCATTAACACCAGCCCACCAAGGGCCCGATACCGGTAGCAGACCCACCTTTTTAACGGACTGGGCCAGTCCGGTTAATTTTTTGAATTCGCATGGTAAGGGACCGATAGCCGGCCCACCTGTTCATCGGCCCCGTAGGAAGTTTTTTTTTATTTAATATATCCGTTGGGCCACTTTTCAGAAAGTGGCCAAAATTGTGTTTTTTTAAAAAAATATAAAAAAATTATTAATCAATTATTTTTCAATAAATACCTACAACATTTACTTATTTTTCCCACCAACAATCATCTAATTCTCTCAATTCTCTCTCTAATTCTCAATTCTCTCTTAAAGTAATATCAATCTTTTATTATTTTTTGCAATTAACAACATCAAGTGGAAGTTTTTAATTTTCAAGTTTTCAACATTTCATCAATTTAATGATTCTTTATTTAATTCCGGTAATTTGGTATAATCGTTCCTTCTCTTGCTTTTATTTAGTAAATTAATTTTAGAATATTTAAATATTTAATTTTTGCGTTTATAATTTTTATTATTTTAATTTGCATAATGAATAGATTAAAAAAAGTAGGTAAAAGTGTTAAAAAATTGTGTCCCGGAGATAGTGGTAGTAAGAAAAAAAGAGTGCTTCTCGTAGAGGTAGTACAAGCAAAAATTATTCACGTATGTCTGAAGCACCACCTAGTGCATTTGGAGAAATAAGTGTAGGTGCACATGATATGTTTGAAAATGAATATAAAGAAACTTACGGTATAGAAGAACCAAATGAAGTTGAGTAGAAATAGAACAAGATAGTAATGATGATGAGATGTTACACGAACTAGACCTGATGTAGATATAGGTAATGCTTAATTTAGAAATGTTAATCTTCCTCCACGACCTGTAAAAGAAAAAAAAAGACTAGTTTAGCACGACATTATTTTGAACGCATAGCCGGTACAACTATAGTTCAATGTAAAGATTGTCAAATAATTTTCGAGCATAAGGCAAGGAGTAATAAAGGTGGGACGGGTCAATTGACTAAACATCTAGATAAGGATAATGCTGGTTGGAGAGAACGAATAGGAGGTTCTACTGGGTCAATTCAAGATAGATTAAAACCACAGACCAAAATATTAATGAGGACGTATAATAAAATGAGGGACCATGAAAAGTTAGCAAAAATGATAGCTTTGGATTGTCTATCTTTTTCATTTGTTTCTTCTGATGTTTTTATCATTTTATACAATCATTTTATAATCGCATATTTAAAGGTATTCCTAGAAATACTTGTAGATCATATATTTTTAGACTTTATGGACAATATGCATACTCTTTACGTTGGTTATTAACAAATATTCCATGTAGAGTTTCACTTACTTCTAATCTTAGTCGTGTTATAAATAAAAATGATTATTTAATTATTACTTGTTATTGGATAGATAGTGATTTTGTCATGCAAAAACATATTAGCATTTCAATATGCTGAAGACTGAAAACATACTACACAATTTATTTCTGATTCTATATCAATGGTTACAAAATATTATGGTCTTCAAAACAAAGTTTTATGTATTTGTTTTGATAATGCATCCAACAACACCGCTGCTGTTAATTCTTTAAAAACTGCGCTCCCCCCTCCCTTTAATATTTTTCATATTAGATGTGCTTGTCATATATATAATTTAATTGTAAAAAATGGACTTTATTTGTTTGAGTCAACAATTAAAAAAATTAGGTATGCAGTTGGTTTTATTCAAGGAAATAATAGAAAAGTTAGACTTAAAAAATTTAAAATAAAATGCGATGAAAATAATCTTAGACCAATATTAATGCCTAAGAAATTGAGACTAGGTGAAATTATAATTATGATTTTTTAAAAACTTGCAATATTTATAAAGCCCTATAACTACAACTTTTAATCAATATGCATATAAATTTTTTGAAGCCATGTTGCAAGAATCTGGTTGGACTAAAATTGATGATGTTGTTATGTTTTTAGAAAAATTTTATTTGACTACTATTGAATTTTTCGATGCTTATTATCCTGCTGTTTTTAATGTTTTACCTTATTTAGCCGAAATTTTTGTATTGCTTATTGAATATAAAAATAAATATGATTACAAAGAAGTTGTAACTGGAATGATAGAAAAATTTTAAAAATATTTTTTTTATATTCCTCCTATTTATTTAATTGGTGCTATGTTAAATTTGAATATAAAATTTAGTACTATGTCTGAATTTATTCGCATTATATATAGTTCTATAGAAATTCAAAAAAAATGAAGAACCTAGTATGTTTAAGGCAATGGGTGATAGAAACCATCATATTCAAGCATTATATAATCATTATATCAATTTACTTGATAATGCTACTCCTACTCATATTGTTCCTCTATCTCGTCCTTCTAACTAGCCGCCATCTTCGAGATAGGCACGTGGTATGCATGCCCATTGTGTTACTAATTTATATATTTGGAATAGAATACAATTACCTACATCACAACGGAGCATAAATCAAGAAGAGCTTAATTATTATTTGAGACAGGCCCCAAAGATCTATGATGAAAATAGTGTCATCACACTCGAATGGTGGAAGAAAAATCAAAAATAATATTCAATACTATCAATCATGGCTAGAGATGTGCTAAATGATCCAATGTCAACTGTTGCATCGGAGAGCGCATTTAGTCAAGAAAGACAACAGATAGGAGATAATCGACACTCTTTGAGGAGCAATGCCATGAATGTTTTAGTTTACCTCATAGATTGAATTAGATCAGAGCGAAGAAATAAAGGAAGACCAGAAGATACGAAAGAAGAAGAAGAACTTGAAGAAACAATGCAATTGGAGATCATTTAGCACAAGCTAGTTCAAATTACGAATTCCTTGATTTTAAAAATTATGAGCGAATTTCTTTTAATGTTAATACAGATGAATTAGAGAAAATAATTCAAAATATGTAGAAATTACAAATTATTAAATACAACTAATAATAAGTTTGTAACTTTGTATGTTTTGAATTTTTGTCAATATATTAATAAAGTCACAGACTCATAGTCTTTGCCTTTCTTAATTTTTATCAATTAAATAATTTATTTGCTTTACATAATCATATATTGAAAATTAAATTTGTAGTCAATATAAAATTTCAATACTTGAAAAACTATAATTATAATAGATAGTATATTGTGGGTATATTTATTATATACAACAACAACCCAGTGAAATCCCACAATATGGGGTCTACGGAGGGTAAAGAGTACGCAGACCTTACTCCTACCAAGGTAGAACAGCTGTTTCTGAAAGACTCTCGGCTCAATAAAAACATAAAAAGAGGTCAGATAAGGCTAAGAAGTTTAAAGCGATATGGAAAAGCAAATGACGAAAGCGATACAGATAAAATAGAGTAATCAAAGTACATAAAATAATAGATAATAACAGAAATCAGAGCATAAGAAATTATAGTGCGCTAATGCGCCTACTAATGAGGAAGAATAACGAGACTACGTACTAGCCTTCTACCTTAATGTGGGTCCTCCACACCCTTCTATCTAAGGTCATGTCCTCGGTAAGCTGTAACTGCGCCATGCCCAGTCTAATCACCTCTCCCCAATATTTCTTCGGCCTACCCCTACCTCTTCTGAAACTATCAATGTCCAACCTCTCACACCTCCGCACTGGGGCATCTGTGTCTCTCTTCTTCACATGTCCAAACCATCTCAGTCGCATTTTTCACATCTTGTCTTCCATCGAGGCCACTCCTACCTTGTCCCGAATAGCTTCATTTCTAATCTTGTAGCTCCTGGTATTCCCACATATCCACCTCAATATTCTCATCTCGGCAACTTTCATCTTTTGAACTTGAGAGACCTTAACTGGACAATACTCCGCCCCATATAACATAGCTGGTCTAACCACCACTTTGTAGAAATTGCCCTTAAGTTGGGGTGGAACCTTCTTGTCATATAGAGAACCGGAAGCGAGCCTTCATTTCATCCACCCTGCCCCAATACAATGTGTGACATCATCGTCAATATGCCCACTGCCTTGCATGATAGACCCAAGGTACTTGAAACTACTTTTCTTTTGGATGGCCTGGTCACCAAACCTAACTTTCGCGCCAACCTCCTGAGGTGGCTCAATGAACTTGCACTCTAAGTGCTCTGTCTTGGTCCTACTCAGCTTAAACCCTTTAGACTCCAAGGTATGTCTCTAATCCTCTAGCTTATCATTAACTCCGCTACGAGTCTCATCGATAAGGACTATGTCATCTGCAAAAAGTATACACCATGACACCCCACCTTGAATTTTTTGCATCAATTCATCCATCACCAAGGAAAATAAAAATGGACTAAGAGTTGATCCATGATGCAACCCCATCACAACTGGAAAGTGTTTTGAGTTCCCTCCTACTGTGCTTACCCTGATTTTGGCACCGTCATACATGTCCTTGATCACCCTAATGTACGCCATAGGTACACCTTTAGCCTCCAAATATCTCCATAGTATCTCTCGTGGAACTTTATCGTAAGCCTTTTCTAGGTTGATGAATACCATATGCAACTCCTCTCCCTATACTGCTCCACCAGTCTCCTCATAAGATGGATGGTTTCTGTAGTTGAGCGTTCCGGCAAAAATACGAACTGGTTCTCCGAAATAAACATGCCTCTCCTCACCCTCATCTCCACCACACTTTCCCACACTTTCATAGTATGTATTAGAAGCTTGATACCTCTATAGTTGTTGTAGCTCTGGATATCCCCCTTGTTTTTGTATAGAGGGATTATTACGCTCGACCTCCATTCTTCGGAAATCATTGCCGTCTTAAAGATGATATTAAATAACCTAGTCAGCCACTCCAAACCTACTGAGCTCGCGCTCTTTCAAAATGCCTCAGGAATCTCATCAGGTACAGTCGCTCTTCACCAGCGCATCCTACGAACAACACCCTTAACCTCCTCGACCGTAAAACTCCTGCAACACCCAAAATCATTATGCCTCCCTGGATGTTCCAAATCTCCTAACATAATCTCTCTATCCCCTTCTTCATTCAAGAGTTTATAGAAGTATGACTGCCATCTCTATTTAATGAGGGTCTCCTCTACCAATACTTTTCCATGCTCATCCTTTATGCACTTCACTTGATCCACATCGCGTACCTTTCTCTCCCGCGCCCTGGCTAGCCTGAATAATTTCCTGTCCCCGCCTTTCTCTTCTAGTTCTACATAAAGGCATTCAAAACCTATCATTTTCACCGTCAAAACCGCCGACTTCGCTTCCTTCCTCGCTATGTTATAAAGTTCCCTATTCGTCGACTTTTCCACCTCATCCTTGCTTTCTATCAACTTTGCATACGCCATCTTCTTTGCTTCCACCTTCCCTTACACTTCTCCATTCCACCACTAGTCTCCTCGATGCCGACTACGACTACCTGTCTAGACTCTCAACACTTCCCTTGCTACAAACCTAATACAACTAGCCGTCTTATCCCACATACTGTTCGTATCCCCACTACTATCCCAGGCCCCTATATCCTTTAATTTCTCTCCCATCTCCAAGGCACTAGCCATGGTCAAACTCCCCTATCTGATCCTAGGTCGGTCATCCCTGACCCTCTTCTTCCTCGTCATCTTGATCCCTAAATCCATCACCAAGAGCTTATGTCGGGTAATAAGGTTGTCAATTGGAATGACCTTATAGTCTTTGCACAAACCTTTATCATCCTTTATAAAGAGTAAAAAATCTATTTGAGTCTTAGCCACTGAACTACGGAAGGTTACCAAGTGGTCCTCTTTCTTTGGGAAACTTGAATTGTCTATCACTAACCCAAAAGCTCTCACAAAATCTAAAAGTGAAACTCCTCCTCCGTTTTTCTCCCCGAAGCCAAAGCCTCCATGCACACCATCATACCCTCCCGAAATAGACTCGATTTGCCCATTGAAATCCCCTCCCACGAAAAGCTTCTCAGTAAGCGGTACGCCTCCCACTAACTCATCAAAATCCTCCCAAAAGCGCATCTTATCCTCCTCGCCTAAGCCCTCTTGCAGCACATAAGCACTAATAATGTTCAACGTGATCCCTTCAACGACCACCTTAATCGACATCATCCTATCAGTGACTCTTCTAACCTCCACCACCCGATTCCTTAAATCAGTGTCTTCTAAAATGCTTACTCCAATCCTATACTTCGATCTACCAGAGAACCAAAACTTATACCCGTTTACCTCCTTAGCTTTAGAACCTACCCATTTGGTTTCTTGGACACAAGCTATATTAATCTTCCTTTTCTTTAGAATCTTAACTAGCTCTATGGATTTTCCCGTTAACGTCTTAATGGTCCAGGAATCTACTCTCAGTCTAGACGCTCCTTTATAATAGATAGTATATTGTGAGTATATTTGATATACATTGTAAGTACATATATAATATAATGTAAGTATATTATTATAATAGATAGTATATTGTGAGTATATTTGTTATACATTGTAAGTATATATATAATATAATGTAACTATATTATTATAATAGATAGTATATTATGAGTATGTTTGTTATACATTGTAAGTATATATATAATATAATGTAACTATATTATTATAATAGATAGTGTATTGTGAGTGTATTTGTTATACACTGTAAGTATATATATAATATATTATAAGTATATTATTATAATAGATAGTATATTGTAATTATATTTGGTATACATTGTAAATATATATATAATATATAATGTAAGTATATTATTATAATAGATAGTATATTGTGAATATATTTGATATACATTGTAAGTATATATAATATAATGTAAGTATATTATTATAATAGATAGTATATTGTGAGTATACTTGGTATACATTGTAAGTATATATATAATATAATGGAAGTATATTATTATAATAGAAAGTATATTGTGACTATATTTGATATACATTGTAAGTATATATAATATAATGTAAGTATATTATTATAATAGATAGTATATTGTGAGTATATTTTATATACATTATAAGTATATATAATATAATGTAAGTATATTATTATAATTGATAGTATATAGTGAGTATATTTGGTATGCATTATAAGTATATATATAATATAATGTAAGTATATTATTATAATAGGTAGTATATTGTGAGTATATTTGATATACATTGTAAGTTAGGCTTCATCATCAACGTAAGTCCATAATTATAATATTTGATCATTCTCACACATAATTTATTTTTTTGAACTTTTTTGATTTAACGGTTAATTTGATTTATTATTTTGATGGTCAAATTTATTTTTCTCACTACTTTCATTGTAAAGTTTATTATACGTGTCATGAATTTTTTTATAGATAAAAAAACTAAATTACAATATGCCAGCAAAAATACTTAGTTTTAAATTACAATATAACTGCAAAAAAATAGTTTTAAGTTTTTCTCTTATTTTTTTCTCTTTTTTCCATTCACATTTTTTCCATTTCTCATATATTTACACAAAAAAATAAAAATAAAAATAAAATAAGAACTAAAAACTCAAATAATGATAATCAAAGAAGTCAAAAAATAATTCATGCGTGAAAAAAATTATATATATCCCTAAACTTTTCTAAAAATAATTCACATGTATTGGTATATATATATATTTTTATTATTTTTTTACTTTGTTAAAAAAATGCCCCATACATGATTTTTAAAAAAAATGAAAAATCAAAAAACTATTTTTTTCACTTCCTTAAGATGAAAATATTATATGTGAGCTATTTTTGTAACGATGGGGGGTATATGTGAGCAGCTTTTGTAACGGTGGGGGGTATATGTGAGCCATTTGTGTAATGATAGAGGTATATATGAGTCATTTTCACAATAGGGGTATATCTACTCTAAATGACAAAGTTGGAGGGTATATCAAAACTTTTTTCCTTTAATTGTTGTGCGACATTTTTCGTGTAAAAAATTGTACATAAAAATAATATATTATGTATATATAATTTTAAAAAATATGTATATAGTTTGTTGGTTTGGTTTGATTTTTTCTTCAATTTTTTGAACAAATTCGAAACCAAACTAAATATTATCGGTTCTTAAAAATGTAATCCAAACCAAATATAAATTGATTTATTTAATTTGTTTGATTTGATTTTTCGGTTTGGATTGATTTTTACCCAAATTGTAAAGACTTATCTCCATCGTGCGGAATATGCCAATGACGAAGGATTTCGGGCCAGAAAATTTCGGGTAGTAACTTCGAAAAAATTTAGCCTAGGTTATACTTGGACGAATTGCGAGTTAGATGAAGTTTAGGGTGATCATGTGAATGATGGGAGGTCAAACCTCTCATTTTATTGAATAGGCTGATATCCAGAATGATACTGAGCATTTATGGCTTCGCGAAATCGCATTCGGGCGAGTAAAACTCCCGAAATAGAAGTTGGCATGAAGAGTATATTTTAATACATTTTTGAAATGGGGTGTGTTGTGAAATGGGGGCTTAGAGCACAAACTGCGAGATCATTGTTTCTGTATATCCCGCCAGAGCGGGATGGGTTCCGTCAGAGCAGGTCAGTCGAGAATTAAATCGTTACGAAGTCCAAAAATGATATTTTTCTGCAAAATCAGTTTCTTGGACTTTGAGAGGCGACCTAGGGTGAATTCTATCAAATTTCCATGGGTTTCCATTCTCAAGGTAAGTATTTTACTCCCTAAATTCATACTTTGATTCCTAGAACCTAGAAAGTATGGTGGGTAATCATTGGGGGAGGGTTTGAACTGAAAACCTATGGTGGAAAATAGCCATAGGATAAGGTTAGGATCGTGGGTTTGGCCTAGGGTGTGAATTGTGTCATATTTCATGATAGTTAAGCCATTGTGTTGATCCTTTATATGTATTTATTATTTTCTAGACCAAGAACGAGAAGAACAATGTCACACCCCGGAAAGGTACCCTAGGCGTGACGGGTACTCAAAGACTATTGCAAGTCCCTAAGCAAACCACTTGGCCTCCTCCTGAAGCAGGTAGGACTCACCAATCAGCTGAATACAAATAGATCCTCAACGATGCGCCTATTGATGACCTCTAGTACCTGTCTCTACACCATGAAATGATGCAAGCTCAGATGGACGTCAGTACATGAAATGTACGAGTATGTAATATGACAGAATGAAACATCCATAAGGTAGAATACTATCAACTCAGATAACTCTAATCAAGAAGTAACAAGCTCGATCAAGATGTCATAAGTCTAAAGCAAGTGTAAGGTTTAGACAGAGACCAATCACATACAATCCAATCCAATCCAATCCAATCAGAATATTAACAAAACCTATATGGGAGTTTCTCTTATCCAACAACAATTACTTATGAGTAGTGGTCGTAAAATAAGCTCGTTGCTGTTGCCACAACCGTCTAATACCTTGCCAGGGTAAAGGACAAATCTACCAATCTGGATCCAATAATCAATTGAGTCCTATATTTTCAGGACAATAAAATAGGGAAACATCTGACTTTAACAGTTCAATCGTCTCCTATGTTTGGCGACTTAGTTATTGAGTTCGAGTTATTACTTACTCTTACCCAATTCGGTGCACGATACTCCTCCTAAGACTCAATGCTAATAAGACAATCAATCTCAATCAACCAATGAAAAAGCCTCATATGGACCTTTATCAGTTCATCGGTTCTATCCAATCAATCCTTTCAGACAGTCAATCTTCCAATCATTCCCAAATCATTCATTTATGAGTAGTTGGAACAATCATTTATGACAATATTTAGTTGAAACCATTCAATTTAGTTCAATAATGAAGATGCAAAGACTATCATCATGCTCGCATCCCAATCACAATCCTACATTCACAAGTTCAAGGCTCTAGGCTCAATCCCTAATCATATTCATCCAATATTACTCAAAATATCATGAGGTTTAATGAAGTAAATAATCAAAAATCATTTGTTCAAGAATAAATTCATATAAATCATCATTTACGCAATATAATGAAAAAATATGTTAAGTTTTAAGAAGATTCTCAAGAACATAATCATGGAGATTCAATTTATTCACAAATCAACCTATCACAATCTAAGGGTCTCAATTCATTCACAAATCAACCTATCACAATCTTGGGGAACATGGAAGAATAAATTCTATGCTATAGTTTAGCCTTACATACCTGGGATGAAGACAGGACAATCAATCTTGCAAGATATTACTTGAATCTTTTGAACCCTAGCCTCTTCTCTACTCCTTAGCCCTAGATCTTAAATTAAATTAGCGTAAAAGACTTAAAAATATATTTAGGAACTCTTTTAATGTCGAAAATAACCTATATCAGTCGTGGGGTAAGTATAAGAGGGGTGGGAAAAAGACCAAAATTCTCCTCTTTAAGAATAAAATGACAGAAAAATTGACCTGTGGGGGACTAGGTCTGCGATGCGGACTGGTTCCTTCATAGTGTAATTTTTTCTCAAAATTTTTTTCGATTGAATTCTAACCCCGTAGAAAATAAATAGGATAAAATTAAGTTCAATCTGCGGCAGGTCCGCGACGCGGACCTGTTGCCCACTTCTCTGTTTTCGTCGCTTTACTCCGAAAATTTATCTTTTGATCCGGTTGGCCTAAAATTCAATCAAGACCATTTTCCCACATAATTTTCTCTCTGATCTATATTACAACCTTGAATTAACCGAAAAAGTTAAGAAAAATGCATTAAACGAGCAATCTCTCATCTAGAGGTATATTGACAATTTTACCTAGTGTAACAAACGAACCCATAAAGGGAAGATTCTTGCGTTGTAATTTTGTTGAAATGTGAATTTGAGGTAGGTGATGGTCTAATTTCCCGTATGTGTCTTATATACTTGTTAAATAACTTCATGATATATATGTGTGTATATGGATAGGGAAATATGCTAGATTATGTGTGAAATGATCACTTGCTGGCCTCTTTTTTTGATGAACTTGTTCTTGGTGGTATAAATGCTATAAATACTGAATGTATTTGTGATTGTGGTATCTTTGGATTGGGTGTCACATTCCGATACATATTTATATCAGGTATCATATTTTGACACATATTTGGATCAGGTGTCATGTTTTGACACATATTTGGATCTGGTGTCACGTTCGAATACAAAGTTGATTATTTGTAGGGCCTTTGAGAGGATACTTGTGTGAAGATATAACATGTAGAAGACATTAAGTTCTAATATTGATGAATATGGTTGAACTTAATATTAGTTGACTTATTTTGTATATGTATATGTCTATTTTATTGAATTTACTCATCTATGAACCGCTTACTGGCTAACCACGTGATCCTACAAGTACATCATTATTTTTATGTATTGATACTACTCTAGATCTACCTTTTGTTTAGTATAGGACATATTCAGCCGGCTGTAGAGAGACCTCATTTAGAGTAGTGATTATGTTTTCGTGTTCAAAGGTGAGTTGTTCTTTCAGGCTGTCATAGACTCTATCGTTATATCTAGTCTTTTTCTTTTCCGGGACTTAGATTTTCAAATAATGGTTTATTTGTTACTGGTTTGTATTAAGAGTTGTACTCCTGTTCTAGACTTGTTTATTTTAGAGATTTGGTACATGATTTTCAGTTCCTAATGTATATTTACTTCCACATATTTTTTTTTTGAGATCCAAAATTTCCAACGTTCTAAGATATAAATTAAGGTAAACAACAAAACTTCCGCATAATTTGGGTTGATAACTAAGTGGTTTCTGCATTTATGGGAACTCAGCATTAATATTTGATTTGAACCCGCATTCGCATGTTTAAGCTTGTGTTTACCTTGCGATTATTGTTGTTGGACCGTTAGAATGGTTCTCCCACTAGAGAGTTAGGGTGGATGCAGTCACGATGGGTCGGGGTCATGACAAAGTTGGTATCAGAGCCTAGGTTCGTTGATCTCGTCATACCAAAATGAGTCTAGTAGAGTCTTGCAGAATGGTACGGAGACGTATGTACTTTTCTTTGAGAGGCTACAGGATTTTAGGAAAAGTGTCATTGTCTTCTTTCCTTCATGCTATAACTTGATTCTAATTATTATCTGGTGATCCAAATTTTTATCTAACCTCTTTCACTCTCTTGTCCGTAGATGGTAAACACTCTCTATAATGGTGTTAGGACCGTAGCTCCAGTGGATCCAGAAGAAGATCCAGCCGCTCGAGGACGTGATAGAGAAAGAGGCAAGAAAGAGAGGTGAGACAGGGGCAGAGAAATAGCAACACCTACTATAGTGGAGATCCCTATTATGGAAGTACTAGTAGATAGGTCCCCTCCGACTCCCCAGAATGAGTTAGAGGGAAAGGAAGAAGCTGGAGAAGAACATGAGCAGGCTGAACAAGAGGAGAATGCCCAAACTGGGGCTGCTGGTATTCCCCCTCTAGATCCAATATTAGCTCAGTAAATCATGGCATTCCTGAGTGGGCTTGCTGGCACTGGTGCCATCCCTACCATGCTCATAGAACCTACTACTGTTACTCATACGTTTGCTTCTCTATCTCAGCCAGCAGATGAGGTGGTAGGCACAAATGCATTTTTCACACCATTAATTGGTCCTGTGATGACTGGTACTAAGCATGATGTGCTCACCAAGTTCCTCAAACTCAAACCTCCAGTCTTTTATGGTACTGAAAATAAATATGCCTATAAATTTATTTTTGATTACTATGAGAGTTTGTATAAGCTAGGTATAGTGCATCAGTATAGAGTAGAGTTTATGGCTTTTCAGCTGCAGGGTGAGGCCAAGCAGTGGTAGAGGGCTTATTTATAGTGCCATTTATCTTTGTTTCCCCCACTCACTTAGGTTTAATTCCATGATTTATTCATAAAAAAGTATGTGCCACGTACTTTGAGGGTCAAAAAGAAGGATGAGTTTATGCCTTTGAGTAGGGAGGGTTATCATTGGATGCTTATGAGGCCAAGTTCCATGCATTGTCCAGGTACGCTACTCAGCTAGTCACTACAAAGGAGGAGAGGATCAGGTTGTTCATGAAGGGGTTAAACCCCGAGTTGCAAGTACTTTTTGTCCATATGACTTCGTCTGGAAGGAGTTTCAACGAAGTCATAAACTTTGTTAAGAAGGTGGAAGGTATGAGGAAAGATGGGCAAGATAAAGCTTTGGCTAAAAAATTCAAGAGTACAACTAACTTCCAAGGATCATATTCTAGAGGGTTAGGCAGGCCGATGATTGCAGCCAGGCTAATTCAATCAGCACTGCCCGCTTTTTCTACCAGTTTTTCAGGTACTACACAATAGCATACGGCCCATGAGGGTCAGAGAGCATCCTTTCTAGGTAGCCTCCTGTTTTTTGATTGTGGTTTGTTTTAATTTTGGAGAGCTGAGTCATATACGGAAGACGTTCCCTTATCCCTGCGAGAATTTTCAACCCCCCAACAAGACAGAGCAGTGGTCCCAATAGCTGGATGGAGCAATGGTAGAGAACGTCCACAGGTTGGGTAATGAGGCAATTCGAGAGGCCGTGGGGGCCAAGGTAATGGTAGTGCAGTCGAGCAGTAACCCAGCCAGGCAGAAAGGTAGCCCATCAAGATAATCGGGCTCAGTTTTATGTATTTCAAGGTAAAACCAAGGCAGAGGTGTCTAACGCAGTTATCACAAGTAATATTCTTGTTTGTGATCAGATGACTACTGTTTTATTTGATTCAGGTTTCATTTATTCTTATGTGTCTTGAAATATGTCTTGGATTTTGATGCACTGTGTGATATATTGGATGTCCCTATTCATATTTCTACCCCTATTAGAGAGTCAGTCATATTCACTCATATGTATTGTGCTTGTTCTGTTGTGTTTATAGGATACGAGACTTAGGTTGACCTAGTGATTTTAGATATGACAGATTTTTGATGTGATCTTAGGCATGACTTGTTTGTCCTCCTACTTTGGTTTACTTATTTTTAATGTAAAAATTGTGTCTCTAGAGATCCCGGGGAGGGAAAGGTTAAAGTGGAAAGTGGTGTACAAGCCTAAGCCAGCTAAGGTCATATCCTTTCTCTAGGCTAGAAAAATAGTGGGGTAGGGTTGTTTGGCTTACTTGGACCATATTCGGAATATGGAGGTAGAGTCTCCTAATATTGAGTCTATTCTAGTAGTTTGTGAATTTCTGGAAGTTTTCCCTTTAGACTTACCTGGTATGTCTCTTGACCGAGATATAAATTTTTGCATTGACCTAGAATCGGATACCCGTCCAATTTTTATTCCCCCCTACTGTATGGCTCCGGAAGAGTTGAGAGAGATTAGTCTCAGATTTAGGAGTTTCTTGACAAGGGGTTCATTCGTCCTAGTGCTTCCCCTTGGGGTGCTCCGCTGTTATTTATCAAGAAAAAAAATGGTAGTATCAGAATGTGCATTGACTACCGACAACTGAATAAGGTCACCATCAGAAATAAATAGCCTTTACCTTATATTGATAACCTGTTTGACCTGTTACAAGGTGCTTCAGTTATTCAAAGATTGATCTAAGGTTTGGGTATCATCAGTTGAAAATTAGGCATGAGGATGTGCCCAAAATAGCTTTTAGGACCAGGTATGGGCACTATGAGTTTTTAGTAATGTCCTTTGGGTTGACCAATGCACCTGCATCCTTCATGAGTTTTATTATTAAGGTGTTCAAACTGTTTCTAAATTCATTCGTGATAGTGTTTATAAATGATATATTAGTGTATTCAAAGAGTGAACAGGAACATGCAGATCACCTTTGAATTGTGTTAGGTGTTTTGAAAAGACAAAAGTTGTATGCAAAATTGTCTAACTGTGAATTCTAGTTGCCTTCAGTTGCCTTTTTAGTCCATATTGTTTCAAAAGAAAGGGTAATAGTGGACCCATAAAATATTGAGGCAGTTAAGAACTAGGCTAGACCTAGTTCCGTGACCGAGGTTAAAAGTTTTGTGGGACTAGTCAGTTATTATTGCCGATTCGTGAAAAACTTTGCTTCTATTGCCACTCACTTGATCAGGCTGACTCAAAAGGATGTGTCGTTCAAGTGGACTGACAAGTGTGAAGAAAGCTTCTAAAATCTCAATACTTTTTTGATCACAACACCAATTCTGACCCTACCGATCAAAGGGAAAGATTTTATTATTTATTATGATGCTTCACATTTCGATTTGGGTGCTGTAGTGATGTAGGATAAGAATGTATAACATATGCTTCATGACAATTCAAGGTGCATGAGAGGAACTACCCGATTCATGACTTGAAGTTGGTAGTGGTAGTGTTTGCACTAAAAATTTAGAGACATTATTTGTACGGTGTCAAGTAAGAGGTGTTTACTGATCACCGCAGCTTACAATATGTGTTCACCCAGAAGGACTTGAATTTGAGATAGCGAAGATGGATGGAGTTTCTTAAAGACTATGATGTCACTATCTAGTACCATCTAGGTAAAGCTAATGTAGTAGCACACACATTGAGCCAGAAATCGGTGAGCATGGGCAATTTAGCTCTTTTGGAGGCTCTTAAGCGACCCCGGGCTAGAGAGATTCAGGACTTGGAGGTCAGGTTAATGAGACTAGGCATCTCAGAGAAAGGTGGAATAATGACCGGAGTTGATCTAAGGCCCACTTTTATTGAAGAGATTAAGATCAAGCAGTTTGAGTATGTAGACTTTAATAAAATTGGAGGAAAATTGTCGATTGGCGTTATCACCTAGCTTGTTTGGGGTACACCTGATATTCCATGTGTCAATGCTGAATAAGTACCATAGAGATGGGGACTATATCATTAAATGGGACTTAGTGTTATTAGACAAGAAACTTCAGTATGAGGAGGAGCCAGTTGCAATTCTTGATCGTGATGTCCGATAATTCAGGCATAAGGATATAAATATGGTTAAAGTGTAATGGAAACATCGTTTGTGAGAGGAAGATACTTGGGTGACTAAGAAAGACATGCGAGACAAGTATCCTCAACTGTTCGAAGAAACAGGTACTACTCTATCTTTACCCCTATTTTCTCTAGTTAGTCACTTGGAGATGAGTGATGGAAAAATTAGTATATATTAAAGTAACTTGTCCCATCGTGAGGAATAAGCCAATGGAGAAGGATTTTGGTCCAGAAAACTTCAGGTGGTAACTTTGAAAAAATTAGCCTTGCCCAGACTTGGATGAATTCTGAGTCTGGTGAAGTCTAGAGTGATCATGTAAATTATGGGAGGTCAAACCTCCAATTTTATTGGATAGGCCGATACCCAGGACGATACAGAGTACTTACAGCTTCGAAAAATCATATTCGGGTGAGTAAAACTCCCAAAATAGAAGTTGGCGTAAAGTGTATATTTTAATACATCTTTAGAAGGGTGTGTGTTGTGAAATGGAGGCTTGGAGCACAAACTCCGAGCTCACTGTTTTCGCATATCCCTCCAGGGAAGGATGGGTCCTGTCGGAGCAGGACAGTTGCGACTTAAAACCTGACAAAGTCCAGAAATAGTTTTTTTCTGCAAAATTAGTTTCTTATACTTTGAGAGGCGACTTAGGGCGAATTCTATGAAGTTTCCACAGGTTTCAACGCTTAAAGTAAGGATTGTACTCCCTAAATTTATATTTTGGTTCCTAGAACCTAGAAAGTATGGTGGATAATTATTGGGGAAGGCTTTAAACTAAAAACCCTATGGTGAAAAATAACCTTGAGGTTAGGATAATGGGTTTGCCTAGGTTATGAATTGTGTTATATTTCATGATAGTTAGACTATTGCGTTGATCCTTTATATGTATTTATTATTTTCTAGACCAAGAACGAGAAGAATGAACCTAGAAAAGGAAGACTCTTGCGTTGTAAGGTTGTTGAAGCGTGAATTTGAGGTAGGTAATAGTCTAGTTTCCCGTATGTGTCTCATATACTTGTTAAATTGCTTCATGATATGCATGTGTGTATATGAATAGGAAAATATGCTAGATTATGTGTGAAATGATCACTTGCTGGTCTATTTTTATGATGAACCTATTATTGGTGATATAAATGCTGTAAATATTGAATGTATTTGTGATTGTGGTATCTTTGGATCGGATGTCACATTCCGACATAAAGTTGATTGTTTGTAGGTCTCTTGTCTGAAGTTATAACATGTGAAAGAAATTGAGTTGTGATATTGATGAATATGGTTGAATTGAGATTAGTTGACTTATTCCGTATATGTATATGTCTATTGTGTTGAATTTACTTGTCTATAAACTGCTTACTGGCTAACCGCGTGATCCTATCAGTACACCGTTATTTTTGTGTAGTGATACTTCTCTTTCTCTGCCTTTTGTTGAGTACATGACATATTCAGCCGGCTACGGAGAGACCTCGTCTAGAGGAGTGATTGTATTTTCGAGTTCAAGGGTGAGTTGTTCCTTCAGGCTACCGTGGACTCTATCGTTATTTCTAGTCCTTATCTTTTCCAGGACTTAGATGTTCAGACAATGGTTTATTTGTTACTGTTTTGTCTAGACTTGTTAGTTTTAGAGTTTTGGTATGATGACTTTCAATTCCTAGGGTGTGTTTACTTCCGCATAATTTGGATTGATAACTAGTTGGTTTATGAGATTATAGGAACTCAGCATTTATCTTTGATTTAAACCTGCTTCCGCATCTTTAAACTCGTGTATACATTGCGATTATTGTTGTTGGGTTGTTAGAATGGTTTTTCCACCGGAGAGTTTGAATGGGTGCCAAGCGATCGGGATCGTGACACAAATGCTCTTCCAATTTTTAAGGAATGAGATAATAATAAGAGTTATATACTTTCATATTTTAATTCTAGAAACAAAAAGAAAAAAAAAACTTCTCACTGAAAAATATTGCATGTATCAGTAGAAAATGTATATAAATTCTAATGCTAGGGAACTTAATTGTTTTAAATGTTCGATTAAGATGAGTTTAATAGCAATCTGCTTTAGAGACTGTTTTTATCAACTAACATTTTTTCCCTTCATATATGCCATAGAATTTGACAAATAATTTTCTAATGCTTCTTCGGAATAGTCATCTAAATAATTTGTCTGAAAAAATAAATAAAGAATACTCCCCTTTATTTTAATAATCTTAAAAAAAAGAAAAGAATAACATAAAAAAAATACTGAACTAGAATATAAAATTTGAAGTCCTAAGCTAGCTAGTAACAAATTTGGGGAAGTCCTAAATCATCTACTATGATTTACTATAAATTAAAAAAATTTGTAGTAACTAACACCCTTTTCCATCAATTTATCTTCAAGCTTGGTCTCATAATCTTTCAATCTATTGATTTGATTTGAAGCATCAAATCTATCTCTCCTCAAATCGTGTCCATGACTATCTTGCACCTGATCAAGTTGTTTAACGTAGTTTGTTCGCTCTTGTATATGTTCTCTCACCTCTTCTAACTTATTCTTCATCTTCAAGTTCTCATTGTTGTTTCTTGATGAAGACATCTTTGTGTAGCTTTTGATATTATATGCCAAACTCGAATTGCTGCAATATGTAACATAATTAAATAGATTAATTCAAAAACTAAATCAAAATACGTTAACATTTTTTTTTTACTTTTCTTATGTCAAAACATATTGATTTTATCCATGCATGAATGTACTATAAACTTCTTCATATAAACACACAATTTATTTAAATAATGACAAAGAAAAGCAAAGGAACTTACGTTAACTTTGTGAAAGATGGAACTTCATATTCCTTGCATATTTTCTATTGTTTATATAGATGTTATTTCTTCAATTATTTCCTTATTTTTTTTATTTTAATTTGTTAATTGAAAATATTACTAAAAATGAAAATTACCATATGGTAGACTAGGAAAATATATACATTATATTAAAAAGCAGCATGCTAGGAAGACACTTGGAAATATAATTTTAAAAAAAATTAATTGTAAGAACTTAGAATAAAAATCAAAGGAAAGGTTGCCATGAAATAAGGAATTAATAGTAATGTGTGAGACTTTTTTTTCATGACTTATTCCATAATAACAACGTTTAAAAAAAAGTTTCCATCCCATACACCAAATAATTGTCTAAAAAGTCTTTTTATTTTTTAAGCTTTTGTAGGAAACTGATTCCGTAAGAAGTTTTTTTTTTTTTTTTCACTTATCAAATTTTCCTTTTCTTTGTATCTCTTTTATTGGAGTTAATTTTTTCTAATTTTTCTAGTGTTTTCTTAGGCAGTTTTTTTATTTGGTATTTCTTCATCAAAATATGGTAATTCTTATTTTTAGTAATATTTACATTGATTTGCACAAGAAAAAATTAAGAAAAAACTACGGCATGGTGTCTATATAAACAATATGAAGTGTTATTATGCATGTAATAAAACTAATAGACTGTTTGGATTGACTTATTTTTAAGCAACTTATAAGTTGAAAACAGTTTATAAATTAAAAAAAAAAGTAGGTGCAGGCCAGTTTTTTTTTTTTGACTTATAAGCTGTTTTCAACTTATAAACTGCTTAAAATAAGTTCATCCAAATAAACCTAACTATTTATTGAGCCTTATTTTAAGCACAAAATTACTTTAAGTTGGCCAGCCAGACACTCAAAAAAAGATGAAAACAACTTATAAGACAATTCAAACAGGCTCTTAGTTAGGCTTCATCATCAACGTAAGTCCATTGCCACAAAATCAATACTATATGTTTTGATTTTAATTCAAAATTAAAGAAAATATTTTTACTATGTATGATATTTTGATTTGGTTTTTTATTAACTTTGTCATTTTTTGCATTCACAATTGTTCGAGCTAATTTGATAAATGAATGGTATGGATGAATCTTTTCTCAGACAGAAATGACATAAATGAGTCAAAGCTTTAACGAATGGCATAGATGAATCTTTTCTCAGACAGAAATGACATAAATGAGTCAAAGCTTTAACGAATGGCATAGATGAATCTTTTCTCAAAGTTCAATGGAGTATTTGAGTCTTTTCTCAATTAAATATAATATACATTTATCATTTGATTGTTATCGATTTTGGTTCGGTTTGGTCGATTATTAATCATACATAAAATTTAATCGAAATGATACACTCAAAAGAGAAAGAAAGACAACAATTAATTCAAAAGGAAATAACTTGTCTTTCTGCTAATATTGTTAGCTAATTCAATGTACTAAACAATATAACTTATTGAATAATACATTACATTAATTAAGGATGCATCATACCTAATTTAGAAATGTTAATCTTCCTCCACGACCTGTAAAAGAAAAAAAAACTTGTTTAGCATGACATTATTTTGAATGCATAGCCGGTACAACTACAGTTCAATGTAAAGATTGTCAAGCAATTTTCGAGCATAAGGAAAGAAGTAATAAAGGTGGGACAGGTCAATTGACTAAACATCTAGATAAGGATCATACTGGTTGGAGAGAACGAATAGGAGGTGCTACTGGGTCAATTCAAGATAGATTAAAACCACAGACCAAAATATTAATGAGGACGTATAATAAAATGAGGGACAATGAAGAGTTAGCAAAAATGATAGCTTTGGATTGTCTATCTTTTTCATTTGTTTCTTCTGATGTTTTTATCATTTTATACAATCATTTTATAATCGCATATTTAAAGGTATTCCTAGAAATACTTGTAGATCATATATTTTTAGACTTTATGGATAATATGCATATTATTTACGTTGGTTATTAACAAATCTTCCATGTAGAGTTTCACTTACTTCTAATCTTGATCGTACTATAAATAAAAATAATTATTTAATTATTATTTGTCATTGGATAGATAGCGATTTTGTCATGCAAAAACATATTTTAGCATTTCAATATGATGAAGACCGAAAATATACTGCACAATTTATTTCTGATTCTATATCAATGGTTGAAACATATTATGGTCTACAAAACAAAGTTTTATGTATTTGTTTTGATAATGTATCTAACAACACCGTTTTTGTTAATTATTTAAAAACTGCGCTTCCCCCTCCCCTTAATATTTTTCATATTAGATGTGCTTGTCATATATATAATTTAATTGTAAAAGATGGACTTTATTTTTTTGAGTCAACAATTGAAAAAAATAGGTATGCAATTGGTTTTATTCAAGAAAATAATAAAAAAGCTAGACTTAAAGAATTTAAAATAAAATGCGATGAAAATAATCTTAGATTAAGATTAATGCATAAGAAATTGAGACTAGGTGAAATTATAATTATGATTTTTTAAAAACTTGCAATATTTATAAAGCCCCTATAACTACAACTTTTAATCAATATGCATATAAATTCCCCGAAGCCATGTTGCAAGAATCTGATTGGAGTAAAATTGATGATGTTGTTATATTTTTAGAAAAAAATTATTTGACTACTATTGAATTTTCCGATGCTTATTATCCTACTGTTTCTAATATTTTACCTTATTTAGCCGAAATTTTTGTATTGCTTATGGAATATAAAAAGAAATATGATTACAAAGAAGTTGTAACTGGAATGATAGAAAAAATTTAAAAATATTTTTTTTATATTCCTCCTATTTATTTAATTGGTGCTATGTTAAATTTGAATATACAATTTAGTACTATGTCTGAATTTATTCGCATTATATATAGTTCTATAGAAATTCAAAAAAAATGAAGAACCTAGTATGTTTAAGACAATGGGTGATAGAAACGATCATATTCAACCTAGTATGCATGCCCATTGTGTTACTAATTTATATATTTGGAATAGAATACAATTACCTACATCACAACGGAGCGTAAATCAAGAAGAGCTTAATTATTATTTGAGACAGGCCCCAGAGATCTATGATGAAAATAGTGTCATCACACTCGAATGGTGGAAGAACAATCAAAAATAATATTCAATACTATCAATCATGGCTAGAGATGTGCTAAATGATCCAATGTCAACTGTTGCATCGGAGAGCGCATTTAGTCAAGAAAGACAACAGATAGGAGATAATCGACACTCTTTGAGGAGCAATGCCATGAATGTTTTAGTTTACCTCATAGATTGAATTAGATCAGAGCGAAGAAATAAAGGAAGACCAGAAGATATGAAAGAAGAAGAAGAACTTGAAGAAACAATGCAATTGGAGATCATTTAGCACAAGCTAGTTCAAATTACGAATTCCTTGATTTTAAAAATTATGAACCAATTTCTGTTAATGTTAATACAGATGAATTGGAGAAAATGATTCGAAATATGTTGAAATTATAATTTATTAAATACAACTAATTGTAAGTTTGTAACTTTGTATGTTTTGAATTTTATCAATATATTAATAAAGTCACAGACTCATTGTCTTTGCCTTTCTTAATTTTTATCAATTAAATAATTTTATTTACTTTACATAATCATATATTGAAAATTAAATTTGTAGAATATAATTATAATAGATAGTATATTGTGGGTATATTTATTATATATAACAACAACAACAACAACCAAGTGAAATCCCACAACATGGGGTCTGAGGAGGGTAAAGTGTATGCAGACCTTACTCCTACCATGGTAGGACAGCTGTTTCTGAAAGACCCTCGGCTCAATAAAAGCATAAAAAAAGGTCAGATAAGGCTACGAAGTTCAAAGCGATATGAGAAAGCAAATGACGAAAGCTAACTTCCATGCCAACCTCCTGAGGTGGCTCAATGAACTTGCACTCTAAGTACTCTGTCTTGGTCCTACTCAGCTTAAACCCTTTAGACTCCAAGGTATGTCTTTAATCCTCCATCTTAGTATTAACTCCGCTAAGAGTCTCATCGATAAGGACTATGTCATCCGCGAAAAGCATACACCATGACACCCCACCTTGAATTTGTCGCGTCAATTCATCCATCACCAAGGCAAATAAAAATGGACTAAGAGCTGATCCTTGATGCAACCACATCACAACTGGGAAGTGTTTTGAGTTTCCTCCTACTGTCCTTACCCTAGTTTTGGCACCGTCATACATGTCCTTGATCACCCTAATGTACGCTACAGGTACATCTTTAGCCTCCAAATATCTCCATAGTATCTCTTGTGGAACTTTATTGTAAGCCTTTTCTACTAGGTTGATGAATATCATATGCAAGTCCCTCTTCCTCTCCCTATACTACTCTACTAGTCTCCTCATAAGATGGATGGCTTTTGTAGTTGAGCGTTCCGGCATAAATCCGAACTAGTTCTCTGAAATAAACACGCCTCTCCCCACCCTCATCTCCACCACTCTTTCCCATACTTTTATAGTATGTATTAGAAGCTTGATACCTCTGTAGTTGTTGCAGCTCTGGATATCCCCCCTGTTTTTGTATAGAGGTATCATTACGCTCGACCTCCATTCTTTGGGAATCGTTGCCGTCTTAAAGATGATATTAAATAACCTAGTCATCCACTCCAAACCTACTGAGCTCGTTCTCTTCCAAAATTCCTCAGAAATCTTATCAGGTTCGGTCGCTCTTCACCAGCGCATCCTACGAATAACACCCTTAACCTCCTCGACCGTAATACTCCTGAAACACCCAAAATCATTACGCTTCCCTGGATGTTCCAAATCTCCCAACATAATCTCTTTATCCCCTTTTTCATTCAAGAGTTTATGGAAGTATGACTGCCATTTCTGTTTAATGAGGGTCTCCTTTACCAATATTTTTCCATTCTCGTCCTTACTGCACTTCCCTTGATCCTTATCGCGTGCCTTTCTCTCCCTCACTCTGGCTAGCCTAAACAATTTTCTATCCCCGCCTTTCTTTTCTAGTGTAGCATAAAGGCGTTCAAAAGCTATCGTTTTTGTAGTCGAAACCGCCGTCTTCGCTTCCTTCCTCTCTACTTATAAAGTTCCCTATTCCTCGATTTCTCCACCTCATCCTTGCTTTTTATCAACTTCGCATACGCCATCTTCTTTGCTTCCACCTCCCCTTACACTTCTCCATTCCACCACCAGTCCCCTTGATGCCTACTATGACTACCTGTCGAGACTCCCAACACTTCCCTTGCTACAACCCTAATACAACTAGCCATCCTATCCCACATACTATTCGTACCCCGACTACTATCGCAGGCCCCTATATCCTTCAATTTCTCTCCCATCTCCAAGGCACTAACCGTGGTCAAACTCCCCCATATGATCCTAGGTCGGTCATCCCTGACCCTCTTCTTCCTTGTCATCTTGATCCCTAAATCCATCACCAAGAGCTTATGTCGGGTAGTAAGGTTGTCGATCGGAATGACCTTACAGTCTTTACACAGACTTTTATCATCCTTCCTAAGGAGTAAAAAATCTATTTGAGTCTTAGCCACTGAACTACAGAAGGTTACCAAGTGGTCCTCTTTCTTTGGGAAACCTGAATTGTCTATCACCAACCCAAAAGCTCTCACAAAATCTAAAAGTGAAACTCTTCTTCCATTTCTGTCACCGAAGCCAAAGCCTCCATGCACACCATCATACCCTCCAAAATAGACTCGATGTGCCCATTGAAATCCCCTCCCACGAAAAGCTTCTCAGTAAGAGGTATTCCTCCCACTAACTCGTCCAAATCCTCCAAAAAGCACCTCTTATCCTCCTTACCTAAGCCCTCTTGCGGCGCATAAGCACTAATAATGTTCAACGTGATCCCTTCAACGATCACCTTAATCGACATCATCCTATCAGTTACTCTTCTAACTTCCACCACCTGATCCCTTAAATCATTGTCTACTAAAATGCCTACTCCAATCCTATATTTCGATCTACCAGAGAACCAAAACTTATACCCATCTAGCTCTTTAGCTTTAGAACCTACCCATTTGGTTTCTTGGGCACAAGCTATATTAATCTTCCTCTTCTTTAGAATCTTAACTTGCTCTATTAATTTTCCCGTTAACGTCCCAATGTTCCAAGAATCTACTCTCAGTTTAGACGCTCCTTTATAATAGATAGTATATTGTGAGTATATTTGATATACATTGTAAGTACATATATAATATAATGTAAGTATATTATTATAATAGATAGTATATTGTGAGTATATTTGTTATACATTGTAAGTATATATATAATATAATGTAAGTATATTATTATAATAGATAGTATATTGTGAGTATATTTGTTATACATTGTAAGTATATATATAATATAATGTAACTATATTATTATAATAAATAGTATATTGTGAGTATATTTGTTATACATTATAAGAATATATATAATAATGTAACTATATTATTATAATAGATAGTATATTGTGAGTATTTGTTATACATTGTAAGTATATATATAATATAATGTAAGTATATTATTATAATAGATAGTATATTGTAACTATATTTGGTATACATTGTAAATATATATATATATATATATAATATAATGTAAGTATATTATTATAATAGGTAGTATATTGTGAATATATTTGGTATACATTGTAAGTACATATATATAATATAATATAAAGTAAGTATATTATTATAATAGATAGTATGTTTTGAGTATATTTTGTGTATATTGTAAGTATATATATATATATAATATAATGTAACTATATCACTATAATAAATAGTATATTGTGAGTGTATTTGATTTACATTGTAAGTATATATATATATATATATATATATTATACAATATAATATAAGTATATTATTATAATAGATAGTATATTGTGAATATATTTGATATACATTGTAAGTATATATAATATAATGTAAGTATATTATTATAATAGATAGTATATTGTGAGTATATTTGGTATACATTGTAAGTACATATATATAATATAATATAAAGTAAGTATATTAATATAATAGATAGTATATTCTGAGTATATTTTGTGTATATTGTAAGTATATATATATATATATATATATATATATATAATATAATGTAACTATATCACTATAATAAATTATATATTGTGAGTATATTTGATTTACATTGTAAGTATATATATATATATATATTATATAATATAATGTAAGTATATTATTATAATAGATAGTATATTGTAAATATGTTTGATATTCATTGTAAGTATATATAATATAATGTAAGTATATTATTATAATAGATAGTATATTGTGAGTATATTTGATATACATTGTAAGTTAGGCTTTATCATCAACGTAAGTCCATAATTATAATATTTGATCCTTCTCACGCATAATTTATTTTTTTGAACTTTTTTTATTCAACGGCTAATTTGATTTATTATTTTGATCGTCAAATTTATTTTTCTCACTACTTTCATTGTATAGTTTATCCTCACAATCTTGGGGAACATGGAAGAATAAAGTCCATGCTATAGTTTATCCTTACATACCTGGGATGAAGACATGACAATCAATCTTGCAAGATATTACTTGAATCTTTTGAATCCTAGCCTTTTCTCTACTCCTTAGCCCTAGATCTTAAGTTAAATTAGCTTAAAAGACTTTAAAATACGTTTAGGAACTCTTTTAAGGTCGGAAACGACCTATATTAGTCGTGGGGTATGTATAAGAGGGGTGCGAAAAAGACCAAAATGCTCCTCTTTAAGAATAAAATGGCAGAAAAATTGACCTGTGGGGACTAGGTGTGCGATGCGGACTGGTTCCTTCATAGTGTAATTTTTTCCCAAAATTTTTTCGATCGAATTCTAACCCCGTAGAAAATAACTAGGATAAAATTAAGTTCAATCCGCGGAAGGTCCGCGACGCAGACCTGTTGCCTATTTCTCTGTTTTCGTCGCTTTACTCCAAATATTTATCTTTTGATTCGGTTGGCCTAAAATTCAATCAAGACCATTTTCCCACACATTTTCACCCTGATCAATATTACAGCCTCGAATTGATCGAAAAAGTTAAGAAAAATGAATTAAATGAGCAATCTCTCATCTAGAAGTATATTGGTAATTTTATCGGGTGTAACAAACGAACCCCGAAAGGGAAGGCTCTTGCGTTGTAAGGTTGTTGAAACGTGAATTTAAGGTAGGTGATGGTCTAGTTTCCCGTATGTGTCTTATATACTTGTTAAATTACTTCATGATATGCATGCGTGTATATGGATAGGGAAAGATGCTAGATTATATGTGAAATGATCACTTGCTGGCCTCTTTTTATGATGAACCTATTCTTGGTGGTATAAATTCTATAAATACTGAATGTGATTGTGGTATCTTTGGATCGGTGTCACGTTCAGACAATACTTATATCAGGTGTCATATTTTGACACATATTTGGATCGGGTGTCATGTTTTGACACATATTTGGATCTGATGTCACATTCCGATACAAAGTTGATTATTTGTAGGGCCTTTGAGAGGACCCTTGTGTGAAGTTATAGCATGTAGAAGAAATTAAGTTCTAATATTTATGAATATTGTTGAACTTAAGATTAGTTGACTTATTTTGTATATGTATATGTCTATTGTGTTGAATTTACTCGTCTATGAACCGCTTACTGGCTAACCACATGATCCTACAAGTACACTATTATTTTTGTGTATTGATACTACTCTTGCTCTGCCTTTTGTTTAGTATAGGACATATTCAGCCGGCTGCGAAGAGACCTCGTCTAGAGCAGTGATTATGTTTTTGAGTTCAAAGGTGAGTTGTTCTTTTAGGCTGTCGTGGACTCTATCGTTATTTCTAGTTTTTTTCTTTTCTGGGACTTAGATTTTCAAACAATGGTTTATTTGTTACTGGTTTGTATTAGGAGTTGTACTCTTGTTCTAGACTTGTTTATTTTAGAGTTTTTGTACGATGACTTTCAGTTCATAATGTATATTTACTTCCACATAATTTGGGTTGATAACTAAGTGGTTTCTGAGTTTATAGGAACTCAACATTAATCTTTGATTTGAACTGTTTTTGCATGTTTAAGCTTGTGTTTACATTGCGATTATTGTTGTTGGGCTGGTAGAATGGTTTTCTCACTGAAGAGTTAGGGTGGATGCTAGTCACGTTGATCTCGTCGTATTAAAATGAGTCTAGTAGAGTCTTGCAGAATGGTACGGAGACGTTTGTACTTTTCTTTGAGAGACTACAGGATTTTAGGAAAAGTTTCATTATCTTCTTTCCTTTATACTATAGCTTGATTCCAATTAGTATCTGGTGATCAAAATTTGTATCTAACCTCTTTCACTCTCTTGTCCGCAGATGGTAAACACTCGCTATAATAGTGTCAGGACCATAGTTCCAGTGGAGACAGAAGAAGATCCAGCCGCTCGAGGGCGTGATAGAAAAAGAGGCAAGAGAGGAGGGCGAGGTAGGGGCATAGGGATAGCAACACCTGCCATAGTGGAAATCCCTATTGTGGAAGTACTAGTAGACAGGGCCCCTCCGGATCCCCAGAATGAGTTAAAGGGAGAGGAAGAAGCTGGAGAAGAACATGAGTAGGCTGAATAGGAGGAGAATGCCCAAACTGGGGCTGCTGTTATTCCCTCTCTAGATCCAATATTATGTCACGCCCCAGAAGGGTACCCTAGACGTGGCCGACACTCAAAAACCATTACTGGCTCCTAAGAGAACTACTTAGCCTTATCACATATCCATTCATTCATTTAATCAACGAAATACTTAAAATATAATTAGGTGGACAATCCCAATCAACAATCTAACTCAAGAAATAAAGGCCATGGGACAACAAATCGAACTCCAATCAATGTTATTAAAATAGTCTGACAATAACAATTCAAGGAAATAAAATACTCGATCGACCCATCACTATCTAGTCTATGAAGTATCTATCGCTACTATCTAATTGGTGCCAATGACAGGTTCATGGTTACCTCAAATCAGAATAAAAAGACTAACTCGATGCAAGAATAACTTAAGTGGTATCCTCCGAATGTAGGGGAGGACTCACCAATAAGCTGAGTGTGAACATATCCTCAACGGTGTGCCTATTGATGATCTCTTAAATCTGTCTCTGCATCATGAAATGATGTAGGTCCAAATGAACGTCAGTACGTAGAATGTACGAGTATATAATATGGCAGAATGAAACAATACCGATTCAAATACCTCAAGCCATAAAGATAAGAGATACTCACTCAAGGTGTCATAAGTTTAAAGTAGGAATACGGTTTAGACAAAGACTACTTATATACAATCCAATCCAATCTTGTACAATCCAATTCAATTTATCCAATCATTTACAATCCAATCACATACCATCCAATCCAATCCAATCATATACAATCAACTCAACAATAAAGTCAAAGGACTCAGTTCAATAGATATGCAAATTAAAATTTAGCAATAATTTACAAATCAACTCAATCAGATACAATCTCAATCAAACCAATCATATCAAGCACAATCCACTCAATTGGGAATTTCTCCAACTGACAACAATCCCACCACCTATAAGTAGGTGATGCACAACGATCCACGTCATTGCCACGTCCGTCCATACCTTGCCAGGGTATGAACGAATCAACCAATCATGGATCCATCAATCAATCAAGTCCTATCATTTCAGGATAATAAAATAGGAAACATTTGACTTTAACGGTTCAATCCCTTCCTACGTTGGTGGCATAGTTTATGGGATTCGAGTGTGGACTATACTCTTACCCAATTCGGTGCTCAATACTCCTTCCAACACTCAATATGCACATATCTATTAGTCTCATTGGACTCAATATGCACATATCTATTAGTCTCATTTAGTCTCTTAGGACTTAGTTTCAAATCAACTCATTTAGTCTCATTGGACTCTTTTCAAAACTCAATCAAATCTAGCCTCATTGGACCTTCTTTCAAATCAACTCATCTTAATCATCAAACTCTTCTCTTTAAATTTGATACCATCTCAACTCAATGAATGCAGAAAATATTAGATGCATTTAAAACATAATTTTAACTCCTCAACTCAAACTCAAAATAGACATTTTAATGTAAAAATACTCAACTCATTTATACTCAAAATATTCATGTTCAAAAATGATAATTTAGAGACTTCTCAAACTCAAATCATACTTAAACTCTTTTTAAATCAAAGATGAAATAATTATTCTTTAAACTCAAAATAGTGTATAAATAATTTATGCAAAAATATTCACAAATATGTTTGCTGTTACTCATACGTTTCCTGCTCCATCTCAGCCAGCAAATGAGGTGGTAGGTACAAATGCATTTTTCACGCTACTAATTGGTACTATGATGACTGGTACTAAGCATGACGTGCTCACCAAGTTCCTCAAACTCAAACCTCCAGTCTTCCATGGTACTAAAAATGAAGATGCCTATGAATTTATTCTTGATTACTATGAGAGGTTGTACAAGCTGGGTATAGTGCATCAGTATGGAGTGGAGTTTGTGACTTTTCAGCTGCAGGGTGAGGCCAAACAGTGGTGGAGGGCTTATTTAGAGTGCCATTTATATTTGCTTCTCCCACTCACTTGGGTTCAATTCCATGCTCTATTCTTAGAAAAGTATGTGCCCCGTACTCTGAGGGTCAAAAAGAAGGATGAGTTTATGCCCTTGAGCAAGAAGGGTTATCAGTAGATGCTTATAAGGCCAAGTTCCATGCATTTTCCAAGTACGCTACTCAACTAGTCACTATAGAGAAGAAGAGGATCAGATTATTCGTGAAGGGGTTAAACCCTGAGTTGTAGGTACTTTTTGTCCATATGACTTCATCTGGTAGGAGTTTCAATGAGGTCATAAACTTTGTTAAGAAGGTGGAAAGTGTAAGGAAAGATGGGCAAGCTACTAAAAAATCCAAGAGTACAGCTAACTTCCAGGGATCATATTCTAGAGGGTCAGGCAGGCCGATGATAGCCTCCAGGCTAATTCAATCAGCACTGCCCGCTTCTTCTAGCAGGTTTTCAGGTACTCCACAGTAGCATCCAACTCATGAGGGTCAGAGAGCATCATTTTCAGGTAGACTCCTGTCTTTTGATCGTGGTTGTTTTAATTTTAGAGAGCTGGGCCATATACGGAAGGAGTGCCCTTATCCCCGCGGGATATTTTCATCCCCCCAACAGGCCAGAGCAGTGGTCCTAATAGCTGGATGGAGCAATGGTAGAGAATGTCTACAGATTGGGCAATGAGGCAATTCGAGAGGTCGTGGGGGCCAAGGTAATGGTAGTGCAGGTCGAGGAGTAACCCAGCCAGGAAGAAAGGTAGCCCATCAGGATAATCGAGCTTAGTTTTATGTATTTCAAGGTAAGACCGAGGCAGAGGCATCTGACGCAGTTATCACAAGTAATATTCTTGTCTATGATCTGATGACTACTGTTTTATTTAATCTGAGTTTCACTTATTCTTGTGTGTCTTGAAATATGTCTTGGATTTTGATGCTCTGTGTGATATATTTGATGTCTCTATTCATATTTCTACCTCTATTAGAGAGTCAGTCATAGTCACCCATGTGTATCGTGCTTGTTCTGTTGTGTTTATCGAATACGTGACTTGGGTTGACCTTGTGATTTTAGACATGACAGATTTTGATGTGATCTTAGGCATGACTTGTTTGTCCTCCTACTTTGATTTACTTAATTTCAATGTAAAAATTGTGTCTCTAGAGATCCCGGGGAGGAAAAGGTTAAAGTGAGAAGGGGTGTACAAACCTAAGCCAGCTAAGGTCATATCCTTTCTTTAGGCTAGAAAAATAGTGGGGAAGGGTTGTTTGGCTTATTTGGACCATATTCGGAATATGGAGGTAAAGTCTCCTAATATTGAGTCTATTCCAGTAGTGTGTGAATTTCCAGAAGTTTTCCCTTCATACTTGTCTGGTATGTCTCCTAACCGAGATATAGATTTCTGCATTGACCTAGAGTCGGATACCCATCCAATTTCCATTCTCCCCTACCGTATGGCTCCAGCAGAGTTAAGAGAGATTTAGACTCAGATTTAGGAGCTTCTTGACAAGGGGTTCATTCGTCCTAGTGCTTCTCCTTGGGGTGCTCCGCTGTTGTTTGTCAAGAAAAAAGATGGTAGTATGAGAATGTGCATTGACTACC
The DNA here is from genome assembly GCF_947179165.1 of Solanum dulcamara. Lineage (NCBI taxonomy): Eukaryota > Viridiplantae > Streptophyta > Magnoliopsida > Solanales > Solanaceae > Solanum > Solanum dulcamara. The sequence continues at coordinate 4,566,907 of NC_077244.1, read as the reverse complement.
GATAATTTAATAAGGTCACCATCAGAAATAAATAGCCTTTACGTCGTATTGATGACCTGTTTGACCAGTTACAAGGTGCTTCAGTCATTCAAAGATTGATCTTTGGTCTGGGTATCATCAGTTGAAAATTAGGCATGCGGATGTGCCCAAAATAGCTTTTAGGACCAGGTATGGGCACTATGAGTTTTTAGTAATGTCCTTTGGGTTGACCAATGCACCTGCATCCTTCATGAGTTTGATTAATAGGGTGTTCAAACCATTTCTGAATTTGTTCGTGATAGTATTTATAAATGATATATTAGTGTATTCAAAGACTGAACAGGAACATGCAGATCACCTTCAAATTATGTTAGGTGTTTTGAGAAGACAAAAGTTGTATGCAAAATTGTCTAACTGTAAATTCTAGCTGCCTTCAGTTTCCTTTTTAGGCTATGTTATTTCAAAAGAAGGGGTAATAGTGGACCCATAAAATATTGAGGCAGTTAAGAACTAGGCTAGACCTAGTTCCATGACCGAGGTTAAAAGTTTTATGGGACTAGTCAGTTATTATTGCCGGTTCATGTAAAACTTTGCTTCTATTGCCACTCACTTGACCAGTCTAACTCAAAAGGATGTGTCGTTCGAGTGGACTGACAAGTTCGAAGAGAGCTTCCAAAATCTCAATACTTTTCTGACCACAACACCAATTCTGACCCTGCCGATCAAAGGTAAAGGTTTTATTATTTATTGTGATGCTTCACAATTCGGTTTAGGTGCTGTGTTGATGCAGGATAAGAATGTATAACATATGCTTCGCGATAATTCAAGGTGCATGAGAGGAATTACCCGACTCATGTCATGGAGTTGGCTGCGGTAGTATTTGCACTAAAAACTTGGAGACATTATTTGTACGGTGTCAAGTGAGAGGTGTTTACTGATCACCGTAGCTTACAACACGTGTTCACCCAGAAGGACTTGAATTTGAAATAGCAAAGATGGATGGCTTTTCTTGAAAACTATGATGTCACTATCTAGTACCATCTAGATAAAGCTAATGCGGCTCCTGGCTAGAGAGATTCATGCCTTGGAGGTCAGGTTAATGAGACTAGGCATCTCAGAGAAAAGTGAGATAATTGCTGGAGTTGATCTAAGACCCACTTTTATTGAAGAGATTAAGACCAAGCAGTTTGAGTATGTAAACTTTAATGAAATTGGAGGAAAAGTATTGATGAAAAAGGCTCAATACTCAACACTTGATGCAGGTAGGGTGCTTCACTTCAGGAGAAGGATTTGCATTCCCCGAATAGATAGACTAATTCAGAAGATTCTGTCTGAATCTCACAGTTCACGATACTTTATTCACCCAGAAGTGACTAAGATGTATCAAGACTTGAAATAATTGTATTGGGGGCCTGGTATGAAGAAAGAAATAACCGACTATGTAACCAAGTATCAAAATTGCCAACAGGTGAAATATGAGCATCAAAGACCTGTAGGTTTGCTTAAAAGAATGTCTATTCCTGAATGGAATTGGGAGAGAATAGCCATGGATTTCGTAGTGGGACTTCCCAATACCTTGGGAAAGTATGAATCTATTTGGGTGGTAGTTGACAGGTTAACAAAGTCAGCACACTTTATTCCAGTTAGAGTGGACTATAATGTATAATACCTGGCCAAAATTTATGTGAAGGAGATAGTAAGGCTGCATGGGTGCTCCTTTCTATCATTTTAGACCGTGTTACACAGTTCACTTCCAATTTTTGGGGTAAGTTGCATGAAGATTTGGGTACTCAACTCATTTCAGCACAACTTTCCATCCACAAATAGACGGGCAGTCAGAAAGAACTATCCAAGTGCTGAAAGATATGTTGAGGGCATGTATAATAGACTTCGGGGGACATTGGGACAAGTTATTTCCCTTGTGTGAGTTCTCTTACAACAATAGCTACTACTCCAATATTTATATAACCCCATTCGAAGCCCTTTATAGGAGGGGATGTAGGTCTCCTATAGGGTGGTTCGAGGCTGGGGAAGTGGGGTTATTAGGGATTGATTTTATGAGGGATGCTTAGGATAAGGTAAGAAGAATCCAAGCTAACCTTCTAGCGGCTTAAAGTCATCAGAAGGAGTATGATAACCTAAAAGTAAGTGATATGAAATTCGAGGTTGGTGAACAAGTACTTCTAAAAGTGTCAACCATTAAAAAGGTGATGTGATTTGGCAAAAAAGGCAAATTTAGTCGTTATATAAACCCTTTCGAAATTATTGACAGTGTAGGGCCAATGGCGTACAGATTGGCCTTACCACCTAGCTTGTCTCGGGTACACCCGATGTTCAATGTGTCCATGTTGAATAAGTACCATGGAGATGGGGACTACATCATTAAATGGGACTCGGTGTTATTAGACAAGAAACTTCAGTATGAGGAGGAGCCAGTTGAAATTCTTGATCATGATGTCCAGTAGTTCAAGAATAAGGAGATAAATATGGTTAAAGTTTAATGGAAACATCGTTTAAAGTATCCTCAATTGTTCGAAGAAACATGTACTACTCTATCTTTACTTTACCCCTGTTTTTCCTAGTTAGTCACTTGGGGATGAGTAATGGGTAAATTGGTATATATTAAAATGAATTGTCCCCATAGTGAGGAATAGGCCAATGGGGAAAGATTTTGGTCCAGAAAACTTCGAATGGTAACTTCGAAAAAACTTAGCCTTGACCATACTTGGATGAATTCTGAGTCTGGTGAAGTCTAGGGTGATCATGTGAATGATGGGAGGTCAAACCTCCAATTTTATTGGATAGGATGATACCTAGGACGATACGAGGTACTTACGGCTTTGGGAAATCATATTCGGGCGAGTAAAACTTCCGAAATAGAAATTGGCGTGAAGGGTATATTTTAATACGTCTTTGGAAGGGGGGGTGTTGTGAAATAGAGGCTTGGAGCATAAAATTTCTAGCTCACTATTTCCGCATATCCCGCCAGAGCAGGATGGGTCCCGTCGGAGCAGGATAGTTGCGACTTAAATCGTGACAAAGTCTAAAAATAGTTTTTTTCTGCAAAATTAGTTTCTTAGAGTTTGAGAGGCGACTTGGGGAGAATTCTATCAAGTTTCCATAGGTTTCAACTCTTAAGGTAAGGATTGTACTCCCTAAATTTATATTTTGATTCCTAAAACCTAGAAAGTATGGTGGATAATTATTGGGGGAGGGTTTGAACTGAAAAACCTATGGTAGAAAATAGCCTTGAGGTTAGGATAATGGGTTTGCCTAGGTTGTGAATTGTGTTATATTTTATGATAGTTAGGTCATTGTGTTGATCCTTTATATGTATTTATTATTTTCTAGACCAAGAACGAGAAGAATAAACCCAGAAAGGGAAGTCTCTTGCGTTGTAAGGTTGTTGAAGCGTGAATTTGAGGTAGGTGAGGTCTAGTTTCCCGTATGTGTCGCATATACTTGTTAAATTGCTTCATGATATGCATGTGTGTATATGAATAGGGAAACATGCTGGATTATGTGTGAAATGATCACTTGCTAGTCTGTTTTTATGATGAACCTATTATTGGTGATATAAATCCTGTAAATATTGAATGTATTTGTGATTGTGGTATCTTTGGATCGGGTGTCACGTTTCGACATAAAATTGATTGTTTGTAGGTCCCTTGAGAGGACCCTTGTGTGAAGTTATAACATGTGAAAGACATTGAGTTGTGATATTGATGAATATGGTTGAATTGAGATTAGTTGACTTATTCTGTATATGTATATGTCTATTGTGTTGAATTTACTTGTCTATTAACCGTTTACTGGCTAACCGCGTGATCCTATCAGTACACCATTGTTTTTGTGTAGTGATACTTCTCTTGCTTTGCCTTTTGTTGAGTACATGACATATTCAGCCGGCTACAGAGAGACCTCGTCTAGAGGAGTGATTGTGTTTTCGAGTTCAAGGGTGAGTTGTTCCTTCAGGCTACCGTGGACTCTATCGTTATTTCTAGTCCTTATCTTTTCCAGGACTTAGATGTTCAGACAATGGTTTATTTGTTACTGTTTTCTATTTGGAGTTGTATTCCTGTTCTAGACTTGTTAGTTTTAGAGTTTTGGTATGATGACTTTCAGTTCCTAGGGTGTGTTTACTTCTGCATAATTTGGATTGATAACTAGTTGGTTTCTGAGTTTATAGGAACTCAACATTTATCTTTGATTTAAACCTGCTTCCACATCTTTAAACTCGTGTATACATTGTGATTATTGTTGTTGGGCCGTTTGAATGGTTTTCCCACCGGAGAGTTTGAATGGGTGCCAAGCGATCGGGATCGTGACACAAATGCTCTTCCAATTTTTAAGGAATGAGATAATAATAAGAGTGATATACTTTCATATTTTAATTCTAGAAAAAAAAAAGAAAAAAAAACTTCTCACTGAAAAATATTGCATGTATCAGTAGAAAATGTATATGAATTCTAAAGCTAGGGAACTTAATTGTTTTAAATGTTCGATTAAGATGAGTTTAATAGCAATCTGCTTTAGAGACTGTTTTTATCAACTAACATTTTTTTCCCTTCATATATGCCATAGAATTTGACAAATAATTTTCTAATGCTTCTTCGGAATAGTCATCTAAATAATTTGTCTGAAAAAATAAATAAAGAATACTCCCCTTTATTTTAATAATCTTAAAAAAAAGAAAAGAATAACATAAAAAAAAATACTGAACTAGAATATAAAATTTGAAGTCCTAAGCTAGCTAGTAACAAATTTGGGGAAGTCCTAAATCATCTACTATGATTTACTATAAATTAAAAAAATTTGTAGTAACTAACACCCTTTTCCATCAATTTATCTTCAAGCTTGGTCTCATAATCTTTCAATCTATTGATTTGATTTGAAGCATCAAATCTATCTCTCCTCAAATCGTGTCCATGATTATCTTTCACCTGATCAAGTTGTTTAACATAGTTTGTTCGCTCTTGTATATGTTCTCTCACATCTTCTAACTTATTCTTCATCTTCAAGTTCTCATTGTTGTTTCTTGATGAAGACATCTTTGTGTAGCTTTTGATATTATATGACAAACTCGAATTGCTGCAATATGTAACATAATTAAATAGATTAATTCAAAAACTAAATCAAAATACGTTAACATTTTTTTTTACTTTTCTTATGTCAAAACATATTGATTTTATCCATGCATGAATGTACTATAAACTTCTTCATATAAACACACAATTTATTTAAATAATGACAAAGAAAAGCAAAGGAACTTACGTTAACTTTGTGAAAGATGGAACTTCATATTCCTTGCATATTTTCTATTGTTTATATAGATGTTATTTCTTCAATTATTTCCTTATTTTTTTATTTTAATGTGTTAATTGAAAATATTACTAAAAATGAAAATTACCATATGGTAGACTAGGAAAATATATACATTATATTAAAAAGCAGCATGCTAGGAAGACACTTGGAAATATAATTTTTAAAAAAATTAATTGTAAGAACTTAGAATAAAAATCAAAGGAAAGGTTGCCATGAAATAAGGAATTAATAGTAATGTGTGAGACTTTTTTTTCATGACTTATTCCATAATAACAACGTTTAAAAAAAAGTTTCCATCCCATACACCAAATAATTGTCTAAAAAGTCTTTTTATTTTTTAAGCTTTTGTAGGAAACTGATTCCGTAAGAAGTTTTTTTTTTTTTTTCACTTATCAAATTTTCCTTTTCTTTGTATCTCTTTTATTGGAGTTAATTTTTTCTATTTTTTCTAGTGTTTTCTTAGGCAGTTTTTTTATTTGGTATTTCTTCATCAAAATATGGTAATTCTTATTTTTAGTAATATTTACATTGATTTGCACAAGAAAAAATTAAGAAAAAACTACGGCATGGTGTCTATATAAACAATATGAAGTGTTGTTATGCATGTAATAAAACTAAGGGTTTATCATCAACGTAAGTCCATTGCCACACAATCAATACTATATGTTTTGCTTTTAATTCAAAATTAAAGAAATTATTTTTACTATATATGATATTTTGATTTAATTTTTTTATTAATTTTGTTATTTTTGCATTCACAGTTGTTCGAGCTATTTTGATATATAGTATACACCAAAAGCAAGAATGTCTACCTCAAAAGACAAAATGATTGAGAAGAACTGGGAGAAGTTGGTAAATATGAGACAAGAGATAAACAACCGAACAAATGATATTAAAAACCAACAAGAAAGTGGAACTGATACCAAGAAAGAAAGATTCGAGGCCACATGTGATCTTTGGAAATTGAAGGACAAAGAAGATCAACTCGAAGATAGATTGGAAAAATCTGGGGTTCCTAAAAGGATGATATAGTCTATTTTTTTTTAATTACTTGCTAGTTATTTTCTAGAATGTTTAGATCCCACTAATTTCATAAATTTAGATTTAGGATTTTTCCATATTTGTTGGTTACTAGTAGTTTAAGTTTCATATTTCTATCACTACTTTTTGTTTTGTTGTTCTTTACTCTCCTTTTTCTAGATATTCTAATAAAGAGAGTTTAGTTTACCCTAGCTTGCACATATTATTGATTTTATTTCTAAACTTCTAATTTCAGATTAAAGAAATTTGGAGAAGGAATGATATAGCATCTCGTCTCTCTTTGACCAAAAAGAGTTTAATTTATTTTAAAATAAATAAGACTCATGGACGAAGCTGGTTAAATTTGTGCGAGTTAAAACAAATTAAAAGGAGATTGAATAATAACTTACTATACAAAATTTGCATGGATCAAAATGTATAGTTAAATTTGAACTAATCAATAGATTTATCCAAAATCAACCTTTCTCCATTTGATCACTTGTTTTTTTCATAATTTGTTTAGTTGTCCAACCTACTTAATAATGGCTTTTTTTTATTTTTTATTATGGTTGTATAATTATCAAATGTAGAATTTTTCTTATTTTTTTTATTAATTGGAAAAGAATCAGAAATATAATTTGAGGTCTAATTATCAAACAAAGCGATAGTTTGCATAATTATCAAATGTAGAACGAATTTTAGAAACTTTCGCTATGTTAGGTAAATATAGTGTGTATGGCCTAATTTGTTTTCATTTAAATAAAGACGTCTGAATTTGAATGCATATCGTAATGATTAAAATGTTTTTCAATATCTGATGTGCATATTTTATTTATTATAAATTATGGAGGTGATTGATAGTAGGGATTGACGGCTGATAGTGGCTAATAGTCCTGGTGGTGGCGACATATATAATTATTATGATAGAGATGGTAAATGTGGTACAGACTGATAATAGTTGACAATGATGGTGGTTGTGATTGTAGAGGCGGTTGGTGGTTAGCGAAGGTAATGATGATTGTGATGGAAGAGGTGTCTGATAATTGTTGATAGAGTGACAACGAAAATTATCCACATAAAAATACTTTTTATTGATATAAGACTTTGTTTAAGATATAATGATGAATACTTATTCAGATCAAATAAGTGCTCAAATTTTATGTAACAAATGCATTTAATTGCCTAAGGTCTAAAGTACAAACAAAAGAGGCTTAAATTTACCTGGTTAGATACTTATCCATTTTTTATTTTGACATGTTCACTGTAACGACTTGAACCATCGTTATACAAAATACACTTTGTCCTAAGTCTCGAAATTCTTGAAATGCGTTGCCAAAATAAAATTTTGGGTAAACGACGAATTGATTAAAAATTTAATTTATCCGAGCTAACGTCATCCCGCCATTTCAGAAGCATCCCTCTATGGTGACGCCGCTCCAGCGCATACATGGCCGCTATAGCGGGACTGACAGAATCAGGCCATAGATAAAACAATGTCTCTTATTTTGCCTACCATTTTTCATGAAGAAAACAGATGAGGGCTACCTCAAAAATTCTCTTAAGCCACTTATAGCTTGGGAACCATGGAGTGGAGGGATTGCAACTTAGGAAAGGTCAAAATCTAGAGATTTTTTGTCCATGTTCGTTGTTATTCAACAAAGCTCGAAGCCTGTGTTCGAAGCCTGATATTTGGTACATTAATGGGAGTAACCGAATTGCATCTAACATGACGAGGAATACAGTAATGACCCAACTATTCTAAGCCACCTACTCGTCTTCTCACTTGACTTGTTAGTAGTTTGCAGTCTGGTTTCAAGGTACCTCATACCTGCAAGACGAAAAGTTAAAAGTTACATCTTAGGATAATGACGACATAAAATCACATTTGATAATAAATGGAAATTTAGTATTTAGTGACACACCCCAAATACCTTTGCATATCAAAGCAATAATATCCTGGCTTGCTAATAATTGTGTCAAAGTTGGCATCCACGCCAAAGAAATTCTAGGCAACGTCTGGAAACTTCTTCTTCTGTTCTTCGGGAATTTTTATGTGAAACTCTGTTGTGAATTTCAGAATTTTCTATAACCGTATCATTGTTTCATGATTACTCAAGTGATCGTGCCGCATGTCTTCGAATGTTTGGTGAAGTGAGCATGTCAGCAGTATAATCTGGTTAAAACAACCTGAAGACTAGTTTGCTCACAATAGATTTTCAATAAGGCTATAGAACGGATATGGCATGTAGAACATAGTTGGTGTCTGAGATGTCCTCTTACGATCTTCATTAGAGTTGAGAACCTTAAGACCTAGTACCTCACAAGCCAATATATCAACCACAAACATGACATGATCGTATATTTTTATATTGCCAATCCAACCAACATCTTCTTTTAGTTGGAGAACTATAGCCAGCTGAACATGTGAACTTAAGTGGTACTCAATACTCCCCAAATAATAGATTACCACCTGAACATGTGTACAAGAGCCTAAAAACAGCTTTGTATTGTTTTTGTATGCTTGTATTCTCCTTGACATCCTCTAGCATTCCAGCATAGAATTAAGACCTCTTCACATGCTACATTAGTTCTCTAATCCTTCTAGCCAGTTCTACTTCATTTACATTGTAAATATTAATTGTTGACTCTGATTCCGTAGTAGTCTCATCGCTTGGAGTATCAGTCTCATACCTGCAAGACAAAAATTAAGAGTTACATCTTAGGATAACTTACACCCTTAGTCCTTACGCTTTTATTATTCCTTCAACTCAGCTCTATCACTCTCTAGTTTCTTAGAAGCAAAGAAGTACTTAAAGTAATCACACACACAAATGCATTTTCCTAAGATAACTACAATGTCTAGCTTCTCAATGTCTATATCATTGATGGTATCCACGTCAAAAAAGTGTCAGGAATATCCATAGAACATATCACCAGTCATCTCAACCTCCTTCGCCCAAGTTTCTATCTGAACCTCTGTTGTGAATTCAAGATTAATTCTCTCTAAACGTATCTTTATTTCAAGGCTATTCCGATTTGAGAGATCCACATATTCGAATATTTGATGCAATAAGTATGTCATCAAAATACTTTGATTGAGACAAGCTGGAGACCAGTTTGCTCTCAATAGATTGCCAACAAAACTAAAGTTATAATCAGCTATATGGAAAATTAATGGTCCTTGGGCTTTCATCTTACTATCATCATCAATGGTGAAAACCTTAAGATTTAGTTTCTCGAAAGTTGCCATGTCAGCTGAAGAAATGACTGTATCACATATCTGTATAATGCCAATTCATTTGGGAAAATCCTGTCTTAGTAGGAGAACTACGGCAAGATAGAATTGTGCATTGAAATTGAATTCAATACTTTCCAAACCATATATTACCACCTGAAACTGCAAAGGAGAGTGTGAAATATGATTCAAACGTTTTTTGATGTCCTTATTCCCTCTAAGATTCTCTTTCATTGCTTCGTAGAATACACAGTTCTCAACATTCTTTACCATCAAGTAAATCTCTTTAACAAGTCTTTCAGACTCATCTTCTACTCCATTCTCCATATTCTCACCAAAAATCATCTTGATCAGGAATGTTGGCTCTAGCAGTTTAAAAACTATTTGAAACAGCTAAAATGCAACAACTATCTCTTGTGTGCTGGACTTTATTCTGATCTGCATGTCTAGATTTCGAGTTATAAAATCATTAGCAGGCTGAAGTACATTACAGCAAAAAAGATGCGTTCCTTATTTATCAAATGTGGAACTCAAAAGTATAGAATTGCTAGCAGGATGGAAGTAGCTTGACTCCTAGAAAAATATATTTCTTCAAATATTTAGAGTATAACTGCTGCACATCAAATTACGTGTGGTTGAAGCTACAAATATATTTCAAGAGACAACTCAGTTGACATTTCTCTATAAGTTGAATTCAATTGATATAAAAGAGTGTAGTGAAAACTAATAGGGATATGAGCACACCCTCTTTCTTTAATACATTCGAAACTAATCATATAGAATTTACAGTCATTCGAGTAAAATACAAGCTTTTTTGAACTCAATTTTATCCATCTAGGTGTGTTTCAGTCACCTACTAGACTGCCAGTACAAATTCTTAAAGAAGTATGCACTAACAAAAATAACAAAAATTCATACTCTAAAATGCGAGCTTTAGAATGTAGAAAAATTAGAGGACGATGTAAAGACACAAGGAAATGGCAGATTCTTCAGTAGAATTCAAAGCATCTGTATTTACGAGCTCAATTTAAGGAAATAGTTTTACAACCTACAACAACAACAACAAATCCATAATATATACACAGTCCATACGACTACCTTAGGGTGAAAATACAAGAATAATGAAAAAAAAAGAAGAAGCAATCATTGTATGATTTGCAATCGTACAAATACAAGCTCTTCTGAACTCAATTTCGTACAAAGAACAATGCAATAAGGAAAATTGATACTCTGAAGTGACAAATAGCAGATCCAATCCAACACAAAAAACACTAACAAAATTTACTCCTTCCGTGTAAAGTATATAACAAAGTCTAAAATAGTTTCTCTTCTCGAGTTAGAATGAAATAGCAATAACAACAGCTTTTGAACACATACAAGTTAAAAGGGTGAAGGCAACGCTAGATCGATCGTTCTGTAAATTTCAAGCAATATAATCAACATTACGAACAAAATACTAATGCAACAAATTACATAACCAGAGTATCTGTTCACTAAAAGAATATTTTAACACAGAAATTATACAAGGACAGAAATGGTATATCCTTAATGAAAATGAGAAAAATTATTTTAGATAGTAGAGGAAAATTATTTTAGATAGTAGAGGAGCTGCTTACAGAAACAAAGTTGGTGAAGCTTTAAATTGTTGAATACAACTTCTGAAAACTCAATATGAATTCATATCAATGGAGAACCCACCTTTTAAAAACTTAATATCAAACAAAATCGATGGAGAAACTCAACAATGAAAAAAGCAGTTTTTCTGTACCAGCCAAATTTAGGGGTAGGATTCAATAGACTGCCAGATAGCACATAGTGAAAATTTTCCCATGACAAAAGTAATTAATGCAACGTTTTACAATTTATATTCTCTCACTATTCACTCTTCACTAGGGTGGGCATTCGGGATTCGGGAGTTATGTTCTTGATGCAAGGGTAATTGATCTACACTTTTAAACCATGTCATAGGGAGCTTTCGATGGAATTCAAAATCTCTGAAAATGAAAGCTCTCTGTATAAAGGTATGTGTCACGTGATAGATTTTCCTCATATACCACTTATGTTTTCCCTCCAACAACATCTTTAATAACTTCCGGAATATTTGTACCTACCCCAAATTATCCGTTCAAACATGAGCTACTTACCCTTCAAAATTATCTTACCAGAGGATTTCAATAAGACATGCATTATATTATCATTGGCAAGGGCGTCTCAATAAAATTAGTGGCATAAAGTGAAATTATAATATGAGGCCTAAATATATGCACACATACACAAAATATTATTAATTAGAATTGTCTTTTTTTTGTTCTCACATACTACTTTTTTTAGTGTATATTCTTAAAAGACATCAAGTGTTTAACTTCACATAATAATATTATTATTTATAAAAGTAAAAATTAGTTCTAGTTAATAAGAGGTTAGACATTTGTTTGCAATACATCATGTTGGATGTTAATGTAAAAATTTTATTTATTAATATGAAGATTTGATTTGTTTAATTCAAAATTCTAAAACATTCCTGATAAAAAGTAGATAGTTAATTCTTTTTTTATTTTTCTATTTTAAATTTATAATTTATAATTTTTTTTATAATATTTATATTATTTCTAGTGAAATTAAAATCATAAAATTCACTATTTAAATTTTTTGAGGCCTCAAAAATTGGAGGGCGCCACCCCTGATCATGGGTCTATTGAGAAAACTAAGCTCATTATAAAAAGGACTCAACGCACGTAATTCCAACCTCGTCCATATTGAGGTTTCTAAGCTCCTATTTTGTCACGATCCGAATTCGGGTGTGATGACACCTATCTTTTCCCATCGGACAAGTCAGTCTAAACCCAACATTACGATAAATAAAGCGGAAAGAGTCTAAATAAGTAAATAATAACAAAAGCGAAAGTCTTTCTACTTAAATACCCTCAAATATTGGTTGTCACATATACAAGTAGCTAAAGAAAGTAAACTAGAAATGAAATACAAGTCTCAAATATGTCTTCAACTCTCAAGTAGAGTAAAGCATAATAGTACAAGAGATCTAAGAGTATGTTGAATGTCAATAGTTACCTCTCCTAAAAATTCGGAAAGCCTCGAATGATCAAAAGGAGACGGTGATCAAAGTCCAGTCTTAGAACCTACACAAGTATAGAAGCAAGGGTGAGTACCAAACAACGCGGTACCCAGCAAGCTAACCAGAAAAACTGAGTAAATCTAATAGAATACACGAACTCCTTTCCAACCCAACCAAACCTCTAGACTAAAACCTGCACAGAAATTAGCCCAACCTAACAGTTCATACTATAGAGTTCAATAAGACTCAGAACACAGCTCAACATCACAAGATATATCGTACAAATATTCATAAGTCACAAATAGGCATCAAACTGTCAACACAGATATGCAGAATATGTATATGCACACTTAATGATCATGCATGTGTGCAATTACCAAAAAATACATCGGCATAATAAGCTTTGATTGGAAATGACCTCGGACGCATAATCTCTGATCGGAAATAACGTCGGTCTCATAATCTTTGATTAGAAATGACCTCAATCCCATAACCTCACCAAAAATGAACTCGACCATATAATCCTGCCAGAAATGACCTCGGCAATATTACCTTGTTGGAAATGACTTCGGCAATGTAATCCCGCCGAAAATAACCTCAGCCTATCAATCTATCACCTAAAATGACCTCAGGCATATCATATGTCTGACCAAAAATGATCTCGGTCTCACAATCATATACCTCTCATCACAGTATTTCAGAACCAATGCAAACAGCATGCTCACACAAGTAATGAGGAATAATCAATTCAGAAAAACTGCAATCACAATTAGACTATCAAGTATTTCATCAAAATATACATAGTTAGATTACGATATGTAAGTTTCAATACTCATCAATATCACACATCGTCTTTTATTAACCCCGTCGATTCATTTTAGATTAATTTATATCATAATTAAACCCGTAACCTCATTCCTATTACGCCCCAACACATATACCACTAGATATTCAAAAATTGTAAGAGATTCACGAAATTTTAAGAGTCCACTTGCCTTATCCAAGACGCGATCAATCAATACACGTGTGCCTTGACCTTACGATTATACTCCAAATCTCCATAATCTATTAAAATATTGATTCACAATCAGAAACCATCTCCAACGATACTAAGAATGTGAAATTTGGCGAAAAAGGGATCAAAGGCACAAAATTCGACTTCACAAAATAAGGGTTTTAATCTGGGAATTTTTGGATGAAATTGTTCCTCTTAGTCTTAGGAACTCAATAGTGAAAACCATTTTAAAAACTCAACCCTACTCAAGTCACAATCACCATTTTAAGAAATTCTCAAAATTCTTTAAAATGGGTCATTTTCACTTATTGAAATCTCCAAATTCATATTAAAATCATCAATTAATCATAGGTAAATGAAAATAGGGTCAAAATAACTTATTCAATGAAATCCCATGAGAAATCCTTTTCCAAATAGCCCCTACCAAGCTCCAAAGTTTAAAAATGGAGAAAACAACATAAAACTCGGCAAAAAACCCTCTCGATTATCGCTTAAGTGACTGGGCGTTCGCTTAAGCAAAGTCCACTTTTACGGATATTTGGTCTCTTTAGCGACCTCCACCTCATCACTTAAGAGACCAGGGGCTCGCTTATGCAAACCAGTTGTACCAGACATAGCTGAAGTTCTCAATTCACCATGTTTCAAAGTTCTGAATTGACCCTCGAGATTTATTTAGGATACCGTATAGACAAATCATATATGTAACCCTACTAAACTCGATATTCTGGACTCAACAAAACTATCAGAATTCAATTTCGAGGTCTCCTTGACCCAAAAATCAAAGAGTTGCAACTAAACCAATTTTATGCCTGAAATGACTAAAACACCCTCGAAGCTTCCAAAAAATATACAAGAACTCTCCCTAGGCCTAAAATTACATCCGAATCCAACGGAATCATCGAAATTCAATCCGAGCATTCGATCCTCAAATGTTGACCAAAGTCAAACCTATGGCCAAAAACTCAATTATTTCCAACTCAACCCCTCAAATTCAAGATATGACCCGAAATATGATTATGTCAACTTTCCTAGATAAATTTCAACATTCCAGAACTGATGGAATCGACCAAATTCCGTTCTGAGACTCAAAATTCCGAATAACCTCAAATACCACTTTTGCGTCATTCTAAACCTTTAAAATTCAAAGTTTACCAAAAATCTCAACTATTCAAGAAATCTACGCAACTGACATCAGGTATCAATCAAATATGACTCAGAGAAACTACTGAGAGAGGTAAAATAGTTATTTTATGAAAATTTCCAAAAAAGACCTTTAGGATCAATACATCATCCACCACTAAAAACCATGTTCGTCCTCAAACATAAAGTAAAAGAAAGTATCTGAAGCCTAAAATAACTATGGATATTGGGCCCGCTATGATCCTTCGACTCCCAAGTCGCCTCTCGAATGAGCGGTGCCTCCACTGTACCTTCACTAAAGCTATCTCCTTGGTCCTAAGCTTACAGACCTGTCTATCAAAAATGGCTATGGACTCCTCCTCAAAAGTCAAATCTGGACACAACTCTACTGTGTCAAGAGATAACACATGAGACTCGTCTAGAACATACTTCTAGAGCATGGAAACATGAAAGATAGGATATACCGTGGATAAGCTATGTGGCAAGGACAATCTGTAAGCCATCTCTCCCACTCACCCCAAAATTTCAAATGGGCCAATAAACCGAGGACTAAGCTTACCCATCTTTCCAAAATACATCACTCCCTTCATGGGCAACACTCGGAGCCAAATATGATCACCCTCCATGAATTCCAATGATCAAACTCTCCTATCCGCATAGCTCTTTTGCCTACTCTGGGATGTCAAGAGCCTACCTTAGATAATTCAAACCTGCTCTATGGAATCCCTAAGCAAGTCTATATCTAAAGAATCCATCTCAGCTGAATTGAATCACCCAATAGGAGATTGACTCCGCCTACCATACAATGCCTCGAATGGGGCTATTTGAATGTTGGAATGATAACTATTGTTGTAGGTAAACTCTACTAAGGGAAAATGTTGATCCCATCTAGCACCAAAATCAATAACATAAGCTCGAAGCATATCCTCCAACACCTGAATCATCCGCTCGGACTGGCCATCCATCTATGGGTGGAAAGTTGTACTCATATCAAGCCTAGTGCCTAGGCCCTAGTGCAAAGCCTTCTAAAAGTGAAAAGTAAACACTAAACCTCGATCCAAAAAATGGATACTGAAACTCTATGAAGCCGAATGATTTGACTAATATACAACTGAGCTAGTCTATCAATCGTTACTTCACCTTAACTAGAATAAAATGGGTACACTTGGTTAGTCTATCAACCACCACCCATATAGAATCATAACCACCCACGGTGGGAGTCAAACCCACAACAAAGTCCATGGTGATACGCTCCTACTTCCAAGTAGGAATGGGCATCCTCTGACTCATACCTCTAGGCCATTGGTGCTCACACTTGACTTGTTGACATGTCAAACACTTGAACACAAACTCTGTGATGTACCTCTTCATCCCACACTACTAATAATGCTGACTAAGGTCATGATACATCTTTGCCGCATCCGAATGAATAAAATATCGAGAGCAATGAGCCTCCTCTAGTATCTATCTAATCAAGTTGTCTACCTTGGACACATAAATTTGGCCCCAATCCTTAGGACACCCTCAAAATCAAGTCTAGCCTCCTTGGTTTTACCACTCAATACCTTATCTTGAATGAAACATAACTATTCATCATCAAACTGCCTCTCCCGAATCTGTTCAACTAAGGAAGAGCAGGCCTCAATAGAAGCAATAAATCCACCACTTTCCTCAGAAATTCATAATCAAACAAGACTGTTAGCCAACTTCTAAAAATCTTTAGCCAAGGGCCTCTTATCAACACTAATCATCGCGAGACTCCCCATACTAGGAGACTTCCTACTCAAAGCATCGGCCACCATATTGGCCTTTCCTGGGTGATACAAGATAGTCATATCATAGTCCTTTAGTAGCTCAAGCTATTTACACTGTCTTAGATTCAGATCCCTCTGACAGAAAATATATTGAAGACTCCGGTGATCAGTGAATACCTCACAATGCGCACCATACAAGTAATGATGTCATAGCTTCAACACAAATACCACCATCACTAACACTAGATCATGGGTAAGGTAGTTCTTCTCATGCACCTTCAACTGTCTAGATGCATAGGCAACTACCTATTCTTTCTACATATGAACTCTACCCAAACCAACACTAGAAGCATCACAATACACGGTGAAGTATACACCCTTCTTGGGTAAGGTCAAAATAGGAGCAAAAGTCAACAAGGCCTTGAGCTTTTGAAAGCTCGCCTCACACTCATCAGACCAATGAAAATTTTTGACTTCTGAGTCAGCCTAGTCAATGGGGCTGCAATAGTAGACAATCCCTGTACAAAGCGTCGGTAATATCCAGTCAAACCTACAAAACTCCAAATCTCAATAGAGGAAGTAGGCTTGATTCAGCCTCTAACTACCTTAATCTTGGTCGGATCTACCCTAATACCCTCCTTCGACACCACGTGTCCTAGAAACTTCATGAAATTAAGCCAAAACTCACATTTGGAGAACTTGGCATACAACTTTTGCTCTCTCAATTTCTGAAGCACCAATCTCAAATGACTAGAATGATCCTCATCTATCTTGGAGTACACCAAGATATCATTAATGAAAACAATCACAAAGAAGTCTAAATACGGCCTAAACACCTCATTCATCAACTTTATGAATGTTGTTGGGGCGTTAGTCAGCCCAAATGACATAACCAGGAACTCATAATGGCCATATCGAGTCTGGAAAGTGGTCTTAGGAATATCCGATGGTCTAATCCTCAAATGATGACACCCGAATTTCAAATCTATCTTGGAGAACAAGGCTGCTCCCTGAAGCTGATAAAGCAAATCATCAATACGAGGAAGAGGATATTTGTTCTTAATTGTCATATTATTTAACTGTCTATAATTGATGCACATCCTCATAGACCCATTCTTCTTCTTCATAAACAGAACTGGTGCACCCCAAGGTGACGCAGTAAGGCAAATAAACCCCTTACTCAACAGATCCTGTAACTGGTCCTTCAACTCCTTCAACTTTGTCGGAGCCATGCGATAAGGTGGAATAGAAATGGGCTTAGTGCCTGGCTCCAATTCAATAGCAAAGTCAATATCCCTATCTTGAGGAACTCCCAAAAAATCAGTAGGAAACACATTGGCGAACTCCTTAACCACCAAAATAGACTCCATGGGAGGTGACTCAACACTAGTATTCCGAATAAAGGCCAAATAAGACATACACCCTCTATCAATCAATCTCTAAGCATGCATATAGAAGATGACCTTACTAGGATAGGAACTACTAGTGCCATTCCCCTCGATCCTCGGAACACATCGGTATCGCTAAGGTTACAATATTAGCATAGCAATCTAGAATAGCACGATAAGGAAAAAGTCAATCCATACCCAATATCACATCAAAGTTTACCATCCCCAGTATAATCATGTTTACCCAAGTATCATTCCCAGCTAAAGAAATACCATAGGATCAATACACTCAATCCACCACTAAGGGCTCACCCACGGGTGTAGAGACATATATCAGCATGGGTCAAATCAAATCCAGATGCAAAATCGGTAGACACATAGGAGAATGTAGATCCATGATCAAATAACACATATAGAGGTCGATGGCAAACCGAGACGATACCTATAATAATTGCATCAGAAGACGCAGCCTCGGGTCTTCCTGGAAAAGAATAGCACTGAGTGAGTGTGTAGTGGTCACAGAACCACAGCACCACCACTAGAGGCTCTACCACCTCTACCTGTCTGAATAAGTGTGTTGAAGCCTGAGTGAGTGTGTAGTGGTCATTGGCGCATCAAATAAATTGGATATCCACAACTAAAGCAAGGCCCCAAGACAGAAGACTACTGCAATGACCCTAATGGAATATCATAACCACCTCGGCTCGAACTCTGAGAACCTCGGATTAACTTCCCACTATAAACTACTGGCATAGAGGCATTGTAGCATCCCCTTTGGGAGGATGCCACTTAAGAAACAAAAGATAATTTTTGTTTAATTTCAAATAGTTAACACATTCAGAAAACTTGTTTTGAAATTCTATTTCCAATTTAACACCGTTGCGGGTCCATAAAATACACAAAACTCAAACTAGTAATTATCACAAACTATTATCTTCCTTTGTTCAAAATGACAAGTCAAAGTATAAAAACAGTACATGGCATTACTTGAGTTAAAAGCACACTCTAAAATTAGCAAAACTAGTCACCCAGTTCCAGTTACAAGCATATGGTTTTGTTTTCACAAGCCTTTAAAATTTTATACATAAGTGCCACATGTATCCTATACAAGTCCCCAAAATATTTACAAAACTAGATGTATATGCAGATGTGATCTTCACAAAGGCTCTAAAAAGTCTACTCCAAATGGCCATCTTCATATCTCATCCCGCACATTACCTATGATAGAAAACAACTATCGCTAAGCATAAAGCTTAGTGGTGTATAAATTTTGGGCTTGGAGCTATTAAATTCTTCAATTTCCTTGTTCATCGTAGGTGGATCAATAAGGTAAAAGTAAGCCCAAGTGAACAAGTATATCAAAGTACCAAATACAAACCTTGAATAGTTTCAAAATATCAACACTACTATTGGAAGGCTCAAGTATCAAGAAAGCTTATAATTCAATTCAAAAAAGTTGTCAAATAATCAATTTTTCCCAATATATATGTCATGCCATCACACTAAGCACAATCATTATCAAGACAGACCGAAGCCCCGAAATCAAGAAGAACCGAAGCCCATATCAAGAAAGGTCGTCACCCAATATCAAAAGAATCAAGAACCATGTTGAAAGTTGCTTTCCACTCGTACTCGAAAGTGGACGAACATCTATCGTCAAGAAGAACTGTAAATCCAAAGTTAAGATGGGCAAGATCCGAATCGAGAGGCATGTCAATATCAATGAAAAGACACTGTAACAAGAAGGACAAAGTTCCAACAAGAATGCAAAATGATCAAGCAATTCGTACAAGTGGGCAATTTAGCGAAAGTTTTGCAATACTTGAGATAATAATCATACAACGATATAAGACAAAGAGTAAGAAAATAACCCATCAAGAAAACTTCAAATTTTGAAAAATAAAATATTCCAAGTTCAAGTTTATACACGAACCTTGTAGTTTTAGCACATAAGAAGTTCTACCACAACTCGAGGAGTTCAATTCATCTACGCCATAGACCAACCAAAATTCACTTTGTCAAACAGTTCCTCTTAGCTTGTATAAGATCATATAAATCTTAAATACAAAATCAAAAATCTACTTAAGTTTAAAAGTCTCAGCATATCAAAACTAAATGTGAAATCAATAAAAATCCGCTCAAATTATCAAAATAGCAATTCTGGACAACACTACTATCTTGTATCGTTGCTTAGTTTCGAAGGGGTAAATGGGAGAAATAGGCTTTGTGGCAAAGAAAGTGATAGACATATGTCTTAGGGTCGCATACAATTTCGAATCACCCCTACAACAATCTTGTACAAAAAGATATGCCCAAAATACCAACAGCAGTTCATGTAGGATTTTCAAAATAAAATCTGGGCAGCACCTCCCCTATACTTCATCGCTCTTTTTCGAGCAGATAAAAGCAAAAATGAATTTTAGAGACTAAATGAAAGTTATATCCCTATGAAATATATTTCCAAAAAATCTTGAATCACTCGAAACTAAGCTTTACACAAGGAGTTATACTAATATTACTAACAACAGTCCCATCCAAAAATGGGTTTGCAAAACAAAGTTTATTCCCCCAATTTCGACAACACAACTTATCAACAACATCAACAACAATATAAACAATCATTCTACATCATAAATTAACTAATTCTACCCATTTAATCCAGTCCAAACAGCCCCTAATCCATAAGTCTCAACAAAGCAACAAACAAGTTTACAACGCTACTTCCTCCGTTTTAATCCGTTAAATCTCTAAACAAGCTTGTTAACAACAAAAGGAACCTCAATCTTATCTTAGGTTTGTAGAAAACATGACAACACACTCCTTCTTAGCTGATTTGTAGCTCAAACTGAAGGCAACGCAACGTGCAACACCTTTCTCTTCACGTGCTTCGAAATTCAGGACTCAAATTTTGGTCAAAATGACTTTTCTTAGCCTAGGAGTTCTCTCTCTCACCCTCTAAAATATTCTGGAAAGTTATGGTCTAAAATGGAAGAAATACGGCTGAACTTATCCTTATATGGTAAGAAATATGGGCCTGATCCGACTTGGAATCGGGTTGGGCCCAAAATCACTACCCAGCTCGACCTTTCTGACTTAAAATGTCTATAACTTTTGATTCCAAAGTCACATATAAGACCACGACCTATGGTTGGAAAGGTATTTAAATTATCTACAACTTTAATTTTATGAGTTTTCCAAATTTCTAAATACTAATGGGTTTATGGCCTTCCGAAGTCAGATCACCCGCAAACATAACTAAAAAATATATTTTTTTCTTCTTAAAAGAAAATTGGGGTGTTACAACTCTCCCCTCCTTAAGAAATTTTATCCCAAAATTTACCTTATACTATCCTCAAAACAAATGTGGATATTTAATTCGCATATTCTCTTCTTGCTCCCAGGTTGCTTCATTGGCAGAATGATTCCTCCAAAGGACTTTTACTAAAGGAACTTTCTTGTTTCTAAGTTCTTTTGTCTCACGGGCCAAGATTTGGATAGGTTTCTCATTATATGTCAAGTCAAGATTTATCTCAATGGATTCGACAAGGAGAACATGATATGGATCTAAGCGATATCTTCTAAGCATAGAAACATGGAAGACATTGTGGATCTTATCTAATTCCGGTGGAAGAGCTAATTTATATGCAACTGGACCAATCCTCTCAAGTACTTCATATGGTCCAATAAATCGAGGACTAAGTTTTTCTTTTTGTCTAAATCT
This sequence comes from Solanum dulcamara, assembly GCF_947179165.1. NCBI lineage: Eukaryota > Viridiplantae > Streptophyta > Magnoliopsida > Solanales > Solanaceae > Solanum > Solanum dulcamara. The sequence continues at coordinate 4,545,257 of NC_077244.1, read as the reverse complement.
CATAATCTTCTTCCATGGAGGAACCTTTAAAAATACCTTATCTCCTACTTGATATTCAATTTCACGCCTCTTAAGATTAATATAAGACTTTTGTCTATCTGAAGCAATTTTTAGATGATCCTTGATGACTTTTACCTTATCTTCAGTTTATTGCACAACCTCAGTACCAACCAATTTCCGTTCACCAATATCACTCCAGCAAAGAGGAGTTCTACACTTTCTCCCATATAAGGCTTCGTAGGGAGGCATGCTTATACTTGATTGGTAGCTATTATTATAAGCAAATTCTATCAAGGCTAGGTGTCTGTCCCAACTATCTTCAAATTCCATAATGCAAGCTCGAAGCATATCTTCCAAGATTTGAATCACCCTCTCGGATTGGCGTCTGTCTAAGGATGGAAAGATGTACTAAAGTTCAACCTAGTGCCCAAAGCTTCTTGCAATCCAGTCCAGAATCTAGATGTAAACCTTGGGTCTCGGTAGATACAATAGAAACAGGAACTTCATGTAACCTCACAATCTCCTCAACATACAATTTTGCTAGACGTTCAAGTGGGTAGTCCATGTTGATGGCCAATAAATTAGCACTTTTGGTTAGCCTATGAACTATAACCCAAATTGCATCATGATTTTTTTGAGTGCGTGGAAGCCCAGAAACAAAGTTCGTAGTTATTCTTTTCCATTTCCACTCAAGAATCGACAAGAGTTGTAACAAACCAGTTGGGACTTGATGCTCGGCCTTTACCTGTTGACACACTAAGCATCTAGAAGTAAACTTATCAATATCCTTCTTCATATCATTCCACCAGTAGTGTTCTTTAATGGTTTGGTACATTTTAGTACCTCCAGAATGCATTGCATATGATGAAGTATGTGCTTCATTCAAAATTTCTTTTCTCAAATTATCATCTTTAGGGACACATAACCTGTTTTGATAAAGTAGAACACCATTCTCCCTTAATTTAAAATCAATCTTTTCTCCAATTTGAGCTTATTTGATCAATTTCACCAGCTTCTCGTCTAACTTCTGTGCTTTTTTCACCTGTTCAAGTAGAACTGGTTTGACTTGCAAACCGGCAACAATAGAGCCATCAGAGTTAAAGTAGAACACCATCCTCTTAGCTTGTATAAGAGCATATACACCTAAAATACAAAATCAAATATCTACTAAAGTTTAAAAGCCTCATCATATCGAAACTAAACATGAAATCAATGAAAATCCACCCAAATTATCAAAATAGCAATTCTGGACAGCACTACTGTATTGTATCGTTGCTCAGTTTTGAAGGGGTAAATGGGATAAATAGGCTTTTTGGCCTCAATGAAAGTGATATACATATGTCTTAGGGTCGCATACAATTTTGAATCACCTCTACAATAATTCTGTACAAAATGATACGTCCAAAATACCAATAGCAGTCCATGTAGGATTTCAAAACAAAATCTAGAAAGCACCTCCCCTATACTTCATCAACCTTTTTTCGATCAGATAAAAGCAAAACAAGGTTTTAGAGACTAAATGAAAGTTATATCCATATGAAATATCTTTCTAAAACATCTTGAATCACTCAAAATGAAGCTTTACATAAGGAGTTATACTAATATTACTGACAACAGTCCCATCCAAAAATGGGTTTGCAAAATAAAGTTATTCCCTCAATTTCGACAACACAACTTATCAACAACATCAACAACAATATCAACAATCATTCTACATAATAACTTAACTAATTCCACCTATTTAATCCAACCAAAATAGCCCCTAATCCATAAGTCTCAACAAAGAAACAAACAAGTTTACAACGTTACTTCCTCTATTTTAATTCGTTAAATCTCTAAACAAGCTTGTTAACAAGAAAAAAAAAACTCAATATTACCTTAGGTGTGCATCAATCACAACAACACACTCCTTATTAGCTTATTTATAGCTCAAGTTGAAGGCAACGCAACGTGCAACACCTTTCTCTTCACGAGCTTCAGAATTCGGGACTCGAATTTGGGTCAAAAATGGTTTTTTTAGCCTAGGAGTTCTCTCTCTCATCCTCTAAAATATTCTAGAAAGTTATGGTCTAAAATTGAAGAAATAAGGTTGAACTTATCCTTATATGGTAAGAAATAAGGTCCTGACCCGACTTGGAATCGGGTTGGGCCCAAAATCACTACCCAGCTTGACCTTTCTACATTAAAACGTCCATAACTTTTTATTCCAAAGTCACATATAAGACCAAAACCTATGGTTGGAAAGGTGTCTTAATTATCTACAACTTTCATTTTATGATTTTTCCCATATTTCTAAATACTAATGGGTTTATGGCCTCCCAAAGTCAGATCACCCCAAAACATAGCTAAAACATTTTTTTTCTTCTTAAAAGAAAATTGGGGTGTTACAAGCATGAACACGTCTCTGGTGATGAAACTAACTGCCGTCTAAATGTTAACCTCTACCTCTAGACGAGGTGCCAAAAACTGACCACTAGAACGGGCCCTCTTGGGTTCCCCGAACTCCTTTCTAACCATCTATTCTGCCTCTTTGGCGGTGCTCACAATTGACTGGAAGGAAGTCCCATCACGAGCCGATCTGAACAAATAAGATCGAATAGAAAAGGTCAAACTCTTTATAAACCTACGGACTCTCTCCGCATCATCTAGGATCAATTCTGTAGCATCCTTCGACAACTGCTAGAAATAGGCCTCATACTCGGTAAATGACATTTTGTCTTGAGTCAAACTCTCAAATCTTAGTCTACTCCTCCCACACACTCTATGGGATGAATCGATCCTCAAAAGTACTGAGAAAAACTCCCCACTTAACCAGAGGAGATCCAACTGGTCTAGACCTCATGAATGTCCTCAACCACTCCCTAGAACTAGGGTGGTTTCCTCTTCTGAAACCGCTCATAGCATTGTTGATCTTCTTGAACCGCTGGGACCTGATGCTACTCTAGAGTCTGTACACCAACTCTAGTCTGTGAACCCTGTGGCGTGCCTGCAGTACCCCGAGTGAAACTCTCCAACATACCCAGCATACTCAATAAGGTCTCTTATAGCAACGGTGGTGCGGGCTCTGGAGGAACCTGGTCCTCAGCAATCTCAACCTGTGACTTTGGAGAGGCCTCTCTAGCACGACCTCGGGTAGGTGCCGCTCCTCGGGCATAGCCTCTACTGGCAACCGCTCCATGACCTTGGCCTCTATCTCTACCTCTAGCTAGGGTCTCAACAGTTACCTTGGAGACTGCCTCCCCCTACCAATAAACAGAGATCTCGTCCTTGGCATCTGTTAAAACAATACGTCTTACTCAGCACTAGCGATAAAGACTTGGCACGATAAGAAAGAATGAATAAAAAAGCTTCCTAACAGTCTACATAGCCTCTCAAAGATAACTACAAATGTCTTTATATCGATCCTCAATACTTTAGTGAGACTTGGCTTGTACATGTGAAACCTATGAACTTGGGGCTCTGATACCAATTTGTTACAACCCGAATCTAGGTGTGATGGCTTATGTTCTTTCCCACTGAACAAGTTAGCCTAAAATCCAACATTACGATAAATAAAGCGGAAATAGTCTAAATAAGTAAATAATAACAAAAGCAGAAGTCTTTCTACTTAAATACCCCGAACGATTGGTTGTCACATATATAAGTCGCTAAACAAAGTAAAACTGAAATGAAATACAAGTCTCAAATATGTCTTCAACTCTCAAGTAGAATAAAGCATAAAAGTATAGCAGATTTGAGAATATGCTGAATGTCAATAGCTACCTCTCCCAAAAATCCTAGAAGACTCGAATGATTAGAAGGAGACAGTGATCAAAATCCAGGATCAGAACCTACACAAGTAAAAAATCAAGGGTGAGTACCAAATAACGCGGCACCTTGTAAGCTAACCAGAAAAACTGAGTAAATATAACAGAATAAATCAACTCCTTTCCAATCCAACCAAACCTCCAGACTACAACCTGTACAGAAATCATCCCAACCTATCAGTTCATACTATAGAGTTCAATAAGGCTCAAAACACGGCTCAACATCACAAGAAATATCGTACAAATATTCACAAGTCACAAATAGGCATCAAACTGTCAACACAAATATGCAGAATACGTATATGCACACTCAATGATCATGCATGTGTGAAATTGCCGACAAAGACCTTGGCATAATAAGCTCTGATCGGAAATGACCTCAGTCTCATAATCTCTGACTGGAAATGACCTCGGTCTCATAATCTTTGATCAGAAATGACCTCAGTCTCATAACCTCGTCGAAAATGATCTCGACCATATAATCCCACCGAAAATGGCCTCAGAAAAATAATCCCACCAAAAATAACCTCGGCAATGTAATCCCACCGGAAATGACCTCAGCCTATCAATCTCACACCGAAAATGACCTCAGTCATATGATATCTTTGACCAAAAATGACCTCGATCTCAGAATCATATACCTTTCATCACAGTATTTTAGAACCAATGCAAACAACATGCTCACACAAGTAATGAGTAATAATCAATTTAGACAAACCGCAATCACAATTACACTATCAAGTATTTCATCAAAATACACATAGATATCTAGATTACAGCATGTAAATTTCAATACTCATCAGTATCACACATCGTCTTTTATTAACCCTATCGATTCATTTTAGATTAATTCATATCACAATTAAACCCGTAAACTCATTCCCATTATGCCCTAACACATATACCATGGGATATTGGAGAATTCTAAGAGATTCACAAAGTTTTATGTCACACCCCGGGAGGGTATCTTAGACATGGTCGGCACTAAAAAGCCATTACTGGCTCCAAAGAGAATCACTTGTCCTTATCACACATCCATTCATTCATTCAATTAGCGAAAGACTTAAAATAAAGACATAATTAGATGGACAATCCCAATCAATAATCTAACTCAAGAAATAAAGTCTATGGGCCAACAAATTGAACTCCAATTAATGTCATTAAAATAGTCTGATAAGAACAATTTAAGAAAATAAAATACTCGATCGACCCATCACTATCTAGTCTATGAAACCTCTATCACTACTATCTAATTGGTGCCAATGACAGGTTCATGGTACCTTAAATTAGAATGAAATGACTAAACTCAACTCAAGAATAACATAAGTGGTATCCTCCGAATGTAGGGGAGGACTCACCAATAAGCTGAGTGTGAACAGATCCTTAATGGTGCACCTATTGGTGATCTCTTAAACCTGTCTTTGCATCATGAAATGATGTAGGTCCAAATGGACGTCAATATGTGGAATGTATGAGTATGTAATATGGCAAAATAAAATATGCGTCGAGATAGAATAATATCAGTTCAAATATCGCAAGTCAGAAAGATAGGAGAAACTCAATCAAGGTGTCATAAGTCTAAAGTAAGAATACAATTTAGATAGAGACCAATCATATACAATCTAATCCAATTCAATCCAATCATTTACAATTCGATCCAATCCAATCATATATAATCCGATCCAATCCAATCATATACAATCCGATCCAATCCAGTCATATAAAATTTGATCCAATCCAATCCAATCGTACACAATCCAATTCAATTCAATCACATACCATCCAATCCAATCTAATCATATACAATCAACTCAACAATCAAGTCAAAGGACTCAACTCAATAAATATGAAAACTAGAATTTAGCAATATTTTACAATTCGACTAAATCATTTATAATCTTAATCAAACCAATTATATCATGCACAATCCACTCAATTTGGGATTTTCTCTAACTAACAACCATCACCTATGAGCCAGTAATGTGCAACAAGCCGACGTTGTTGCCACGTCCGTTCAATACTTTTCCGGGGTTCAACCAATCATGGATCCAAAAATCAATCAAGTCCTATCATGTCAGGACAATGAAATAGGGAAACATTCGACTTTAATAGTCCAATCCCCTCCTACGTTATCTACGTAGTTCATGGGATTCGAGTAAGGACTATACTCTTACCCAATTCGGTGTTCAATACTCCTCCCAAGACTCAATATGCTCATATCTATCAAGTGAGTAAAATACTCAAAATACTCATTTAGTCTCTTTTGGGCGTAGTTCAAAATCAATTCATTTATTCTCATTGGACTCTTTTCAAAACTCAATCAATCTGGTCGCATTGGACCCTCTTTCAAAATCAACTCATCTCAATCATCAAACTCTTTTCTTTAAATTTGATACAATCTCAACTCAATGAATGCATTTAAAACATAGTTTTTAACTCTTTGACTCAATCTCAAAATAGATGTTTTAATGTAATAATGCTTCACTCATTTATACTCAAAATACTCATGCTCAAAATAGTAATTAAGAGACTTCTCAAATTCATATCATGCTTAAACTCTTTCTAAATCAAAAATGAAGATAATCATTCTTTAAACTCAAAATAGTGCATAAATAATTTATACAAAAACGTTCACAAATCATTTTTAAGACTCCTTATCAAACAATCATTTATACTCAAAATCCTCATAAGACTCCAATCAAATCGAATTATGCAAATTATATCATGTAGTCACATTAGACTCCAATCCACTCCATCTCAACCATTATCATCAACATTACCTCTTCATCAATCATTTTACCTTTTTAAAAATAAACATCATTTACATCATCATCAAATATCTTGCTCCAAAATCCTCATATAACTCTATGTTCAATTTCATCAAACTCATAAAAAAATGCAGCATCTCACTTTGAAAGTAATATTTTTATTTATACATGAAAACCATCAATCTCAACATCAAGACAAATTATGACAAAAATAAAATCTCATCTTAGATTCATGTGAATGAATACATGAATCCATATTCTCAACAAAACTCAACTCAAGAACATCATTAATACATATGAATTTATATACAAAAACTCAATAAAAATTATCGATAACCCAAGATCTCAACTCATGAAACCTCAAAACTCAACTCAATCGAATCAATGAAGATGTAGCGCACGTGGATGAAATCAATCCAACGTTGTGAGTAGCCTTACATACCTTAGAGTAGATCTCGAAGAAATCTTGATGTTAGGTCCTAAATGGAGAGCTTGAATACTTGAGTTTGAGAGCAAATTTGTTGGAGATAATTTGAGAGAGAAGAGGATGAAGTTTAGGATTTTAGGGGAGGCAAGAAACTAAAATATGACTTCAAAACACGTACAACTTCGTATATATATAATTAGAGAATGGTCCATGTTGCCCTTACTAAAATCTGGAAATTTTTGCACAAATTTGAACTATATGAGAGCAGATCCGCGATGCGGAGGTGTTTCACCATAGTTCATTTTTTCCGAAATTTCGAGTTGAAGCAAAAACTGGCCAAGTCCGTGACGTGGACTTAGCGCACACCTCTCTAGTTAAATGGACACAACATTTTACTCCGAACTCCAAAAAGTTCAATCTTGATAGAGTTGGAAAGAAGACTCAAAGACCTTTAATTTGATAAGTCATGGGCCATCCAATTTATTATATTCTAAGAGATATGTTTGTTTGAAGTTGACCCTTATACGGACTCATTCGAAAACTTAACCGATAGAAATTCTTTGGACTTGGCTTAGTGTTAGAGATCCCTTATGACCCTAAACCACATCTAATACACTTAAAATACTTAGTAATTGATCACAACTCATATATACAATTAGAATTCATTCAGTTTGAGTCTATATGCATATGAAGAATAGTTCGAGTCTTGGCGGGAAAAAACATTGGGGTGTTACATTTTAAGAATCCACTTGCCTTATCCAAGACGCGATCAATCAATCCATGTGTGTCTTGCCCTTCTAATTATACTCCAAATCTCCACAATCTATTCAAATATACTCCAACAATTCTAAGAATGTGAAATTCGGCAAAAAAGAGGTCAAAGGCTCAAAATTCGACTTCACAAAATAGGGATTTAAATCTAGAAATTTTTGGATGAAACAGTTGCTCTTAGTCTTAGGAACTCAATAATTAAAATTGTTTCAAAAACCCAGCCCTAATCAAATCACAATCACTATTTTAAGAAATTCTCAAAGTTCTTTAAAAAGAGCAATTTTCACTCATTGAAATCTCCAAATTCATGTTAAAATCATCAATTAATCATTAATAAATGACGAAGTAGGGTCAAAATAACTTACTAAATGAAATCCCACAAGAAATCCTTCTCCAAATAGCCCCTACCGAGCTCCAAAATTCAAAAATGGAGAAAATAACATAAATCCCGACCAAAACCCCTCTCGATTGTCGCTTAAGTGATTGGGGGTTTGTTTAAGCGAAGTTCGCCTAAGTGACCCCTATCGCAAAAGCGACAGGTTGGTCGCTTAAGCAGATGTCGCTTTAGAGACACCTCCTCGCTAAAGTGAGGTGTCACGCCCCGGGAGGGTACCCTAGACGTAACCGGCACTCAGAAACCATTTCTGGCTCCCAAGCAAACCACATAGCCTGATCACACATCCGTTCATTCATTCAGCGGAAAGTTTAAAAATAAAGAATAATTTAGCGGGCAACTCAAATCACCCATCCAACTCGGAGAATAAAGGCCATGGGCCAACAGATCAACAAAAATATTTGTCATTAAAAATAGCTTGACAAGAATAACTCAAAGATAGAAGTACTTAATCGACCCATCACTATCTAGTCTATGAAGCCTCTATCACTACTATCTAATTGGTGTCAATGACATGTTCATGGCTACCTCAAATCAAAATAAAAAGGCTAACTCGATGCAAGAATTCACAGACGGTGTCCTCCGAATGTAGGGGAGGACTCACCAATACGCTGAGTGCGAATAGATCCCCAATGATGCTCCTATTGACGATCTCTTAAACCTGTCTCTGCATCATGAAATGATGCAGGTCCAAATGGATTTCAGTACGTGGAATGTACGAGTATGTAATATGGCAGAATGAAACATACCTCAAGGAAGAATAGCAGCAGTCCAAATATCTCAAATCGGAAAGATAAGAGAGACTCAAATAAGGCGTCATAAGTCTAAAGTAAGAATACATTTTTAGACAAAGACCAATCACACATCATACAATCCAATCCAATCATACACAATACAGTTCAATCAAATCGTATATCATCCGATTCAATCCAATCATATACAATCGGTTCAATCCGGTCATATATGATCAAATCCAATCCAATCATATACCCTTCCACCGTACACTTATCCAATCACATATCATATAATACAATCTATCCCACATCACCTAATCCGATCATATAAAATCAACTCAACAATCAACTCAAAGGACTCAACTCAATAAATATGCAAATTAAATTATGCAATGTTTTGTAATTCAACTCAATCATCTGTAATCACAATCAAACCAATCAGATCAAGCACAATCCATTCAATTGGGAGTTTCTCTAACCGACAACCATCACCATATGAGCGAGTGATAGTACAACAAGCTGACGTTGTTGCTGCGTCTATTCATACCTTTCCAGGGTATGAACGAATCAACCAATCATGGATCCAATCCTAACAAGTCCTATAATGTCAGGACAAACATTTTGGGGAAGCATCCGACTTTAATGGTTCAATCCCCTCCTACGTTTGGCGACATAGTTATTGGGTTTGAGTACGGACTTTACTCTTACCCAATTCGGTGCTCGATACTCCTCCCAAGACTCAATATGCTCATATCTATCAAGTGAGTAACATACTCAAAATACTCGTTTAGCCTCATTGGACTCCTTCAAATCAACTCAATCAAATCTGACCTCCTTGGATCTTCTTTCAAATAGACTCATCTCAACTCATCAAACTCTTCTCTTTAAAATTTATACAATCTCAAAATAGACCTTTTTATGTAAGAATGCTCAACTCATTTATACTAAAAATACTCATGTTCAAAAATAATTAAAAGACTTCTCAAACTCAACTCAAGCTTAAACTCTTTTTAAATCATAGATGAAAATAATCATTTCTTAAACTCAAAATAGTGTATAAATAGTTTGTGCAAAAATTCTCACAAATCATGTATTTAAAACTCCTTCTCAAAAGATCCTTTATTTTAAAAATACTCATAAGACTCCAATCGACTCAAAATATGCAATTCACATATCACATAATCACATTAGGCTCCAATTCACTTCATCACATAACCTCCTCATCAACATACCTCTTCATCAATCATTCTACACATATTAAATAAGCACCATTCACGTCATCACTCACATCATCATCAAAACATCATCATCACATCATCATCATATGTTATCATTTACATCATCATCAAACATTATCATCACATCATTGTCAAGTATCATCATCACATCAATCATCAAACATCTACTCCAAAATCCTTATTTTTGTCCTATGTTCATTTTATAGAAGCAAAGGGACATTCTTAACTAACCAATTCATTCTTTTCATTCCAATCAATACATATATACACACAACTATCCATCTCAACCTCAAGACATTTATGACAAGAAATCTCATCTTGGGTTCATGTGAATGAAACATGAACCCATACTCTCAACAAAACTCAACTCAAGAATATCGTCAATACCTATAAATCTATATACAAAGATACATTTGTAGTTAATAATATGAAAAATAACTATTTAGTAACTCAAGTCATTAAAATCATCAATCAACCATTAGTATCTAAAAACATTCCATAGTTTAGGGAAAACTTTCAAGGAAACCTTCCTAGAAGGTGCAACTCTTTCACAACTCCTAACCAACACATCTATGGGCATATGGAAGAACTCAATCCATATTTTAGGTTAGCCTTACATACCTTGTTTGAAGACTTTGAAGAAACCTTGATGTTAGGTCTTCAATGGAAGGCTTGAATCCTTGAAACTCTTGAAGGCACCCTTTGTTGGAGATGGATTTGGGGAAGAAGAAGAGGAAGAGGAGAGGGAAAATTTTAGGGCTTTTTAGAGAGAGAGAGGCTGCAATAATATGATCCCAAAATGGTCTAGGGTGATACATATATAATTTGGGTAAGTTCCCAAATTACCCCTCCTCAAAAGTTCTGAAAATAGGCTAAAAATGCACCTGGCGTGATAGTGGCGTGTCGCGCCCTTGCAGCGCTAGGCTAATTATGCCTAAAACCTGCACACCTCGTAGTGGCGCGCCGCGCCAAGGACCAAACTACTGAGGCACATTCTTGGCGCGATAGTGGCGCGTCGCGCCCTTACAGCGCCAAGGCCAATTTTTTCTGGGTTCTGGAAATTGGCTTGAAAAACCCTGCACACCTTTTAGTGGCGCGCCGCGCCAGAGCCCAAACTACTGAGGCATGTTTCTAGCGCGATAGTGGCGAGTCGCGTCACTGCGGCGCCAAGCCCAGTTTTCCAGCAATTGCAACCCAGGCCTGAAAATCTCTACTGTGCTAGTTCATCTTAGGATCGTCATATCTTTTGACTCTGAACTCCAAAAATTACATTCTTGGTGGCATTGGAAAGAAGACTCGACGACCTTTAATTTGGTAGGTCGTGGTCCACCCAGATCGTCATATTTCAAAAGATAGGGTCGTTAGAAGCCAACCCCTCATGCGAACTCCTCCTCAAACTTAGCCACGACGAATCTTTTGGCTTGATTTGGTCCTAGGGGTCCTTCATGACCCCATATCACCTCTAACGCTCTTTAATTACTTAGGAACTCATCCTAACTCATATGAAAAATTTCAAGTCCTCCGGTCCGAGTCTACACTCACGTGAAAAAATGTTCGAATCTTAGCGAAAAAAATTCCGGGGTGTCACACGAGGTCTGTACCAGACACAACTGAAGTTCTCAATTCACCAAGTTTCAAAGTTTCGAATTGACCCCGGGAATTCGTTCGGGATCCCATATAGACAAACCATATATGCAACCCTACTAAACTAGACATTCCAAATTCAACGGAACCATCGAAATTTGATTTCGAGATTTCCTTGATCCGAAAATCAAAAAGTTACAATTAAACCAATTTTATGCCTCAAATGATCAAAATGCCCTCGGAGCTTCCGAAAAATATACATGAACTCTTTCTAGGCCTACAATTACCCTTTGAATCCAACGGAGTCGTCGAAATTCAATTTCGAACATTCGATCCTCAAATGTTGACCAAAGTCAAATCTATAGCTAAAAACTCAACTATTTTCAACTCAACCCCTCAAATCCACAATATGACCCCAAATATGATTCTGTGAACTCTCCTTGACCAATTGCAACGTTCCAGAACTGACAATATTGACGAAATTTTGTTCCGAGACTCTAAACTCCGAATGACCTCAAATACCACTTTTGAGTCATTCTAAACCTCTAAAACTCAAAGTTTACCTAAAATCTCAACTTTTCAAGAAAACTATGGAACCGACATCGGATATCAATCAAATATGACTCAAAAAAAGTACCAAAAAGGGTAAAATAGTCTTTTTACAAAAAAATTCAAAAATGACCTTCAGGTTCATTATATGTTTTGAGCATGGTAGGCAAAAGGACCAGACTACATTGGTGTGTTGAGGTTACTAGTTCATCAACCGGGCAAGGCTACCAATCAGTTGCGGAGACAGAATTTTGACTAAGATGGTTTAAAATTTGAAGTAGACACACGAACTAGTTGAAGGGAGTTCGACATCTATTATATATAGATAAAAAAATTATTTTAACCATGTATAAATAGTATAATTTTCTGTCGAAAAAGATTCAAATGAACCCCTAGCCACAAACTGGGTGGCTCCTCCACTGCTACCAATAGTACGCACTAGCTTACATCTATCTAGATGTCAGGCATTTTATGACATTATAGCTTAAGATTTCTTGGCAGAAAACAATCAAACATACAAGGTTTTTACAAGAAATAGAAGCCAAACTCTTGAAATATTTTTCCTAACCTTAACTTGTGGTAAATTTTATAAGTAACTAATGCCCTCCATTTCATTTACGGTATGGTGGTAGTGCGTGACTGGGCACATAATTTAAGAAAAAAAATTACTTTTTAATGAACTTTAACATGTGAAACGTTTCTATAGCTATAAGAGCATGTCATTAAGAGTAAATGGGAAACTTAAAGTTAAAGAGTTTTCATAATATAGAAAGGTGACATTGCTTTTCTAATGTAGTAAATGTGTCAATAAACTAGAACAGAGGAAGCATAACGAGATTTGATGTCCTAATAAATCCCTACATCTATGACTCCAGAGAAATTAAAAAAAATTGTAGTAACTAACACCCTTTTCCATTAATTTGTCTTCGAGCTTGGTCTCTTTATCTTTCAATCCACTGATTTGATTTGAGGCATCAAATCTATCTCTCCTCGAATCATGTCCAGGATTTTCTTGTATTTGATCAAATTGCTTAATGTAATTTGTTCGTTCTTGTATCTATTCTCTAACATTTTCCAACTTATTCTTCATCTTCAAGTTCTCGTTATTGTTTCTTGAGAAAGACATTCTTGCTTTTGATATATATGTCAAACTTCAATCAGTACTGCAATATGTAATATAATTAAATAGATCAATTAAAAGCTAAATCAGAATACATAAAGAATTTCTATACTAGAACTATGTCAAATATATATTGATTTTGTTTATGAATGTACTATAAACCTGTTTATATAAACAAGAAACTAAATAAAGAACAAAGAAGAGCAACATAATTAATTGCTATTAAGAAAAATAAATAAAACAAAGTGAAAGGAACTAACATTAACTTTGTGAAAGATGGCACTTAATTCCTAGCATATTCTATATTGTTTATATAGATGTCACTCCTTCAATTATTTTCTTTCATTTTTTAATTATTATTTTAATGCACTATTAATTGAAAATATTACTAAAAATAAAAATTACTATATTGTAGACTAGGAAAATATATACGATTCAAAAGCAGCATGCTAGGAAATATAATTTAGGAAAATTTAATTGTAAGAAATTGGAAGAAAAATAAAAGGAAAGATTGCCATGAAATAAGAAAATTGTAGTAATTTGACACTTTTTTCAATGTTTTTAAAAGACTTTATATTTAAAAAAAGGTTTGTAGGAGTTATCAAATTTTCCTTTTCTTTGTCCAATCTTTTATTGGAGTTATTTTTTTCTAAAATTTTCAGTGTTTTCTTAGACGGTTTTCTTTTATTTGATATTTCTCCCTTAAAATTATATTGTAATACTTATTTTTAGTAATATTTACATTAATTTGTACGAGTAAAATAGAAAGAAGTAATTAAGAAAAAACTAAGGCATTGGTGTCTATATAAACAATATGAAGTGTTATTATGCATGTAATAAACTGAGTTAGGCTTCATCATCAAGATAGTTTGATATATAGTATACACCAAAAGCAAGAATGTCTACCTCAAAAGGTAAAACAATTAAAAAGAATTGGGAGAAGTTGATAGAAACGAGACAAAAGATAAATAACCAAACAAATGACATTAAAAATCAACAAAAAAGTGAAACTGATACCATGAAAAAATATTTTGAGTTTTGCAGTAGGATTATGACCTGTTGATTGTATTACACAAGTATCAACATATCAGAGTTGAAACACATGTGATCATAGTAAATCGATAGTTTACTAATTATTCAATAATTTTATTACTTGACATGATTGATTGCAACATTTTGATTTTAATATAATGCGTAAAATAACTAAAAATTAATATAAACATTTATTGAAGAATTAAAAAATATATATTTAAAGAATTTCCTTATGGTGCATGTCCTCAAAGCAAGTTGATCATTAGATCATCAATAGTTAAAGTTGAAATTCAATTCCTACATTTTCAAAATCTATTTATCCATTATATGAATCAAATATTACATGATTTTAATATAGAAACATATAGACTAGAAACATCTACAAGATAATCATAATTAAATATATTATAAATCCACTTGATATCTCCCATATCCAGATTTGTCATGTCTGGATTTGGGTTGGGAATAACAATGCAATAATAGAGCTATGGATTGGAGAAGGCAGTGTTCCCCAATCCATAATTTCCACCTAGCATTTTGTTTTCTCCTCTTATTATTAGCTCTTGTTAATCACATATTTTTTGTTATATTATTTTTATTTTATAACACATTAACGATACAAGACTTTAAGTAAATACTTAATTCTGCTAAGCTAAATTTTTGGCTATTATGAAACACTATATTATAATAAAATTCAAAAAAAAAACTTATTATTTGTCAAAGATATTTATCATAATGACTATCATATTCACTATGAAAATCGATCAATATTAAGTATAGAGCAACTCGATTTCATTGTCGGAAAAAAAACTCTAAATTGAAAAGCTACAAATGATGAAAAGATTAAATACCTCTATAATACTATAATAATATCGGGTAAGAAATGTGTACTTAAAAATTACCCTCTTTTCCTTAAGATCGTATTATACAAATATGTCACAGTATATCATAAGTTTACTAATTATCCAAATAATTTGACCATTTCTATAACCCAAACAGCTAAAAAGTACATAACATGTGATATGTAGTAGTAGCCAATAGGTAAGTTACCATTTCTATCAAATTATAACATGTGATATATAGTAGTAGTCAGTAGTTAAGTTACTACCATTTCTATCAAATTACAAATATATCATTTTTATAAAAATAATTTGTAATCATCCTTACAAGTACATACCTTTTTTCTCTACATCTTTGGTACATATATAACTTAGACTGTTTTATAATATAACAACAAACTATGTAAGTATTTTCTTTTGTTTCTTCCTAAATATTCAAAGTCGAACAATAGACTAAAATTTAAACCAAAGAGCATTGAATAGAAGAGTCAATAAAAATGTACTTGTTCCACTTTAAAGATCAGTACATATATTAATTACCTTAATGTTCTTGTTAAATATTCTTTGATTTCTCTTGAATCTGTATTTTCATTCCGCTGGACTACATAAACGACCAATTTGAAAATCTTGTACCTATTTTAATGCCTAGTTCATACATTAAGAATTCAAACATGTATATTTTAGTGTATGTAATATATATATGCTATATACATATATAGGCTTCAATGGACTATACTAAACTAAAGTTAATAGACTATAATTTAAATAAGTTTTATACATTAGTATCGGATTTTTGAGAGAAGAATATGAAGAGAGAATTAAGAATTTCTTTTCCTTTTTAAAAAAAAATTGAAAGATGTGCTCTCAACAATTCCCTAAAATGTAGTATGATAATAATTAATTGCATTAATTATCAATTTTTCTCAAAAAGAAAAATTAAAGCACACCTCTTTTTTACTCTCTAAATACAAGAAAAAACAAATAAATATTAATGTAATAAATAATTATAATATGTTAAGAATTTTAGTTAAATTTTTATTTTAGTAATTATTAAAAAGTACATTTATGACTTGTAATATGGAGTCTTAAAGATATGTACTGTGATGTGATTTTTCCTTTGTATTTTAGAAAAGAATTAATCTAAATAGATGTTCACATAACTGCTTAAATTAAAACAGCTAATGGATGTATATTATATTATAATTCATATAATAATATATGTATAATCATGTATACTAAACATAATCGTGTATACTCAACATATTAATCCATATCTACCGACTAAAAATAAACAAACAGTGATTTGAACCGGCTATTTGGGTAAATGTCCTATGTTGTTTTAGAGATGGCATGTTCACCTTCTTGAATGGCACAATTAACACTATTCAAGAACTCAAGCTAACATATGCTAATAATAGTACAGAATAATTATTTGTACTTAATGTAACATCGTATGCCAAAGACCAAATAGTACAAATACACAAGAGGTTGCACAAAGCCAATCCCCGGAAACAGTGAAGCTTCATTGTCTTTCTAATAGTTCGCATCTTCATAGACATGTCTATTTCACCATGCATATCTTCGAACACCTCTTCTAGAGCACCTTGTTTTTACTAGTTAACCCGTAGCCGTATGGAAATAGAGGTTCATAGGAGTTATGTTCTTGATGCTGGGGCAATTGATCTACACTTTTAAACCACGTCATAGGGAGCTTTCCATGAAATTCAAAATCTCCAAAAATGACATCAGTGATACCAGATCCTTCGGTGCCCGGTAACCAAGCAGCAATGAAGGCGTCCATTTTCTCCAGTAGTGAAGGCTCTATATATAAAGGTCTTCCAGAGATCAATATCACCAACGTTGGAACTCTGTCTGCAACCAAGCTTATTAGTTCTTCTCCACCAAGAGGAATTATGATGTCTTGGCTATCTCCACCGCTTTCACAATAGGGAGGTTCACCAACAACTACAATGGAATAAGAGAAGTCTTGACTCGCAAAGGTGTCTGGTGACACATTTTCCTCATATACCACATCTGTTTCCCCTCCAATAGCATCTTTCACAGCTTCCAGAATTGTTGTACCTACAACAAATTATCCATTATAATTAGCAATTGACTAAACTATACTTCATAGATGAGTTACTTACCTTCTATATTATCTTACCAGGGGATTTCAGTAAAACATGTATTATGTTATCATCGGCCGATTGATAAAACTAAGCGTATTGTCAAAAGGACTCAACACATATCCAATCCCAATCCTCGTCCTTATTGAGGTTCCTAAGGGAAGCCATGTGCACTAAGCTTCCTTTTGAACGGGGTCCGAAAAAGGACCTGATCACATTGGGTCTATTGAGGTTCATAGTCCATGAGGACCTTTGCGGAAGGCTTACAAGACTACTCACAAGCTTTCTATCTATATGTCATATAAAATTATGTTACCAGCCGGCATAATCAGGCATGTATGACGTAATAGCTTAAGATTTCTTGCCAGAAAACATATAAGGAATTTTACAAAGGCATAATACATACATATGCCCTTTAACTTGACCTCTGCTGACATCGATGCCCTCCAACTTTGGGTGTGCTTAAGTAGACACTTAAACCTGTATAAAGTTGAACAAGTAGACACATATATCCTATGTGGCATCCTACATGTATTATGCCACGTAGAACATGTATATCTACTTGTTCAACTTTATACAAGTTTAAATATCTACTTGTTCATATCCAAAGTTGGAGGGTATAGATGTCAGCTGAGGTCAAGTTAAAGGGCACGTTTATATATTATGCCTTTTACGAATCACCCACAAACAATGAAAAACAAACTCTAGAAATATTATTCCTAACTTTAACTTGTACCAAATTTTAAAATGATATAAAAAAGAAAGAAAGAATTATCCTACTCTGAACTAGAATGCTGTGGTTGTGTGAAAGTCTGCCAATATTCAAATCTACAGAGGGAACTCATAAGTAGTTGGTGCTGTGTTCACATTTCTTTGAATCCAATTAATTAAAACCATAAATCCCACAACTTGCAGCAACCATTGAAACCATTTAAAATAGGTAAAGAAACATGTTATTTTAAACTAGAATGCTTAGGTTGTATGAGAGTGCCAATGTTCATAGATACAAAGTGGGGTCTAAATTTACCCCAGAAAGTAAGTCAATGATGCAACCTTTCCACATTATTTCCTCCGTTTCGTTTAATATGACGGTGCTTGGTTGGGCATAGAGTTCAACAAAAGCAAGATTTTTACACATAGCAAAAGTACTCAAAAAACTTGTGGACTCATTTCTATGGCTATAAAAGGGTGAAATTAAAGGTAAAATGGAAAACATAAAGTTAAATAGTTTCCACAGATTTTAGAACATACTAAACAAGAAGTGCCATATAACTAGAACAGAGGAAGCATTACTTACCAATCGTGATTCTTCCACCCATTCCTTCCCATGTTTTAGTCCACCCTCCGCATTGGAATCCAAGGTCATCAGCATGTTTTCCTGCTAAAAGAATTCTCTTTGCTTTCCTATCTAGCGGAAGAAATGGTTTTGTTACATCCTTTCCATTCTTTAGAAGAACCAACGATTTGCGAACTGCTTCACGTGCTAATCCTCGATGTTGCTGAAACAATTATCAAAATGGTAAACACTACTACGAGACATCTGCACCGTTACATTCTTTAAAATGTATAATTTTACCGAACAAACAGAATGAGTAGTATATACATTGTAAAAACAGGTAAACAGTCTGCCAACTGACATAGTTAAACTTTTGTTAAGGGCAATGCAAAGCTATGTTGCTCGGACTCAGGTGTGGGTACCCAATACGGGTGCGTATCTACTATCTAAAGGCCGTACTCTTCATCACATAACTATTAGGATTTGGTGGTATGGATCCAAGAGCAGATACGGGAACGGGATATGGCCAATAAATGTATATTATTACATATATGAAGTATATATTTAGATTAATTAAAGGTACTGAACTAAAGCTAATTAATTCTTTATAAACACCTAATGTTTTATTCATAAGATATCTCATGAAATAGCCATCAATCTATACTTCACACAACACCCTAGATGAGTTGACCAAATCCCTCGTGGATCCCTCACTCACACAAATGTCGCGTCGACACGGGTGCGACAAGGATTTTGAAGAGTCCACGCAACACAGATGCAAAGCAGATGTCCAATTTGTTGTTGAGATAAAAAGTAGAATAGTTCAGATAGTCGATCAAGCAAATAAAACTTATGAAGGGCATATTTGATGTCAAAATCCAAGATAAATAATTTGATAATATCTGTCAAAATGAAGGACAAGATGGACTTACATTACAACCAACAATATCCAACAATGACCTATCACTCAGAGGGTTCTCAAAAGCTCCGGAAACAAACTTAACTCTCAGTATCCTTTCAACAGCATCATCAATTCTGGTCATTGGAATCTTCCCAGATTCCACAAGACATTTCAAATGATCGAGAAATAATTGATACCGAAAGGGAACCATCACCTGCAAAAATTTTAACAGGTAGTAAGAACATAAATAACTCATGCAAAGACATAATAACTCTTAAAACCTGATTTTATTTACCATGTCAACCCCCGCAACGATTGCTGCCAAAATACTTTGGTCATAGTTAGATCCATGAGGATGGAAAAATCGGTCAAGTGCTTCGGAGTCGGAAATAACAAAGCCCTACAAGAGTTAGCATTCAGATTCTTGCAGTGTATGTGATCTTTAAGCCAATCATATATTAAGAGAACAACTTGACAAACAAATAGAACATGAGTGCATAGCATTTCATTCATAATTGAGGAAAAATAAAACAACCAATAACCAAATTCCATGCAACCAGATTCAAATTAAAGTGAGACTTGGTTTCTCTCATCTCCTTACCTACTCCTTCATAAGTTGAAGCAAAACCAACGAAACAAGTTTTTGCACTTTCGGCTTAGTGAAGTTTTAACCAAGTAGAACCAACTCCAAGGCACATGAACTTTTCTAGCACTTGGATAAGAGAAATTTTGGTGTTTTTTGCACACTGGATTCGATTTAGGTTTTATATTTAGAAAATTGTTGAGTGTGTTTGGATTTGAATTTGAGAAAATTGGTTTTGAGACAGCATTGGGTTTGTATTCTCAAAAAAACTACACCATTAGAGTCCTACAGCAGTTTTTGAGGCTACAATTTATGCAAAATTAATGGATTCAAATTGAAAAACTACTTTCATACATTATTCCAAAGAAAGAATTAAAAAGCCAAAGAAAATGGGAATGTAGACAATATGAAAGGCCAAGACAATTGTTTGCTGAATACAAAGTCCAATCATGTTTGGGCTTCAAACCAATTTGGTTAGTTTTCTATATTGTTTTTAAAGAATGATACCGAGTACCAATGGGCCCTGAAACTCAGCTTTTTGGAACCGCAATATGTTCAATCACTTCCAAGACTAAGCATGAAAGGAAATGAGAAAAGCATCTGGCAATCTAGAGGAGTTTTATGTTGAACTCATGGTCCAAATGAACAATAGAGCATTAACAGAACAGACAATCCTTACCTTAAATCCAAGCTTCTCTTTCAAAACTTCAGTAAGAAGAAAGTGGCTAGCATGCAGGTGGCTTCCATTCCATTTAGAGTAGGATGCCATGACCGTGCAAACTCCCTGAGAAATACAGTCAATATAAGGGGTAATATGTATTCTCTCTAGATCATCATACGATGATATGGTATTTCCCTCATTTATACCTCGGTCAGTACCCCCATCTCCAACAAAGTGCTTTGCACATGCAACAACCTTGTCTCTGAAGTAAAATGCATCAATCAGTCCAAAGAGATCCTTGCCATTAAGAGAACAAATAATACAAAAGATAGAAACATCTGACGAATGATCAACAAAAAAGTGGTACTCCCTCCATTTCAATTTATGTGGCACCGTTTGACTAGGCACAAAGTTTAAGAAAGAAAGGAGAACTTTTAAATTTGTGGTTAAAACAAACCTTAGATATAGTCATAAATCACTTCATTAAAGGTAAAAGGAGAATTTTAAAGTTAAGTAGTTTCAAATTATAGAAAGGTGACATTCTTTTTGGTACGACTATAAAGGAAAGGTGTGCACATAAATTGGGTGAGGAAGAGTAATATCTAAGAGACGCTTTTCAACATTGAACTTGTTTTCAACTCTAGGTATATTTCTACTTTTTCTTCCCTAAAGATTTCTACTGAAAATTGCAATATGTAGAATAGCATTTGAATGCACATAAGAATTAAGATGATAGGTTGTAAAACACATGGGAGATACATTTTATATTCAGAGAAGCGTACAAAATTTTGGAATTTGTATTACGGCAACTTCTACTACCTTCCAGCTAAAAAAGGATAGTTTTGGGGGTATCCAGGGGGTGGTTTCCCTTGCAAGCCTGTGACTATTGAGGTCATCTTCCTAACAAGTTCGGTGTCTTCACCATAACTCTCATAGCATCTTCCCCACCTGGGATCTCTGCATACCTGTTCCACATTATTTAAATGAAGAAGTCAAGTACACCTCAAGATAATAGAGTTACAAAGAGATAACACTAGAGAGATATTGCCTTAGCTCCAGCTTGGTACTATATAATTTCTCTTTATCAATATACAATCTACTTACCTTCTCAAACAAACAAAAAAACAAGTATTACTACTAGAGAGATAGCAGCTGCGAGGGACTGGGAACATAACAACCTTCACAAAGAATTCCCACAAAGAAAAATGACAAATCATTTTTTTCTTGTCTCAGTTAGCAACATGCTACTCCCTCTTTTTCAATTTGTCTGTACTACTTTCCTTTTTAGAGCCCGTTTGGATTGGCTTATAAGTTGCTGAAAACAATTTATAAGTTGCTGAAAACAATTTATAAGTTGTTTTCAGCTTTCTTGAGTGTTTGACTAACCAATTTAAAGCCATTTTATGCTTAAAATAAGCCCCAAAAAATAATTGGGTATGTTTGGCTTAGCTTATCTAAAACAGCCTATAAGCTGTAAGTTGTTTTCAGCTTTCTTGAGTGTTTGACTAGCCAATTTAAAGTCATTTTATGCTTAAAATAAGCCCCAAAAAATAATTGGGTCTGTTTGGCTTAGCTTATCTAAAGCAGAGCTTATAAGCTCTTTTAGATAAGCTAAGCCAAACAATCACTTAGTCCTTTTCAAAAAGAACGTCTCTTTCCTAAGGGTATTTTCGTACATTCTACATATCTTTAGTTTAAGACCACAAGATTTAAAAGTCTTCTTTACTTTCTTAAACTCTATGTCAAGTCAAAACCAGACAAACAATTTGAAACAGAAGTAACTAAGAATTCAAATGATCCAAATTTTAGACTTTGATGCGATACTTGGGAGTATCCTTTTTTCCGTTTTGCTCTAAGGGTATATATCTCCAGTGTAATTTCACGTTCCTTTACTTCATTCATCCATGAAATAGACCTAAAATAAAGACAATAAAGAGACAAGAACACGTTCAACTTACAGCAACACAAGGAGCAAAAGTATAGTTAATGCCACAAGCCCTGACTTCAAGAGCAGTCACTATCCCAATCTTCTGAACCAAGTCTGCATCTCTGCTCGACATTTATCCAATTTGGGTCTTGATCTTAAATGCCAGTTATCAATAAGAAATTGGTAATAAAGATCAAAGCTTGACATAAATTCAACCTGGTGGCTCCAAGGCCCACATTTTGTGGAAAAATGGTGGCACCATAGACATTGTTATTGCCATGAATAGCATCAACTCCATAAAGAAGTGGAATCCCAAGCCGTGATCCCAGTGCGGCCTTTTGAAATCCGTCAACCATTTCTGCCCAAGCTTCCGATGGGGCATCCTCAAATGGCGCACTTCCTCCAACACTGAGTATACTCCCTGCGCCATGAAAAAGGTTCAACTAAATGTCAGTCAATCAATAAGTCTCAATCCCAGAACATCGTAGGGCCGGGTATAGAATCCTCTATACCTGTTCCTCTCCATTACGTCTAAGTGTTCTCTAAGTCCCAATTTTATCCTAAATAGATAACTAGTTTAATAACAACCAGTTAGTATCACCTGAAAGAATCATTTATATGCATTCCTCTCTATTCAGTTTCATTTCATATCAATACAAAATAAAGTATTCGCTGAATCTCATACTTGTCCCTGTACTTGGATAACTAGCTTAACTCAGCTACTTAGTATCACCTAAATGAATCCTTTATATCTTTTTTTTCCTTCTTTTTTAATGACGAAAGAATGAATCCTCCATACTCTTTCCACTCTATTCAAGCCCATTTCACTCCATTGCTAAATAAGGGTTTAGCTAAATCTCACACTTATCCAACTAAGTAGAAACTTATTACCACCTTTTTTAATAATGCGGTTAGTACCACTTAATTGAATTAATTTATGAGTTTTGTGTTTGAAAGGTAATTGCATCCATTGGTAACCTATAATAAACAGTAAGTAACCTACTGTGACAGGTTAAATTACACTGATCGTTTCAAAATTCCTTACACCATTATATACACGTAAATCCATTATTTATAAAATTTTGTTCTATTCGGGTTTATTTCATTCCAATACTTGAAAAGGGGCTCTAAATCTCACACTTATATCTACACCGACAACTAATTTAATCTATCAATTCTGGTGGCAGAGCTAACACTTTGATTACGGGTTCAAATGAACTCAGTAGCTTTTATCTAAATTCTATCTTTATCTTAAGAAATTCATTAAATATGTACCTCCTCCGTCTCAATTTAATAAACAATAACATCTTTCCATATCCAACAATAATTTAACTTCAAAGTTCACATCTTTCACTTAATAAAAATGATTTACAGCCACGGAAGTTTCTATGGCTTATTTTAGACAACAAGTTTCAAAAGCCTTACTTTATCTCTTAAATTGTATGTCGAGTCAAAACAACTATAAAGATATGGCACGTGGACCTAAATCAACCCTCAAAAGCTGGCTCATGAGGTATGGAATTATTGCACATTCCATATAAGCATACCACCTGTCTATTCCTCAACTCTGTGGGACTCCAACCCACTCTAACACCCTCTTCAATCCAAGGCCAAACTAGATCGTAAACTGAGAGCCCAAACAAAAATGAACCTGGCTCTAATCCCATATAAAAATATGGGATTTGGGTCTAACTCAACTCTAAAAAGCTAGCTCGGATTATTGCCCTACTAATTGTTCCCCAACTAACATGGGACTCTTATTCAGTCTAACATTTCACATAAATTGGAATGTAAGGAGTATAAAAAAGACTTACATCCCCAACTCATAAACTTCATATCCAATTCACCTAATATGAATCATATGCTTTTAGGGCAAAGAGGAAAACAATAATACTAAAAATGAAAGGGCAGACCTATAGAAAGGTGAGTGATGAGAGAAGGGGTTGCAACACTGCGTTCGATTTGAGTCATTTGGCCGATTTTTTCTTCAATTGTCATCCGAGATAGCAAATCTTTCACTCTTTCCTCAATGGGAGCTGATGGGTTCTTGTAGACACAATCCATTTAGCTCCTCAAAAACTAAAAAGTTGAGATTTTTCTTGAATAATAGTAATTGGGAAACAATTGAAAAGTGGGATTATTGAGAAAAGAAGAAAATGGTGATAAGTGAAAAAAATAGCAATTGAACGCTCTTTGGAAGTTTATTTAAACTGAAAAGAAGAAAGAAAGGCGAGTGTCGTTTAAATATGAGACAAGTAGGCGTAAATAATTACTTTCGTTCTTAAATTATTATAGATTTAAATAAAATATTTTTATTTGATTAATTAAATTTAGATACATCATCAATCTATTACATATTATAATAAGTGATTTTAAACTCTTATAAAAATATAAGGTTTTTAATAAAAATTTGAAAAAATTATTAAAAATATTTCTAAACTTTGCATAAATTTAAAAATTTATTTCATTTATATTATAAGATCAAAAGAATATTTAAGTTTAGTTAACCAACCGAATAAGTGTTTTTGAGATTATCAGAGAATGAAATATTTGTGGGTTGATTTTTCTTTATTTATTTTTGTTTTGATTTTAAAGAAGAAGCCAAATTAAGATGAAAGAATCGGCACACGTGTCCGAGAAAATTTGGTCTGGGCCCGAACCTAGTAGGTGACGTTTTTGGTCTATGACATCGGTGTTATAATTATCTTAAAATTATTTGGATTAGTACTATTCAGAAATAATTATTGATTTTTGTCATATTTTTAATTTATTATCATCTATAGCAATATATAATAATATTATGATAAATTTGTTATGTATTAAAAGTATTTTATTCATATAATATAAATATATTATAAGTATTTTAAAATATATTATGCTTGTTTGGTAAGAAATTGACATAATATATTATAAATATATTAAAATGTGTGATAAATTTATTATTCATGAATAAAACTTGTATTGTATGTGTTTTATAAATTATTTTTGATAATACGTATTAAAATTGTATTATAAATGTATTATAGGTATTCAGTGAAAAAAATATTATTGATATAAATAGTAAATATTTTCTTAATAGCATATCTATGTAAGTTTTATATAATACACAATCGTATTTTTTAACTTGATTTTAGTTTGTATTTATATTTTATAATTTTGAGTGTGCAGAAGTAAATAAAATTGAACAGTTATATACACACATTCTACACGATATAATACAAATCAGTTCAAATATATTTCACATGAATTATCATATAGACAATGGCGAATTTCCATCAAAGAGGTTCAAATAAAACAAACAAGCAAAAAATTAAAAACCTGTTGAAGCATATGTGGAAAAAAGCCCAAGCACAAATAGCGACATCCTGAACCTGTTTTACCACTAAACCACGCCTTTGGATTATGTTCAGAGGGGTTTAATATTAAATATATACATATAAATTAAAAAATTGCTCCTATATAAATAATGTAATTTTTTGACAAAAGAGGTTTGGATGAACCTTTGGACTTCGTATAGCTCCGCCCTGCATGTAGAACGCATGTGTCTACTTGTTCAATTTTATATAAATTTAACTATATATTTGATTCAAAGTTAGAGGGCATAAATGTAGGTTGAAACTAAGAGTGGCAAACGAGTAGGTTAAGTCAAATATGAGTTGATCGAAAATGAGTTAAACAAACATGGATAAAATACTCAACTTAACTCATATTTTAAACAGGTGAAAATGAATTATTAAATGGATAATATAAGTAAATATGGATATCCATATTATAGTAAGAATCCTATTAAAAATATCAAAAACAAAATCTTTTTACCCTCACTCCTCATCCCCACCCCCATTCCGTACACACAAAAAGACACTTTCTAAATTAATTTTTTAAAATTAATTTTTTATCACCCGCACCCCTAGTCCTGCTCCCAACCCCCTTACCAGCCCACCCTTCCCTTACTCCTAAATAGAGCTGTTAAAATGGGCTAGACCCATAATGCAGGCCCAATATAACTCTTAAATTAAGTGGGGTTGAGCTAGATTTTTTCAGCCCATTTAGGAACGAAACTTTTTAGCCTAGTCTCATTTGATCCGCCGCCTCATAAGCTCAACTCGCGAGCCTCAGAGGCCAGCCTGTGGGACGTGAATTTTAAAAATATCTATTATATATATATTAAGTAGTGCTTTATTTTGTCAAATCTTCAACAACTAGGCAATTGAAGTTAGTATAACTATGAATCTTTGACCTCTTTTACTTTTGTGTTTATGCCTAATTTTTGTTTCTCCTTTCTTGTCTAGTTTATGGAAAAAATGATTATGTAATGTATGTTGTTTTAATGAATTCTATGAATGTTGATTGTTGTATCTTGCCTATTTTAGTTGTTTTGTAAGTATTCTACTAAAGTGTGTGCAACTAATGGACATGTAAATTTTTGACGTATTGGTGTTGCGTTCATCAATGTTCGATAATCTTTCTGAGAGACTAATGTTGTCCATCTTTTAATTGAAGGGTTAACTCATCCCAACCCGTAACCCACTTAGAATTGAATTAGACTGCTATTTTATAGGTCCTTTAGTAAAAGTGTCAGTCCGTCCTGATTCATTTAACTCGCTAGCCGTTTAAGATTGGACTAGCGCATTTTAACAATTCTACTCCTAACCAAGCCCCTAGCCCCACTCCGCCACGCAAATCTCAGTCCCTCAAAAAAATTATTTTTTAACTACAGCTATCCCCGCCCCTCCCAAGGCCACCCCAGGCCCTACCCACCAAAAATTCATTTAAAAAATTAATTTTATTTAGATTTTTTTACCAGTCCACACCCTCAACCCCCCCCCCCCCTCCTCCCTTTTCCAGCCTCCTCCCAAAAAAATATTTTTTTTGAAGAAATTTTTTAATTTTTTTCCTTAACCCACCCAATCCCCTTATCCTGATCACCTACACCCAAAAAAGAATTAATAGCGCTTTTCTTTCTTTTATGAATGGACATTTTTTGCCCATTAAACTATCCATTTTTAAATGGTTAATATGAGTATCTATTCTTTTTTTCCCATCTTAAATGGGTTGGGTACTCAAACCATTTAAAATGAGTTAATCTAAATAAGTATCTCTATAAAATACCCATTACCTTTTCTTATAAGACATAATAAGAAGTACAAGAAGTTCAAAGCGTTATGTGAAAATAAATAACGAAAGCGACACAGATAAAATAGAGTAATCAAAGTATAGAGAGTAGTATATAATAACAGAAAACAGAGCACAAGAAATTATAGTGCGCTAATACGCCTACTAATAAGGAAGAATAATGAGACTTTGTACTAGCCTTCTACCCTAATATGGGTCTTCCACACCCTCCTATCTAAGGTCATGTCCTCGGTAAGCTGTAACTGCGTCATGTCCTATCTAATCACCTCTCCACAATAATTCTTCGGCCTACCCCTACCTCTTCTTAAACCATCCATGGCCAACCTCTCACACCTCCGCACTGGGGCATCTGTGTCTCTCCTCTTCACATGCCCAAACCATCTCAGTCGCACTTCCCATATCTTGTCTTCCACCGAGGTCACTCCTACCTTATCTCGAATAGCGTCATTTCTAATCATATTGCTCCTGGTATGCTCACACATCCATCTCAATATTTTCATCTCGACAACTTTCATCTTTTGAACGTGAGAGGCCTTAACTGGCCAACACTCCGTCCCATATAACATAGCCGGTTTAACCACCACTTTGTAGAACTTGCCATTAAGTTGTGGTGGCACCTTCTTGTCACATAGCACACTAGAAGTGAGTCTCCATTTCATCCACCCTACCCCAATACGATGTGTGACATCATCGTCAATCTCTCCGCTGCCTTGCATGATAGACCCAAGATACTTGACACTACTTTTCTTTTGGATGGCCTTGTCACCAAGCCTAACTTCCACGCCAACCTCCTGAGGTATCTCACTGAACTTGCACTCTAAGCACTAAATCATCAAATCTAAAAAAAAATCATCCGGTTAAAAAAAAATAAAAAATCTCGTCAGATCTAAAAAAAAATAAAAAATATTTTTTTAAAAAAAGAATTTAATTTAAATTGTGCTCACCATATATTGCCTAAACTAAATCTCTAATATGCAAATTTTTTTCCAATGTCATATTAAGTGTTTGAATAAAAAAGAAAAAAAAAAGAAAAATTCTTCCGATATTATATAAATTGATAAAATATCTGGAAAAAGATCACCGGCAATTTAAGTATGTTGTAAAAAAAATATTTATATTTCTAAAAATAATAAAATTGGGCTCTATTTCATAATGAAAAAAGAAATTTTAATTAAAAAGATATTAACTTAAGTTTTAATGTTAACTACTTATGTGTATTAATTAATAATGAAAATGTCTAATTAAAAATGAACATGTGTTCAAATTAATTAGATTTTATACTTCTTTTTCGTCTCTCGCATGCCTCAACGAGAGTGAACACACTCTCTGTGCCACCTCAGTACTAAATGGTGTGTTTATTACACTTTAAAATAATTCAGAGGGTAATAAAACCTTAATTTAATTTAGGTGTGTCCTAGCTTTGACCCGGGTCTACACGATTTCAATTATAGTTAAAGGGATACTTGTGTATTTTAAGTTGAAAGGGTATTTTAGTCTAAAGTTATTTCATTAAACTTATACTTGTGTATTATCCCTTATTTTAAGTTGAAAGGGTATTTTAGTCTAAAGTTATTTCATTAAACTTAAATAGGTCATTTCCAACCAAATTCATAAAGCCGGGCGAAAATATTCTTTTTGTGCAAATTGCCCACAAATATTAGTCCAAATAAATATTAACAGCATAACTTTTTTGCACGCTATCAGGTCATCATTTGCATATAAATTTTCATAAAAAATGAGAATGGTAACATAAAAAATTAATGCAGATTTCCTGTTACAAACATGTTTCCAATGTCATTCTGTATAAATTACATCCTAAAATACTATACAACATTGAATTTCCTCTTGACTCTCCTATGTGTATACATCAAACTTTATAGAGCTCCTATACACAGTATCTTACAAATTAATTTGAGTTACACAATTAAGGAGTTTAATGGGGAAAGAAGAAACAAGCTAGGTTGCTCGAACTCTCCTGAAATGTTGCGGCACCCTTGTCAAATCCGACATGCATCGGTCAACATTTTTGAAGAGTCTCAAACAAGTACATGTTCATTTTCTCAAGAGAAAAAAAAACAAGATTTTTAACTATCCCTCATTAGTCTTTAGCCTTTTCTTTACTATCTGTTTTGTCACTATGTGTTTCCTTTGATGTTGCAGAATTACCCTTTTCTGAAGTTTGTTCACTTGCACTAATAGGAATGACTAAAATTTCATCCTTGTTAGTTGAAGGGGAAGCAAAATTTGTAACATCACTTGACTTTTGATGTTTTGTGCTGTTGTTGGAAGACAATATAGTGGTCTTGTTTGGTGATTCTATAGAGACTTCTTTGAGGTTCATTTTGGGTATGTCCACTTCCTTCTTGACATCATTGTGGTTAGTGGCTTCTTCATGGGGCTTCTCTTCATCATTGGATGATTTCTGCTCAGGATTGCAAAACCAAAAGGAAAATGTTTCACTTTGAAGTTTGAAATCAATGAATAAGTCCGAAATTTCGCTAAGGATGTTCTAGATTCAATACATATTACACATTTACATGTATAAGAAATATATTGAAGCTATAATGTATAGTTTTTTATATATACGATGTTCAACTGACCATCCTGACCTTATCTGGTTCCACGCAGCTTGAAATAGTATTTTGTTTTTTGGTTGGGAAATACTCCCTCCATTTCAAAAAGAATAACCTGGTTTGACTTGGGACGGAGTTTGAGAAACTTTTCAATTTTATGGTCCTAAATTAAAGTTATGTCAAATGTACAAAAATGTCTTTTAATTTTGTGGCCTGAAACATGTCATGTGGTGTTTCCAAAAAAAAAAAAAGAAAGGGGTGATTCTTTTTTAAACAGACTAAAATGGAAAGGAGGTCATTCTTTTTTAAACGGAGGGAGTAGTATTTAAGCACAAAGATATGATAAATTAAGTTCTAATTGTAGTGTTGTGCTTATTGCTAATATATCAACTATCCAGCTAGGTTTGGCATCGATATGATGGATTTAACTTATATATACTCACAGTGTAAGTTTAAACACTTTGTGCTATTTAACTCATTGTAGTAGGTTGTCTGCCTTATTTTTTCAGATAACTAGTTCAACTTATTATGGACAGTTAGTGTAGTTAATTATATAAACGTACCGTTTTAGCATCTGCATGATGAAGTTGGTGTGATGCAGACTCAACCAACAAAGTTCTAGACATTCTTTGACTTGGACTTTCACCTATTTGTTCTTCCCTGTCAAAGTTCAACAGAGGGCCTTGACCTGTTGAGGACTTTGGTTCAAGTACAGACTTTGGTGATGATGAACAACTTGAGGCTGTAGGGACTTCTCGGCTTGTAGATTGTAAGCTGATTGAGTCTTGATTGATACCTCTCTCCGATGGAATTCCAGGTATAGGATCCTAAGTTACATTAAAAACAACAATAACTGAAATTCCAAACATTCTATAAGGGAGAAATTGGAAAGAAAATGTTTTTTTTTCTATTAGGTTTTTTATGCAGAACTTGAAGATGCAGCTGCAACTACATTTCTGTTAGGATGTAAACTCTGTTTTCCTTTTATGTTACTTTAAAAGTTCTGGATTAGTATCAAAATAATACGCGGAATAATTGCATCTTCTGGAAAATCTTGAAATCTACTTTCATATGTGTAAATGATTCATTTCCTTTCTGCCAAAAGACACTGCTGTACTGACACATTATAATTTTATAACAACTTATGATACATGTTCATTATGTTTGTCCGGTTAGTACAAAGTACTAATTATATATCTTTTCTGCCTTCAACGAATCGATACACAGCTAAACTCTGACAACGGTTATTGTTTGCATGACAGATTTCAACTTCTATTTGTTAGTTTAACTTAGAGTTGATTTCTCATATGATCACTCGATTAATAGTCTATTACATTAGAAAAAGTCACTTTTCTTTGTTAAAGAAAGGTGAATTTCTAAGATAATAAACTATTAGTTGAGTGACCATCTGAGAAATCAACCCATTTAACTTGTATAATATGATCGTTGTCAAATTCATTAAATCACCAAACCTGCATTCTCTTCTGTTCTTCAGAAGTTGAGGAGCCTTCCCTTGCTGAGAACTTTGGTTGAATCCTAGTGTTGGGAGAGGGGGATGAAGTAGAGGCCATCGAAACTTGTTCGACCACCAGATCATGTGGTGATGATGATGATGATGCTTGTGAATCATCAAAACTCTGGCTAATTGTAGAAAAAACTTCTTCAATATGCTGTTTACCACCATTATCACGAAGTGTTTCCTGAATGTCATTTCTAGGGAGAGACTTTAAATTTTCTGCAGACTTCTGTGTCTCCGGATGTGGAACTGAATTTTGCACTGTCGGATTTCTTAACGTAAGTGTTGAGATCCGAGTAGTGGTTGGATCACAACTTCCAGCAGTTACTTCATCCGGATGCTTATTTTTTAGTCTG
This sequence comes from Solanum dulcamara, assembly GCF_947179165.1. Taxonomy (NCBI): domain Eukaryota; kingdom Viridiplantae; phylum Streptophyta; class Magnoliopsida; order Solanales; family Solanaceae; genus Solanum; species Solanum dulcamara. The sequence continues at coordinate 4,512,943 of NC_077244.1, read as the reverse complement.
CGCGTGTCTACGTGTTGAGTCTCCAGATTTGAACTAGATCCTTGATCAATGATAAAATTTGGTTGCGATACAGACTTAGATGATGATGTACTAGAGGTGTCAAATGAGGGGTGTCCTTGTCCAATAGTTGAAAATGCCACATGTTCACTATGTTGTTCGCTGGCACTGTCTAGCACGTGTGAAGCAACGTCGTTCTCTTTGGCTGAAATTGAATTTTCTGTTTCTGAAGGTAATTCAGAAACTTGTAATGTTAAGTTGCTTAAACTAAGATCTGATTCCTGTGAACCAATTGAATCTGATCTCTCACTGGAGATGTTCACTGACCTATCATTTTGTAGCTGATCAATACTCGAAGAGGATCCATGTTCGATTAAGCAACTTGGTTGTAGAACAGATGTCGGTGATACTAGTGACGTTGATGCGAAAGGGAGTTGTTGTACTGGAAATTCTGGTTGTAGTAATGAACCTTGAAATCTTTCACCAACTACAGAAAGTCCTTCCGGCCTACGCTGTTGATAACTACTGCTAGCTTGATTCCTGTCTGTCCTTGGAGGTGGAAATGAGCTTGAACTAGTGGAATACGGTTCAATTGTTCGTTCTGATGGAATATCTTGTGGCACATTATTCTCAGACATATGGAACCTCGAAAATCCAAATTCTACTATATCTTGTTCAGTGACCTCGCGTACTTCTCTGGAATTTGATTCATTTTCATCTACTCTAGCTAGGTGAGAAGAAGACATCAGCATGTCTTCACTGCTAGACGTTATGGCTTTTTCTATCTCCCCATCTATAGAAATCTCTTCACCTGCGGATGAGCTCCCATCGTTTGTCAATGGAGGTGAACCGACTTCAGAAACCTCCACTTGCAAGTCAGAAGCAATAGACTGGCCGGGAGTGTGATGCATAGGACGATTAGGATAGTATAAACATTCGTCCTCTATCGTTTTCTCCAACAAGGATGAACCGGAATGTGATGGATCACCTGATAAGTTCCTTAGAGAAGGAGAAGCAATAGATTTCAAGATTGCATCTTTGTCTATCTTATAGAATGGTTCGTCATCTTCCGATGAAGATGATGAACTAAACCTATTGCTAATGCCTTCCACTAGTACTGACTTTATCTGTACTTCACTACTGTCTTTTTCATCCTGGCTATTATCCTGGCCTTCCCTACTATGATCTCCATTATAGACCACGTTCATCTCTGGTTCGGACGCTTGAGACGGTACTTCTTCAACTACTCTATCATTATATTCCTTACCTGCAAACAAATCACATTTGTTAAGTTTCATTTAAAGGAAGTATTGAAGGTCACCCTGAATGAGCTCGCGCACATTCTTGGTCTCAAGCCGGAGATTAAGGAGGAGAGTTGCGATAGGTTGACATCCAGCACTAGTTATATTTGTCATGTCAGCCTGAGGTGTTTACTAGACACATTTCTATCAAGAATAACAACACACCCAGTGAAATCCCACAAGTGGGGTCTCGAGAAGGTAGAATATACACAGACCTTACCACAACCTCGTGGAGGTAGAGAAGTTGTTTCCGAAAGACCCTCGGAATAAGTGTCTAAATGGTCACTAATAAAGTTAAGATGCTTAACTTGTAAAACATGTCAAGTTTAAGGGGCTATCTAGGTATTCAGCCAAAAAAGAATAGACGTGTCATTTTACCTAACGGGTGTCTTGATTTGGAACTTTCAGATGTCTCCGGAAACCATTGCCTGGATGGAAGATCAGAACGTAGAGTCCTTTTGCGCTGATCAAGATTCAAGTCCCCTGGAAATGCAGTCCCCAAACAGAAGCTTTCATGCCTGGATAACATCAACTCCTTCTGTTCCTGAGCTAACATGAACTCTTGCATAAAACTTCCACCTCTTACATTAGGCTTTTCTTCATGTTGATCATATGGAAGGTCAAAAGGATTCCGATTTGGTCCCAAAATCGAAGGGGCTGAACCCGGGGTAAGTGAAAATTGATTAGTTGATTCTCTGTGTTTTGGAATTAAAATTGAAGAAACTGGAGGATATGTTTCTTTGCAGCCTATATTCATCAGTGATCTTCTAACTTGTAGGCTAAGCATCTTTCGTGCTCGTCTTCGTGCCATTAAACTTTCCAATCTTTTAGTCCTTTCAATCTCAGAAAGTCCAAGATCCATAAGATTCTTTTGATCTTCATCTTTCCATTGCACACCCTTATTTCTTGCCCCATCATATTCTGTTTCATCAAAACAGGATCCTGTTTTTCTCTCATACATACAACTAAAAGATTTAAAACATTTTCCACTTGCTTCATATGAGCAACCTGAATACTCAACAGGCCTTGAATTCTTGAAAATATTTGAGCTGGAAGAACATTCAGCATGATCATGACTTATCGAATGCACTTCCACCTCTCGAATATCTTTCAGTTTTTCTTCAATCAACGCGCCTTTGTCAACAAAATCATCACTAAAAGGTATTCCAAACGATGCAAATTCCTCAGCACCAGTTTCTATACATTTCTTGGATTTTCTTCGTCTAACGGATCTAGCTCGAAGAAAAGCCTTTCGTTTATTTTCATTGACATCTTCATCATGATCTTTATCAACATGATGACTGATTATATTACTTCTAGGTTTCGAATGATCAACATCGTGTTCAAAATTTGGAATGCTAAAAAAGACTATAAGAAGAATAGTGAAAAAGAACAAAAGGGGTAAGGAATAAATGAAAAACCAAGTGTTTGATGGTGAAAGAACATAAAACAAGATGAAGAATAACAAAGTGAATGAAACAAATGGATGTTTCTTGGTAAAAGTGGAGGAAAATTCTATAGAATATTTAACATTTGTCCATATCAAACTCCTAATATTGCTTGACTCAATAGCCATTTTTGTTTCAAATGTTGCATCATTCGTAAACTTTTTCTAAAAGGGTACATCAATAATTCAATTATCTAAGCAAAGATCATATCTTGACAAAAAACACAAAGAGACTCTCATTTTAATTAGTTGAATAAAGAATTTTCTTTTGAAGGATAAAGGATGACAAGAAACTTTTGAAGAAAATTGGACATGATGATGAAAAATTATGTCTTTTTTTTTTCTTACAAAGAAAAAGTGGGATTGAGGAATTTTGTTCATTTTTTTGTGCTTGTTTAGGTAGTGAGATCCTCTAATTTTAGAAATTTTCCACCATCCTTGTTCCTGTTTTTTAGTGATAACTAGAGATTAGGATTTTAAATCAACATATACATAGTATCTATTATTCTTGTCCTTTCGTGACTAATACATTACCTTGAATATTATCGTAAAAAAATTATTAAATAGGATGAAGATTTAAATAATCTAATTCAAAGTTCTAAATTATTTTTATGGATAATAAACAAGTACCCTCTCAACTATAACCAAAATCGCTAGGACATATATGGGTCCTATTATCCATCTGAATTATTTTAAAGTGTAATAAACACACCCTTCAATGCTGAGGTGGTACAGAGAGTGTGTTCACTCTCTTTGAGGCATGTGAGAGACGACAAAGAAGTATAGAATCTGATGAATTTGGACATATGTTCATTTTCAATTGGACATTTTCATTATTAATTAATACATATAAGTATTTAATTAAAATTTCTTTTTTTCATTATGAAATAGAGCCCAATTTTATCCTTTTTAGAAATATAACAAAAAAATTGGGATAATGCACAAGTACCCTCTCCAACTATGCCCGAAATTCCAACTACACACCTTAGCTTCACTAAGGTCCTATTACCCCCTGAACTCATTTATTTTGTAATTTCGTGCACCTTATTTGCATACGTGGCACACTGAACCAGCACACTGATAACGCTCAATTACACCTCTCGAAAGAGATATAGACGATCGTTAGCAGTATATTTTACCCAACTAAGAGTCGGGGTTGAACCCACATGGAATAGGTTGAAACAAGTTCTATTTGCTATCACTATTCAGTTGTAATTACTACTTCCCAAAAATAAACTTGCATAAAGTAAAAGTGGGGATTTTGATTATGATTTAATAACAAACGACAAAGTAATAACAAGTAAACAAAATTAAGGTTGTAAACAATATGAAGACTAGACTAGGATTGTGTTCTCCATGACTTGTAAGTGAATAGGCTAATCGTATTTATGATATCGTTCATTGTATTACATACAAAATCTAGTGAGTTAGGTAACATCTAATTCACCTCCCGGTCCTTCTTAGAAGTATCTCATTCATCTCCTCCCGATTTCAGAATGTATACTTTACTAACCCTCGCCCTGGATCCCAGAATATTATCTCCTCCCGGTCTCAAGTAACTTAGACGAAGTTTATCTCTTCTTTCGAAGCTAGAATCTTTGAATTTCTGTTGTGAAATTCTTTTCCTAATCACTACCTCCCTCCCAGGCAAGCAACGAATACAAACAAGCTCTTAATGCGTGCACTCACTAAGAAAGACTTTTGAATGAAGAAATCACAATACATGCAAAAACAATTCACAAATATCAATCCTACATTTGCCTATTCTAGTAAGTCGTCATGGTTCCCACAATCCTAGTTGTGAATTTTGCTACTCATACTTGTAAGTAAAAGAACAAGAATTTGTGAGGAATTCATGAATTAATACCTACGCAGATGAAGAAGTCAATCTTGAATCAATCACACGAATCACAACACAAGGATGAAAATCGGAATGATATTCCAAGAATCAATCTCCAAAAGTAACTAAGTGTAGCTTCAATATGTTCACAAAGTACTCAAAAACTAGTAAAAACGCTAAACCCTAAAAATAAAATAAATTTGGGTATTTATAGAAATACAAAACCAAATCCTAAACCAACTAGAAAAACTGAAGTCGGCATGTTTCACACTCGACCACTACGGATTGTACTGGAGTTCACGGTCCGTGGTCCTTCTCCCGTAGTGTTTAACTTGAGCTTCAATACTGTGTAGCTCTTGACTTCTTCACGGACAATCCTCACGGTCCGTGGTGATGAATACGGTCCGTACTGACCTCTGTGTTGATAGACTTTGCCAAAATTTGTACCATCAGCACTTTCATAAGATCATCAGTACAACACCCACTACGGCCCGTGCAAGGCACTATGGTCCGTGGTGGATTCTGTGGAGTTGTACTTAGCACCTCCAGCACAGCTTCCTTCTCTCATCATCTCTACGCCTACCACCACAGTCCGTGCAAGGCACTACGGTCCGTGGTGAAGCTCGTACTCCTCAATACTCAGCAAAACAGTATTCAGACCCACAAAATCAACAAAACTTGTGCGCGACTTAGTTTTCGTGCAAAAACAAATAAAAACCCACATCATATCTACAGAAACATGCTTGCAACACACACTAATTCACCGTTTTAAGCGTAGGGGGCTGTAACTAAAGAGGTAGCGAGACTGACCGCAATTTCAGGAATAGGTTGAGTTTCTTTCATTTTTGTTATGGAAAGTGAAAGTCGTCAAAAATATCGTAAATACGCAACACATCAGACACGCGCCTCAATTGCGTGAATTCACGGGGGGTGTCACGTATGCAATAAGGTGCACGAAATTACAAAATAAATGAGTTTAGGGGGCTAATACAACCTTAGTAAAGTTAAGGTATGTAGTTGGGATTTCAGACATAGTTGGAGGGGGTACTTATGCCTTTTCCCTATTTTTTTCACAACATACTTAAATTCCCGATGATCTTTTTCCAGATATTTCATCAATTTGTATAATATCGGAAGAATTTTTTTTCTTTTTTTACTCACACTTAACATGGAATACGAAAAAAATTGCATATTAGAGATTTAGTTTAGGCAATATATGGTGAGCACAATTTAAATTAAATTCCTTTTAAAAAAAGTTTCATTTTTTTTAGATTTGACGATTTTTATTTTTTTTTAGATCTGACGTTTTTTTTAGATTTGATGTGGCGATGACGTGGAGGCGAGTGTAAAGCACCTCCCTTCATGTGAGTGATTATATAGGTTTTAGGGTGTGTTTATTACACTTTAAAATAATTCAGGAGGGTAATAGGATACATGTATAGTTAAAGTGTGTCCTAATAATTTCGATTATAGTTGAGGGGGGTACTTGTACATTATTCCTTATTTTTATTAAAAATTATGTATTTTTTTCTTTCCCTTTTTACATATGTTTACATTTTTTTTAAAATCTTTTTACAATCTTCATTATTGAATAAGAGAAAATAAAATTATAAAATTCATTATTAAAATTTTTTGGAGGCTCAAAATGTTGGGGGGTCTAAAATAAAGGTTTTACTAGCCTCGTCGTTAAGCTATCTATGCACTTAAGGATGAGTTTTTCTCATATGCGTAAATCTTGATTAACAGAATTACTTGATATTTATGATGATAAAAAGTAATTGATATTCAATGTAATAGTCCAATGTGCGTAAATTGACTTTAATACTATTGATAAAAAGGTAGAGCTAACATTTTATAAAGTTGGTCTCTTTGTTGCCCTCTTTTGCTTTGACCACAAAATCTTGAAACCTATCTATTTTTATATTTAGAATTTATATCACCGATTAATTCAAATTTGCATTAAATAGGCTCACTAGGGGTAGAAAATCCCTATCAAAAGTTTTTTAAAGTTTTTGCACAGAGTGTTCCTAGTAGCTGATCTTAAATATTATCTTCGTTTTTTATTTTGTAGCAGAAGTAGGCTTTGATTGTCTGTAACTCACTAGAGTCCCGAAAAACAAAAAGAAGATATGTACGAATGAGATATGTTTATTATGCAAGGCAAGTGACCATTTTGCCCTTTAAATATAAGTGTATGTCCTTGTATTTTTCATGCTAACACGATACAAAGTTATACCAATTTTGTAACACCGCAAATTTTTAAACTATGGTCCGAGTCATTCTTTAAATGCGTATAGGCCTCAATCCGATGATTTCTACTGTTAAAAAGGTATTGAAGACAATTTCTACTATGGGAAGATATTTGAATGTGAATTAAGATCATAAGAGACTCCTAGCGTATAAGGATTGTGTGGCCTAATGCCAAGAAAATGAAAGGTCATTAAGCCTTCTTTCCAATGCCTTCGACCGTTCGTCAACCCGAGTTATGCGCTAAAAGTTATGCTCATTTTACTGGGCACTACGTAGTCTGCGCAATCCGCCGCGCGAACATGACGTCAGTTGCGCGACCGCGAGGCAAGGTCAATGTTACTGTTAAGGTTGCGCGAATTGCCGCTAGGCTTTAATTGCGCGACCGCGCACGTTCTTCGTAATTCTTTTAATCGTATTTTCATTTCACGTTTTAGGAGGGGTGTTTTCATCTTTTCCTCATCCCATAATCCTAACCCATGACTGTTAACTTCTCCAAAAAGTCAAATTCAATGAGATTTAATAATTGCGACAAACTCTTTTCCTCTTCTTCCCCAACATTTCAAGAAGCAAGATAGAAGGTTAATCCTCAAGGTCTATTTCCTAAGTTCTTCGTCAAAAAGGTATGTTTGAACATTTCCTACTTCAAACTCCTCATATAAGGTTCATATTCTAGTATTCGTATTTTCTAAATTACGAATTAAGGTTAAGGTTGAGAGATGCTTTCATGAAAATTGATTACAAATGTTTTTCTCTGGTCTATTATGTTTAAATTAAATTTATTATGATTTTGGAACTTGGATTGTTAGTTTTTAATGGGTGAATTGCCTCATATGATTTTGAAAAGAGTTTTTCGATATAAATAACGGTTTGAGAATTTGTGATTCTTTCAAAAGCTTTGGTTTAAAGTGATGAACAAAGGGTAATTTTCCCTCTCGATTAAATGTTAATGGAATTGCATTTTATATGTTGTTTTATAACTTGAAAAGATTTGGATGATGGCATTGAATAGAATGTTTTATCATAAATGAGTCTTTGGTTTTCAAAGAAGGGGCTAAGAGTTTTTAAATGGTTAATTATACATTTTGGCATGGTTACTATGGCTTGCAAGTCTTGGTTTGACAATACCAATGGAAATATATCTTATTCGAATAACTCTTAATAAATGGAAACTTGTAAAGGTTTTAATGGGGCTTAAAGAGAGTTTGGTAACATCACCGAGAAAGTGTAATGTCCTTGTGATCCATCACCCAAAATCGCGTTTGCCGGCATGGGTGGTTTTTGTCCTCAAATATGGCTAACCGTTGTAGGTTGTTAATCGGAGTAGCCTCTACTGTCTTTATTTGGGAGAGCTTGGTTCGCCAAATTCTTATATTTCTCAATTCATGCGGCATACATGGATAGGGGCCCTTGATCAAGCAGAGGCCGGACCCATATAGCCCGTGGGTCGCATATGTCGGTGGACACTACCTTACTTAGAATTAATAATTTTCGAAAGGTCTATGTCTAAATATTTTGGGTTTACATTTATGATTTTGCATTTCCTTTATGGTTAAATTATACATGTATGTATATTGTTTTGTCCCCTTCCCGTACTGATCGTCCTCGGACGCTACATCATTTTATGATGTAGGATCGGAGACACAGGTTCGCAATTCCAGGAAAAAATAGATCTTTCAGTGACAACAGTTAGCATTGTGGTAATCTTTCCATCCTCCGAAAAGTAGACTCTTTTTTTATTAGTCTTTCTTTTATTTTTTCATGGTATGTCGGGGGCCATGTCCCGAAGTAGACTTTGTTATTCTGTTAGTAGAGGTTTTGTAGATCTATGGTTGGTTAATTAGTTTTCTTATTAAGAGTCGAATTGATTTTCCTCTTCTGAATTCTTTTGAAAATTAATTGAAATGACCTTATCTTCCGCATTAGTATTTAATTTGGTATTTGTTTTGAATTATCTAAGTTAAGCAGATTGATTGGTACTCTCGAACCTAATGGGATATCGAATGCTATGTCACGTCTAGGATGAGATTTCGGAGCGTAACAAATTTAGTAGAGTTTGTGATTTAACCAACAAGATAGTTCGGTTGAATATAGCATGAAGTCCTATGAAATTTTCAGGACTTGCATGCCACAATCTTGGAACATATATTTTCCTTTTTGCAGTTTTGAAATCATAAAAGATAGGTATCATAATTGAAGTGGAATAAATTAATGAGAGAGGTATCAGGAGATAGGAATGAAATGAAATAAATAACAGAGGGGTATTATGAGTAAAACAAAATAAATAACAGAGAAGTAGAAACGGAAAAAATTGAATTAGTTTATATAGGTAAATGAAATAAATTTATATGAGGTATCGTAAAGAAAAATTAAAAATCATAATAATCCGGTAATGGAATAAGTTAATATAAGGTACCATTACTAAAAATTAGAAATCATGAATTCATGATAATTTGATAGAATAAATGGAATAAGTTTATATAAGGTACCATTACTAAAAATTAGAAATCAGGAATTCATGATAATTTGATAGAATAAATGGAATAAGTTTATATAAGGTGGTAGAGTAAATGTAGTAGGTTTGAAATTTTGATCATTCGGTATGATTTGTGAGTAATTCAACATGATATTCTGTATTTTTTTTATGTCAATAATTTTTCATGACTTATCTATCATAGTTTTTCCGTTACTTTACCATCTCCTCAACTTAAGGATACTTTAGTCTGAAAGTTTTTCAATAAACATAAAAAAGGTTATTTATGAAATTATTATAAAAAGGGAAGTACTCCATTCAAAGAGTTCAAATCAAAAACCTTCATATTAAGGGCGAACAAATTCGAACCATCCCACCAAACCCTTTAGTGATGATACTATTACGTAGAACAAAGTATTTGAGAATAACCTAGGTAAAGTGTTTGATATATCATATATAGCATCAGATTGATAAAATCATTAACTTGACAAAAGTAATACTTTAGTAGTTTGATTTGTGCAGATTTTAAATAAATTAATATAGTGTCATATATCCCCAATAAAATTAAACTTTTACATAAGAGGATTTTTCTTATTAAAAAAGCGCATCAATGCAAATAAAAGATATGAATTTGATACAAATTACGGAGAATCATATCCCAATAAAATAAAATGAAACAACAAACTGACAAAAAGAGTTTTGAAAATGAATTCAACTCAGGGGACTGGACTTATGTCAAACTTCAGCCTTATAGACAAGTGTTTTTAAAAAGACATTGTACGAGATTACAGAGCAATAGTGTCGCGGAAATAAAAGGATTAATCACATACCTCCTGCCGGAGTCGTCGGTTTTCGTCTTTCAATTCCCGTAAAGTTTTCTAAGCACTTAATCTCATGACTATTAGATGGTATGAAAGTTTAAAGAAGATTATGCTTAGAGACCTATAACCAAACATATCCTATTTGTAATTGTTCTACCATCGAGAACAATTTTCATTAATGGAAGTTGCGAGTAGTTGGATATAAGGGGAGGTATGTGATTCCTCTTATTTCAACAGACATTCCTATCAGAAGATTGGCCCCAAGTATTTTTGTGTGCTTGGTTTAAGAAAACGTGAAAGTAAATGTAGTAAATATAAATAAAATAAAATAAAAATATTTATATCTCAATATCAAATAAATTAAAATCAAAAATTTAAATTTTCACTGTTTTGTTATAAAAAACTTATGTAAGTATATGCTTTTGTTTTCCTTCTATGTTAATCAAATATGTCAGTCCCAAGATAACAAACATATATAGAGAAAAGAAGTGAAGTTATACATAACTTCATCTACTGATTTGATTCAGTAGAATTTCATAATTTTGATTTATATTTTATATTTTATATTTAAAAATATATTTAATACGTACAAATATTTATTAAGAATTCAATAAATTATATTTTTTAAAATTTAAAATTCATAAATTTAAAATTAGGTAGTTATTTTAAAATATCTTGGATGAAGATGAGGTCTCCCTTCACAAGCTTTTTTCCAATATATAAAATTATAAAATCCATGCAAACTTTAATATAATTAAATTGTATAGTATATGTGGTTTTGGTTTGGACAAGAGACAACATATGAATGTCACACATTCTCTTATTTGTTTTTTCCACCTCTAGTACATTTTCTTATTAGTTTTTTCTAAGCAAATCAATTAATTATAAAATATAATAAAAATAAAAGTCACGTGAGTACTGTTTTTTGGTTAATATTTTACTCTTAACATGTCATAAAGAGAATGAAATTACTTTTCATAGTACTTGACCCTATGCTGTGTGGTGGGTTGGGGGGACTATGCAATCTACAAATAGGGTATGAGGGTGCATCATAGAGTGTATACATGTTTTATTTTTATATTTTGAATAATAAAATAAAAAAGTAATGATAAAATACTATAGAAAACATAACAAAGCAGTCTGAAAAAAAGAGAGCAATAACTACAATAAAATAATATGATAATTGAAGTACAGAAAACTACAGATAATAATTAATAGAAATCAAAAAGCAAGAAATGGCACTAGTAATTATACTACGACTAATAATATGAATTAGGAAAAGCGAGACAACGCTTAACTACCTACTAATCTTTTATCCTAATCTATATCATTCATAACCTCATATCTAAAATTATGTCCTCGATAAGCTGAAATGATGTCATGCCCTGTTTAATCACTTATCCTCAATACTTTTTAGCCTACTTTTACCCTTTCTAAAATCATCCATAATTTAAATCAGAAAGTAACAAATTAGATACCTCCTCTATTTCAAAATAAATAATATTTTTTACGTCTTCATTTTATTTCAAAATAAATGATATTTCACATAATCAAGAAGACATTAATAATGTTTTTCAAATTTTACATAACCAATAAATTACTAAAGAGCTACATTTTTTAAAGATATTTAACTTATTAACGATATGTTAACATAACTCACATTAAAATAGTGGGACTTAAATACTTAAAAAAAAAGTTTAGCAAGATAAAGAGCCCCGTGCCAGCTGGCTCAACATATGTTACCTATTTTGTTTCAATTTATGTGACATGGAAAATTTGGAGTCAATAAAATTTTTATATGTTTTAAAAATATTTTAAGTTGTTGATTATTATGATTTATAATATTACAACAACAACGATCCAATGAAATTCCACAACGTGGGGTCTGGGGAAGGTAAAGTGTACGCAGACCTGACTCCTACCAAGGTAGGACGGCTGTTTCCGAAAGACCCTCAGTTGTTGATTACTATGATTTATATATATTTTTTTACATAATACATATATATTACTCCTTTCATCCCAATTTATGTGGCACAAATAAATTTCGAGAGTCAATTAATTATTTTTATTTTTATTTTTTTAAGTTGTTGATTATTGTGATTTGTAATATTTTTTACTTAATTTTTACATAATATATGTTTCTGCAGTTGACCTAATTTTGAGAATCAACCAAAATTTTATAAGGTTTTTAGATATTTAAGTTGTTAATGTTCGTGATTTATAATATCTTTTACGTAATTTTCAGATAATATATATTACTCTTTTTGTTTCAATTTATGTAATACAGATAGAATTTCGAGAGTCAATCAAATTTTTTATAAAATTTTTAAATATTTAAGTTGTTAATTATTATGATTTATAATATTTGTTATGTAATTTTCAGATAGTACATGTTACTCCCTTTGTCCAACTTTTATGGCATAAGTGAATTTTTGAAAATTAACCAAATTTTTTATATTATTTTTAATATTTTAAATTGATAATTATTGTGATATATAATATTTATATACGTAATTTTTAAATAAATGGTAGCAACAAAACTAATAATTAGAGATGAAGGTGGGGTCCATCTATTAGGAAGAATAAAGTAGAGATGTAATACCCTTTTTGTCCATAAAGGAAAAGGTATAAACAATGTAACATTGAGTATAAGATAATTGAAGGATTCAATTATAAAATGAAAAAGCTAAATGACAAAACTATCCTTTAATTTAAAGTTAATTTCAAGAATCATCACATGTGTGCTTCTTCACACTTCTAAATAGTAGTAAAAGTAATGCTAAGATGAATGACGTTTCAAACCAATCCAAAGAGGAAATAATGATCAATATTATTTTGGAGATTAATCAATCTCTTCATTGACTTTAAAAGCGGATATTGAATATGAAAGTAAAAATATTTTATTATATATGTTTATAAAAGTTACTTAAATTTTTAGATTATTAATCGTAACTTGTATAAGTTCTAGCCTCAATACTTTAACCCTTTTCACCCATATTTTTCTGAATTATATAACATTGAAAAGCAAATATATAATTTGAATTTTATAAGTTTACATGAATTTTATGGGTTTATGTTTTTAATTTTGCCATTTCTATTAATTTTTTTGGGTTAAATACCTATTTTTTTCATACATAATTGATTAATTTAATGCATATATTTAACATAATCTTAAATTGATTGAAGTTTTCTTATATTACAATTTCGGTGTATTTATATTTTTTACCATTAACAAATCATCTCAGATTTGTTGTTACATTATTAGATTTTTTTTTGTATAAGGTTGATTGTAGCCGTGATAGTAATGTCCTGAAACTTATTTATCGATTTGAGATATCGATAAAAAAATAATAAAGGAACATTAAATGTAATTTAAAAATGTGAACTTCACAATTTAGGGGTGCTTATCGGGCGGATCGGACGGATTATTATGCTTAACGGTTTGATTTAACGATTATCGGCTTTTAAAAGTACTAATCCGCTAGCCAACATATAAGATATCGGTTGAATTGGTGTCAGATTAGCAATTATCAGACGGTGTATCGGTGGTATGGTAACATGTAAAATTTCTGCCACTTACTTCAATTCCTCTTCACACCAGGCATGCACAATGTAATTTAGGTAAGCAGATAGCTAAACAAGAAGCACTTTAATTAATAGAAGAACAAACGAGATAGCTAAACAAGAAGCACTTTAATTAATTTAAAGTACTGCATTCAAGGAGTAGCTAAACAACAGACAGGATATTCAAATATTCAAGCAAAGATACCATTTGAATGTATACAAGTCCCAACATAATTGTTGAGTTTACATTTTAAAATAACTACCAGTCATTACTTCAATGAAATATAGTTACGATTACTGAAAAAAGGAAAGACGCGAGAAAACATAAAGGAGACTAGACTTGAGCCAAATACAGGACTAATATGAACATCAAATCAAGCTTTACAAAAGCAGGAAGCTAAAGAAAAAACAAGAAAATTGAGTTCAACTAATCAACATGAACTAACATAACAAGAATCCCAAAATGAGAGGGAAAAGATTGGAACTGTTGCAAAATCTTTTCATGTTTGAGAAGAAGAGAAAGAATGTTTCAGAGAAAAAGATTAGGGATTAGAAGAAGATCTGCTCAGGGAATACGAACCATAGAAGATAGAACCTCATCTTGTGGAGATGAAAAACATCACCGCAATCCGACGATTTCTTCGTTTCTCTTCATAGCAGATAGAAACAGTTCTTAGTTCAGAAAGCTGCATGAACTATGGAGTAGCTAAACCTAAGACAAGACGGCACAAGATGAGAATTTGAGAGAGAGACTGAGAAAGAGGCGGAAATAGTCACAAATTCGCTAAACCTAAAGTCTAAAGAGGGGCGGAACTGCTGAAGTAAGTCTTTGTAGAACTCTGTAGAAGAGTTGAAGACTTGAAGTAGTCAAGTAGGGCTTCTAGTAGAAATGGGCCTGCCTATTTAATTAAATTGGTTTGGCCTGTTTAATTAAATGGGCTTGGCCCTTATTTTAGGTTTACAAATAAAAATTATCAATATTATGCATATTTTATATGTTTAGGGATAAAATATATTAAAATATAATAAATTCTTAACGGATTAACGGTTTACCCAATAACAAAATTGAGTAATCCATCCCCCACGCCGATAAGCCGTTAATTATAAAATTTAAATCTATTCCCCATCCGCTAATCCGATAACCCAATACCAATAAGCCAATAAGCCAATTTTGCAGTTGGGTTATCAGCAACGGACGGTTTTGAACAGCCCTACTTCACATGCCTATATTCTTCAAGCAAAAAAGGTATAGATTTACTCCTAATTTTATTACTATAGTTTAAAATTATTTGTAAATTGAAGCTCTGTTATGGATAAAAAAAAAGAAGTAATGGCCAAAATTTTATTTGACTTTTTTTTTCTTTTCGAATTTAATATCTAAACTATTAGATGTTTGCGTTTTCTATCTAATTATCACCAACTATATATTAAAACATATTTTGAAGTTGACTAGATCAAATGTTTGAATACAATCGCTTGAAAGCACATGACAACTTGATTTGCCCGTAGAATTCCTTCACTTGGTAGCTGACTCATTAATTTCGAGATGTGTTTTGATAAATAGCTGATGATAGTTTATGCATAAAATACAAACACCTTATAATTAAGGTAGAGAACTCACAAAAAAATATTAATATTTCAGATATGCATATACTTCATCTATTTCAATTTATTTATCTTATTTTAATTTAATATGAAATTTAAGAAAACAATTAATTTTTTAAATCTTATGATCTTAAATTAAGATATTTTTTTTACCGATTAAAAAGAAAAATATATATATACTAAATAAAAAATTTAACAAAAATAAAGTTACTCAAATCAAACTTGTCTACCTTGACAATCTCAAACAAAAAATCGGATAACACGAAAAAACAGACAGAGTTAATCAAACGGTCAAAAACAACCGCACCCGGCAAATCCAACGGTCATCCTTTCTTCTTCAACCTCTCGCCGGGAATAAAATCACTCACAATCTGTAATTCCCACTTCGATTTTTTTTTTCCTTCACAAATTTTTCCTCTCAAATGGCAACAATCGAACACCATCTTCGTCCGTTTATTCATGTACAAATTTCCTTAAATTTTCAGTATAATCCAAAGTATATGTACAGACATACTTTCTTCTGTAATCGTTATGGTTTTTTACATGAAAAACCCATTTCTTTGATCCCCCAAAAGACCCCTTTTCGTCAAAATGCTATTTTCCCAAAATCCCTTTATGGGTTTGAATTTTTTGGGAAAAAGAATTCGAAGAAAAAGTTAACCCCACGTGAAATTAGTGTCCGGGCCAATGGGTCCTGTGAACAAGATTCGGATTCAACGGAAAAACCCGAATCTTCAGGTACAGATAGCAAGAATTCTTCGGGTTCAGAACCGGGTCCTCGGGTTCCTAATTCGGGTTCATCAAGAAGGGAGAAGCAAGGGAAAGATAATTGGTGGTGGTCGAAAGGGAAGAAATTGAGATGGGAACCGATAGTTCAAGCTCAAGAAATTGGGGTTTTGTTATTGCAAGTAGGGATTGTGATGTTTGTTATGAGATTGCTTCGGCCCGGTTTGCCATTACCCGGGTCGGATCCTAGAGCTCCGACAATGTTTGTAAGTGTTCCATATAGTGAGTTTTTGAGTAAGATAAATAGTAATCAGGTGCAGAAAGTTGAGGTTGATGGTGTACATATAATGTTCAAATTGAAGAGTGAAGTGATTAGTAGTGTTATAGAGAATGAGGTTGTGAATGTGAATGTGAATGGAAATGAAAATAGTAAGTTACAGGATTCTGAGGCATTGCTAAGGAGTGTAACTCCTACAAAGAAAATTGTTTATACTACAACGAGGCCGAGTGATATAAAGACCCCTTATGAGAAAATGCTTGAGAATGATGTTGAGTTTGGTTCTCCCGATAAACGGTCTGGTGGGTTCATGAATTCTGCACTGGTAAGGTTTCGATGAACGACTTTTCAAGTGTATATTGTTGTTATGCAATGTTAAGTGGTATATCTACACCGCTGCACGTTCACTTATTATATTTTTATCCGTAAATGTTTTTAGTCCTTCTAAAGAGGAATGTAAGACCGGTTCGACAGCAAGAGCAGTAACACCAGTAGTAGTACAGAACACTTGTAGATACACATTCAATTTGCTTGAAAATGGACTGGTAATTAGATATCTGATGCTTCGTCAACAACTATCGTTAAAATGTTTTAGTTCTTTCATCAAATTTTTATAAATGCTCTTAATTGTAACTTCACTGCTTTTGATTTGCTATATCTCGAGTTCCCACAAATGGAGCAGTTATAACTAGACCGACTTAATATTATATAGTTGTTCTTCCTTTTGTTGGAAGGAAAATGTTGTCTTGCTTCTTATGTCATGTAGTTACTCTCTTTTCATAGCACATGGCACTTAGGGATTGTTTGGTTGGAAGCAAATTATGCAAGGATTAGTACTATAGGGATTGGAAAGCAGGATTTAATAATACAGAATTTAGTAATGAAGGATTTAGTAATATATGGATTATAATGTTGGGATTATTTACTATTTAATTATTGTTTGTTGTATTAAATTTATTATACTGTGTACATATATTTTTTCAACAAAATAAAATATTGGTTACTATAATGAATGGTTGTTTTTGTCATTTAGTGGTTTTAATACATGTATCACTAATCCTCGCATTCTTATTCCCATTCAATCGCCCATAAAATAACACACATATCCCTGCATAACTTATGCGGGTACTAGTTATGTGGAAAAGAAAATTGGAGCCAAACATCGTATTGAACAATGCTAAGTTTTATGTGGAAAGAATAAATGAAACTGAGCGTTGTATTAACAATGTTGAATTTTATGTGGAGATTATTCTTCCCACTAGTCCCAACCAAATGGCACCTTGAGGTATTTCTCTGCCTATTAGCCTGTTGTATTTCACTTAATCACCTAGACTTTAATCCTTCACTGGTTAGAGTCGGCTAACCTATTGCACATTCCTCTTTTATCAAGATTTAGGACCAGTTATGTGAAGCTCATTCAGACAGTCTTTAGGGTGCTCGATTTGAAGACACATATTGTGTTCATGGCTTGTCAATGAGTTGTTTCTGGAAAAACCGCTGGAGTCTGAGGATTCACCAGAATGATTGTTTTGAGTAATCTGTTCTATTTATTTTCGTCTTTACTTTTTTGTGATGTTGTCGTTATTATTCACTATCATAATATTACAAATTACATTTCCATCTTACATTGGAGTTCAAATTCAATGCTCCGTATTCAAAATGCATTCATTTGCTGACAAAGAAGATATGAATAAGGATTTAGAATTTAATCGTATGGTTGATCTTTTTTCTTCTTCACATCTTTCTTTATGCTGGAAGAAAGCACACCTGGGTTTTGAGTGTTTGGAGAGGATATGTATGAAGAAGCTCTCACAAGCATGAGACTCATGCTCTAATATATCGTGTGTTTCAACCATGGATTTGCCTCGAATGATAACTGATTACTCTAGTTATGGATAATATTACCAGTAGCACACTAGTTTATACTATTCAGAGAAAATATTGTGTAAATTAATGAAACTGGTGAGGGAGTTAACTAAAAGTTTGAAAATAAAGAAGCAGTCTAAAGAGGATGGGTTGTAGGATAACTAGAATTAAGAATAGAATAACGCACTGCAAGTGCTAGAATCCAGACCCGACTTGTGGGATCCCACTGGGTATGTTGTTGTTGTTGTAAAAAAAAACTGCAAGTGCTAGAATAAAAAGACCAAAGTTGAGGTGTGAGCAGATGTGATTGTGGTTCTTAAATTCAGATAATTCAAATATTTAGGCTCAATATTTTAGGGTAATGGTATGATAGATGAAGATATAACACATAAAGTTAAAATAGAATGGTTGAAATGGAGGAGTGTGACGAGAGTATCATACAATGGGAGGTCTAAGTTTTATATAATAGTCGTAAGCCTAAGTTTTTTTTTTTTTTTAAGATTGGGAATGAACTTTTTCTTCTAAGAATAAAAATTATCAACAAGATGAGTGTCATAGAAATGAGACTGTTAAGATAGATGTGTGATCATAAGAATTAGATAAAATAGGAAATGATCACGTCTTATATCATGTGCAAATAATACACATAAGAGCATAATATGAGAAAATGTTTTTGAGATGACTTGGTCATGTTCTACAAAGGTCTCCAAATGCATTAGTTAGTTGGTTTGAAACAAAATATCTTTGAAATTTCCAGAAAGGACAAGATAAACCTCAAAATCGCATGGAACACAATTGTTTTTAAAAACCTACAATCTCTCATTTCAAGCAAAATCAGCGAAAAATAGAATACTATGAATGCAAAAGGTGGGGACTAAGGCTCAGTTATATTGATGCGCTTACATCAGGTTCAGTGTTCTTCTAGGAATCTTTGGTCTGTTAAGAGTTTTGTATGTCAGTTGAAAATGTAGAGGACCTCTAGTTTAAGAGAACTCCAAATTATTGAGTATTGTTAATGATATGGGTCCATAGTGGAGCAGCATGTATATTAATGATTCATATAGACCCCAATTAGTTGTGATTGAGCTGTACTTCTTATTGTTGTTGTTAAAGTATTTTGAGGGAGTAAGCAACAACAACAACAACAAACCCAGTGTAATCCCATGGAACAAACAACAACGTCAAACGAAAGTATTTCACAGAGTTTTCAGTCATAAGTTCCTTTCCAAGTTGCTATCTTAGCTTAAGATGTCTTGTGTTCCGTAAAATGATTCAAAGATGACTAGATTTTCTGTTGATTCCAGGCTAGCGTATTCTCTTAATTTGGTATGGGAAGTTCCACTTGTCACTCTTATGGAACAAACTTCCTGCTCTAAGTGTGAATACTACTCCTTTTCACCCTTTCCTGTCAGACAAGACCTTTGACATGATATTCTGGAGTGTGAGAGATCATTTTTTGTGTTTTTTTTTTGTTCAAGTGCAGTGATTCCATGAACGCGGGATTCTTTGTGCACTGGGCTTCCCTTTCCCATTGCAGTGATTGCATGCTTTTCTATAATTTTCTTGTTATTTTGTTTCATATGAAGTATTGGCTAATCCAACTTGACATTTCTTTCTAGTGCCCCATTCATGTTATTCATCTGTTCTCTGGTGTAAGCTAAACGTTTCATTATTGTTTCTCAATCCTTATTTTTTTCTCCAGATGTTGGAATTAAAAACTTGAAGAGCTATTTTACATTATTTTGCAGATAGCATTATTTTATATTGCTGTACTAGCGGGGCTTCTTCATCGCTTCCCAGTGAACTTTTCTCAGGTACATACAATTGTGATTCAATATATGTGTGTGATTATTGTATGTCCATGATATTTCTGAATATGTCACCAACTTTATCGTGGCTGCTTATTAACAGAGCACAGCTGGTCAGCTCAGAAATCGCAAGTCAGGGGGTTCAGGTGGCACAAAAGTGGCTGAACTAGGGGAAACTATCACATTTGCTGATGTTGCAGGCGTTGACGAGGCTAAGGAGGAGCTAGAAGAAATTGTGGTATTTTTCATTTTCATTGCTGAACTTCTCTTAACAACATTTCTGCGATAAGTGCTGCATTTTGATACCATAAGAAGTTGAATAGTTTATAATTCACTGTTGTGGTGTTTTTTAATTGCTCTTTTTCCCAGGAATTTCTTAGAAATCCAGATAAGTATGTACGGCTTGGTGCACGTCCTCCTCGTGGTGTTTTACTGGTGAGTTTCAAATTTGACATAGTAATGGGACTGTTAGGTGGTTATCAAAGTGAAAAAGCTTCGAGAATACTATACAATAATTGGAGGCTTCAAATAGTAACTCATTGAAAACTTCTATTTTTTGTTCTTGGTATTTTTCTGTTTCTGAAGGGATTCTCTCTCTATCCCTTCATGTCACTTTGTGATGCCTCTATAGTCAAATTACATCATTCTTTCCTGCCAATTTGTTATATAACTATTGACTGGCAGACCATTCTACTTGGGGACACCATTTGATTAGTTATATGCTTTGTGCTTCTCAATGTTTAAATTATAAAAATAGCTTTAATTGTTACAGGTAGGTCTCCCCGGGACAGGAAAGACACTTCTAGCAAAGGCTGTTGCTGGGGAAGCCGAGGTTCCTTTTATCAGTTGTTCTGCAAGTGAGTTTGTAGAATTGTATGTTGGAATGGGAGCATCACGTGTCCGTGACCTGTTTGCACGGGCAAAGAAGGAGGCACCTTCAATAATTTTTATCGATGAGGTCATTGTGCTTTCCTCCTCCTCTTCTTCCTGTACAAACTCAAAATATTCTAATAAAAGTGTCATCATTTTCTGGATGTGCAGATAGATGCTGTGGCAAAAAGCCGTGATGGTAAATTCCGCATTGTAAGCAATGATGAAAGAGAGCAGACATTGAACCAACTACTCACTGTAAGACGTACTGATTTTGTGGTGCTGCATCACTTCAGTTTTGCATAAGAAATTAATATCTTACAATAATCTGCAGGAGATGGATGGATTTGACAGTAATTCTGCTGTAATTGTTCTTGGAGCAACAAATCGCTCTGATGTCTTAGACCCTGCTCTTCGCCGACCTGGGAGATTTGACCGTGTAGTGATGGTTTGTATCTTTCTTCTATGGGAGTAAAATTTTCATTTTGTTTTAAAGCTTTTGTCCATGTATTAGAACATTCATGACCTCATCATACAGACAACTCCTATAGAATGGAAATGGTGATGTAAGTTCCTGTTTCTAGGTGGAAGCGCCTGATAGGTCTGGAAGAGAAGCTATCTTAAAGGTACATGTCTCCAAGAAAGAACTTCCCTTGGCACAAGATGTTGATCTTGGAAACATCGCTTCTATGACTACTGGTTTTACGGGGTAAACCTTCTTCTCCGATTTTCATAAGCTTTTAATTTTATATGTGATGTTTCTATGGCTGACTGATTATTCATTTGAGGATGGTATAGGGCAGATCTTGCAAATCTGGTGAATGAAGCTGCTTTGTTGGCAGGAAGGCTGAATAAAATTGTAGTTGAAAGAGTTGATTTCATTCAAGCTGTTGAGCGTTCAATTGCGGTATCACTCTTTACCTCTCATAAGTATGCTCTAATGGCTGAGCAACAGCATGCACCATTACTCTTTTTTGCATTATATGTAACTCTTTCTCCCTAATCGTGTGTTAGATCCATGAGGTTAGTTCAATTAGAGCAAAGTGGGCATACATAAGAAGCTTGTCATGAGAAAAGATAACCCATATTAGATGTTCTCCCTTGAACAAGAATCCGACTAGATTTTCCATTTTTGGGCTCCATTGTATGATAATTTAATAAGCTTGGATTTCTAGAGCTTTAGAGAAGTGGCGTATATTATTGATCCTTAAACTTCAAATGTGTACGTGCCGATGCTTTGAACCTTGATGGTTCTAAATACTCAGAATTTTATAAGCAATGAGACACATGTCCAAGACTGATGAATTCCTAACATTAGAGTCAATGGTAGAACTGGCGGAGTCAGACTTCATTTGATCCATCTTTTAGCTAAGGACCAGGGTGTTCTAATTTCAAGGGCAACTTAAATACAGAGCGGTGTTTGGTCCGAGTAAAATTACATATTGCTCAATATATGTCTATGGATCTTGTATAACATAATTGGAAAAAGATTGAAGAGGAAGGGGGATAGTGGCTGCCCTCTAAGAGCCGTTTAAGAAGCATTGTCTACTAGACTTAACAATGTTGAAGGTCTAATATTTCAAAAAAATAAAATAAAAATGCTAGATGGCGGACAAGTTATAGTTTGCATCCTCCATGCTTAATCTAGTAGTGCTGGTCTATGGGCTCAAATGAGTGAATAAACAAAGTATTTCTTTTTCTTGACCTCGATGCTACATTAGTTGACTTGTTTCTTTTAGTTTCTCTTCTTGATCACCATTGCTATTTAGGTTTACAAGCTTCTTTTTTGATGTTTCAGGGCATTGAGAAGAAGACTGCCAAACTGCAGGGAAGTGAGAAGGGTGTAGTTGCAAGGCATGAAGCAGGGCACGCGGTAGTCGGGACTGCTGTTGCAAATCTTCTTTCTGGGCAGCCACGGGTTGAGGTGATCATTAATGTCACTGGCTCTGAGAAATTCTTGTTCTTCCTGATTTACTGCAAGCTCGTATTATTTGTTTTGTGTCCCACTGGATAACATCTGACAAAAGAGGCTGATGTAAAAAGGAAAGAGAAAACTCTTTAATAGAATTACTCAAGAAATAGAATTTCTGGAGTTAGAAATTTTTCAGAACAGGAAAATCAAATATGTCTGCAATTCTTGAACAGTTTTTAACCTTTTCTTGTACATAATTGGGAGTAGTGCAGTCATGGTATCAATAACAGTTTTCGTTTTTCATTAACCAGAAGCTGAGCATATTGCCAAGATCTGGAGGGGCTTTAGGATTTACTTATATTCCTCCAACCAGTGAGGACAGATATCTGCTCTTTGTTGATGAATTGCGTGGGAGGTTGGTCACTCTTCTTGGTGGACGTGCTGCAGAAGAAGTATTGTACTCTGGACGTGTATCTACTGGTGCTCTTGATGATATACGCAGAGCAACAGACATGGCCTACAAGGCAGTGGCTGAATATGGTCTTAGTCAGACCATTGGCCCTATTTCAGTGGCAACACTTTCTGGAGGTGGGATGGATGATAGTGGATCCATGTCCTGGGGAAGGGATCAGGTCTTTTCCACTTTTGCCCCTTTCTTCTTGTCTGAATTCTCTGCTTTTTGCTGCTCTAATATTTAATCCAAACTTATGTTTCTAACTTAAGAATACCACCTCTTTAGCAGAACTGAAAGTAAAATTATTCCACAGGGGCATCTTGTTGATCTTGTTCAAAGAGAGGTCAAGGCTTTACTGCAGTCTGCACTTGATATTGCACTCTGTGTTGTACGTGCTAATTCCAAGGTTCTTGAGGGGTTGGGAGCTCAATTGGAAGGTAATATATTCAATGACACTTTACTAGTCAACTTTTTGGTATTTTTTAGTATTGCTTTCTTTCGATAAGTTCACATGACAATGATTTTGCATTGAAGATAAATAAAAGAATCTCATTTTAATATGTTAATAAACAACAAAGATCTCTTTATGATACGTGATGTGTCTTTTCCTTTCATTCTCTTTACTTTTTTCTTTGAGGAAGGTGGATACTCTTTCTATTCCATTTTATGACACTGTTTCGGTTTAGTGTGTGTTAAAAGTATGGCACCCTTTTATATTTGGGAACTCTTTAATTCTATACTTCCTATTTTACTGTCAATGCTCTTATAGACGCAAAAATGACATGTTTAAGACCACAAGTTTTTATGGTACTTTTGATATGTAATAAAGAGCTTTCTTTCTTTATTATACTCCATGCTCAGACCGACATATAAAATGAAACTGGAGTATTATATTTGGTACTTTTTTATGGATTGATGTTTCTTCCTCTCAGAGAATGAGAAAGTAGAAGGTGAAGAACTACAAGAATGGTTGAGCATGGTTGTTGCACCAGCGGAACTTAATTTTTTCGTAAAGGGCAAACAAGGATCTTTACTTCCACTGCAAGCAGGCTCTGGATGACAGAATGTGCAAGCTTAACAGAGTCATCAGTACAAAAACAAATTTCGAGTAAGGACTTCCACGCCTTCCTTTGCTCTCAAGGAAAACAAAGCTATATTCCTGAACCAGATGGGCTTCACTTGCTGGCATCCAGACAGCATGATTTTGTATGTGTTAGTAAGGTAATTGACAGCTACTTAACTGCTACAAACACCATTGTTATATACCACGATCACAGATTGGTGACTCAAAGAGAAGGCATATGCAAAAGATCTAGCCAAGAGTTTCTTGGTTGTAGAGGTGAAATGAAAATAGGCTCGTGATCGGAGTGATGTCTGTTGGTATTTTTCTTCTACATCACTTGTACATGTGCCAATTATTCTTAGTAATTACAAGAATCAATACCTTTATATTGTATCATACATCTGTACTGCAGCTTACAAAGAAGTAATCTATGTCTAATGTTGTTGGAGAAGGTGAAACTGTGTATACAATGTAATCTTTCTAATTAAAGTATCAGTAGGTTGCCATAATCTTTGACTTATAAGTGCAGAAAAGCTTGCCAAGCCAATGTAGTTGATTTAGTCTCAAAAAAGCCAATATAGTTGATTTCTTCTTTGTTCATGAATGTGAAGTCATTTTTTATCTGAGCTGAATTAGCATTCACTGAAACGACTAAGAGGGAGCCGAGGGTTCTCTGAAAACAACCTTTTTACTTGTACGAGGTAGGGGTAAGATTTGTGTACACTATTGTTTTTGTTGAAAAGACGGCCAAATTATATATTATATACAGATGGACTATTTTGTATTTTTCAATATTTTTGAGATGAAGTGTGAATCTTTAATATCTCTCTCTCTATATATATAAGCATTGAGGTCTATGTTCTCAATGCAAGTTGTATGTCCATGCTAAGTAATAGCATATTACCATTCTCAATTGACTGACTTAAGGAAAAAGGTCAGAATCCCCAAAGCACAATTTTTAACAAGATCTTTCTATATTGAAAAAAAGGAGATGCAAATAGAGAGGCATATCATTTTTAAACTTGCATACTACTACAACAACAACAACAAGCCCAGTATAGTCCCACCATGTGGGGTCTGGGGAGAGTAGAGTGTACGCAGACCTAACCCCCACCTTGAAAGGTAAGGCGGCTGTTTTCGAAAGACCCTCAGCTTAAGAGAGAAGAACAAGAGAGGAGAAACAAGAAAAACAAGACATAGGTCAGTACAGCCAAGCATATCGAAAACAATATAAAAATATGAATAACGAGAGCAAGAAAGTCAGGGTAGGAAAGACCAGAAAGAAAGAAGCATTAACTACTATAGATAAATAGGATACCCAAAGTAAACCAGACCAACAAATATAAGCAGTAATCAAATGCAGAAATCAAATGTTAATAAACAAATTAGCAAAACTACGACTACTATGGAGAAAAGATAAGTCACCTAGCCCACTATCTTAGTCTGAGTCCTCCAAAGCCTCCTATCTAAGGTCATGTCATCGGTGAGCTGCAACTGTGACATTTCATGTCTAATCACCTCTTTCCAATACTTCTTTGGCCTCCCTTTGCCCCTTCTGAAACCGTCCATAGCCAATCTCTCGCACCTCCGCACTGGAGCATCTGTGTCTCTCCTCTTCACATGCCCAAACCATCTCACTCTCGCTTCCCACATCTTGTCCTCCACCGATGCCACTTTCACCTTATCTCGAATATCTTCATTCCTAATTCTATCCATCCTAGTGTGCCCACACATCCACCGCAACGTTCGCATTTTCGCGACTTTCATCTTCTGAACATGAAGTTTCTTGATTGGCCAACACTCCGTCCGTACAATAGAGTCGGTCTAACCACCACTTTGTAGAACTTGCCTTTGAGTTTTGGTGGCACTTTTTTGTCACACAGCACTCTAGAGGCGAGCCTCCATTTCATCCACCCTGCACCAATACGGTGTGAAACATCGTCGTCGATATCCCCATCTTCCTATATAATAGACCCAAGATACTTGAAGCTTCTTTTCTTTTGAATGGCCTGGGTACCAAGCCTCACTTCCCCGTCAGCCTCACGAGGCAGACCACTAAACCTACACTCCAAGTATTCTGTCTTGGTCCTCCTCAATTTAAATCCTTTAGACTCCAACGTCTGTCTCTAGCCCTCCTGCTTGTCGTTAACTCCATTGCGAGTCTCATCAATCAGGACTATGTCATCCGCAAACAACATACACCAAGACACCTCACCTTGTATTTCTCTTGTCAATTGATCCATCACCAGGGCGAATAGAAACGGGCTAAGAGCCGATCCCTGGTGCAACCCCATCATGACAGGAAAGTGCTCTGAGTCCCCTCCTACCGTCCTTACCCTAGTATTAGCTCCGTCGTACATGTCTTTAATCGCTCTAATGTACGCCACATGTATACATTTCGCCTCCAAGCATCTCCATAGGACCTCTCTTGGCACTTTGTCATAGGCCTTTTCTAGGTCAATGAATATCATGTGTAAGTCCCTCTTTCGCTCCCTATACTGCTCCACCAATCTCCTTACAATATGAATGGCTTCTGTAGTCGAGCGCCCCGGCATGAATCCAAACTGGTTCTCTGAAATAGACACACTTCTCCTCACCCTCATTTCCATCACCCTTTCCCACACTTTCATAGTGTGACTTAGCAGCTTGATACCTCTATAGTTGTTGCAGCTTTGAATGTCTCTCTTATTCTTGTACAAGGGAATGATTGTACTCCATCTTCATTCTTCCGGCATCTTTGATGTCTTGAAAATGACATTAAACAACGTAGTCAGCCACTCCAATCCTACCCTACCTGTATTTTTTCAAAATTCCTCAGGGATCTCGTCAGGTCCGATCGCCTTTCCCCTACACATCCTACGAACATCTCCCTTAACCTCCTCAACCGTTATTCTCCTACAATACCCAAAGTCGTGACTCCTATCCAAGTGCTCCAAGTCTCCCAACACAAAGTCTCTGTCCCCTCCTTCGTTCAAGAGTTCATGAAAGTATGACTACCATCTCTGTCTAATGCGGGATTCTTGTACCAGTACTTGGTCATCCTCATCCTTGATGTACTTCACTTGATCCAAGTCGCGTGCCTTCCTCTGTCTCACCTTGGCAAGCTTAAATAGCTTCTTATCCCCGTCTCTGTCCTCTAGTTCTGCATAAAGGCATTTAAAGGCTGCCATTTTAGCCGTCGAAACTGCCATCTTCGCCTCCTTATTTGCCATCTTATACTTTTCCCTGTTCGTTCTCTTCTCTTCGTCATCCTTGCTATCTACCAAATTTACATATGCCTGCTTCTTTGCTTCTACCTTTCCTTGGGCTTCTCCATTCCACCACCAATCCCCTAGGTGCCCACCATGGCGGCCTTGTGAGACCCCCCATACCTCTCTAGCTGTTTCCCTAATGCAGTTGGCCATCCTATCCCAAATACTACTCGCATCTCCCCTACTATCCCACGCCCCCATAGCCATCAGCTTCTCCCCCATCTCTAGGGCACTAGACAAAGTCAAACGACCCTACCTAATCATCGATCAGTCATCCACGACCCTCTTCTTCTTCTTTCTTCTTATGTCCAAGTCCATGACCAATAGCTTATGTTGACATGACCATGACTAAACATGTGAAAATACAACTAAAGTCTTGACATGATTTAACCTTATTAATGATCCTAAGATTTATTATCTAGGAATTAAGAAGCACAACATAGAAGGAAAACAGTCCCTAAAGAATGATGAAAAAGAAATTTACATTGTAAAGTAAACTTACTTTTAAGACTAATACCTACTTTTCTAGACATAACTCATGTAACTTGTAAGCATACTTGAGAATAAAAACTTTAGGATAAACAACCCCTTTTAGACAACATTTCTAGCCATTTTATTTGAAGAAAGTTATATTTCTTGATTTTTTTGTGAACCGGAAGAAATACATACACAAACATGAGAAAGATTAAACAGATTTGACAAACTATACTCTCAAAATCAGAAGAATACTCAAGGCCTAAACTTATAGAAAATTCTTAGTGGAACTAGTAATTAAATGTGTATTTTTTGGTGAAAAATTCTTGGTTTGAGAAAGAGTGTTGATTTGTGTTGATTGCGATCCATAGTCCTTTGAATTCCTTGATTACATGTGATTTATGTCTTAGAGACTCGACACGTGAAAAATTAGATATATGTTTTGAATAATATGATTTTGGAAAAATTATATTATGTATATATTACGTATATGTATGTATATATATATATATAATCCTCTATCTTTAGATTGTGACATGTTTCGAAATCCATCAAGTATCTCCCTTTTGTTGACTGTATCTAGACGTTATTTTTATGTAGATATCCCTCCTGATGACGCTTATTCAACTTTTTTTTAGATATTGTAGGGACTTTTAGTGACGAGATCGTTCATACTATGAAGATGTAATACAAATGAAAGGTTTTCCTAAGAATATGACCAAAACCTTTTTAGGTTGCCTGTATATCCCTCTATGGGAGTCAAGTCTGTATCTAGTTCAAGGGTTTCTTTTTAGTTCAAGGGTTCATTAGGAAACTGAAATATTAAGGACTCTGGTTCTATAGTTGAATGAGGCATAATAAGAATATAATTAGTTCATGCCAAGAATGATATCAAAATCAAGCATGTCTAGCTTTGGTAGATCAACTGAGGTGATTTTTTAGAAGATAGAGACTGCACAATTTTGGTATACCCGCTTAGCTCAGACTGATTCATCAACGAAGTAGAGACTAGGAAAGGTTCTAACAATATTTGGGACTGACATTTAAATTCTCTACAATATAGGGAGTCACGAAAGAGTGTGGCTTTTGAATCTAACAATGCATAAACATCAAACTAAAAGACTCGTAACATACCAATGACTACATTAGGGGAATCCTCCTGATTCCATCGAGTCTGAAGAACATAGAACCTATCTTGTCGTTGTCCGCCACCAGTACTAGATAAGCTACCCTGCTGAGTCAGGTGACCCGCTGAGGTGTTAGGCTGAGCCTGCTGACGAACATCCCTGCCTCTACCTGAAACCGCTAGGAAATTCCTCACTCTTTGACCTATTTTTCCACATCTAAAATATCCACCACTATTGGTCATACACTCTCCTAGGTGATTCTTACCACACTTTTGATAAATCAGAAAGGTACGACCTCTAGTAACGCTGCCTTGTGACTTAGAGTCTGGCATTCTATCCTTGTTTTTCTGTTTGTACTTGGGCTAGAGTACTAGCATAGAATGGGGCTGGATTTTAATATTTCTGGCAGAACTAAGAGGAACTACCACCTCCTAATTTCTACTGAGAGTAGTCTACATTATCTGTCTGAGCTCTCTTATTATCTTTAGCACTTTCCTTAACCTTTTCCTTCTCAATATGTTGAGCATGAGTCATCAAACAGGAGATAGTCATCTCTTTAATCAACATCAGTGTTCTGTACTCCTTCACCACCATCTTAGAAACCAGAGACAAACTTACTCATGCGGACCCTAGATCCGGCCACCATAGTTTGAGCATACTTCGAAATTTGAGTAAACTTCAGAGAGTACTCCTTCACAGTTATGTTACCTTATCTTGGATTGATGAATTCCTGAACCTTAGCTTCCTTTATCTCAAGCGAAAAGAACCAATCAAGAAATGCGACCTCAAATTGTCCCAATCAATTGGGCCTGCATGAATAGCTTTGTCCTCCTTCCATTGTTTGTACCAAATTTGTTCCACTCCTTTCAACTGATAAGAAGCTAATTTTCACTCTCAACTGGAGTGACACTCATAATCTGAGTAATTTTTTGAATGCCCTTAATAAACTCTTGCGGGTCCTCCTCCGTCTTATAACCCCAGAATTTTAGAAGATTCATCCGAGTGATTTCTCGAACCCTTTCTCCCATTGTGTTCCTATTTGGGTTATCTTAGGCAACATCCTGTTGATTGACCTAAGTGGTTGTGGCCTGGGCTTGTAGCTGAAATGCAACCTTAAATTCGACATGAGACACTTGCTCATTCAAGGGGTCTACTGGAGCTGGTTGTGCTGGTGGTGTTGGTTGTTCCTCATTTATGTTCCTTATGACATAGGCTCTTTTGGGAGGCATGATTCTATAAATATGTAGAGCACTAATTAGAAGAAGATTCTGTAGAGTTGCACTCTATCGTACGATTGAGAGTATGATAGAAGTGAAGTATTTTCTAAAATGCCTCATGGTCACTTATTCATGGATGTGAAGCGCTTCACACCCATGAACAAAACTTTACTTAACGTGGCTTTAAGACACCCTAGGACACATTGAACCTAATGCTCTGATACCAAATTTATCACGACCCGAAGCTACCCCAGTCACGACACGGTGCTTAGAGCCACAAATGACCCCAAACTAACCCATGGACTAGCATGACACTAAGATTAACATGAACAATAAAAAATTGGAACGCTGATATAGAAGCTAAATCTTAAATAGTCTACAAAAGTCAAAAATACTGAAATAGGCAGAAATATGAAAGATTAAACATAAGTTGAATCTATGTTTGACTGTCTGAAAGTCTCTACTAAATGAGTTGCTAGGACAATCCCCTAGCTAACTCCAACTGTCTAAAAACTGAAATAGAACCAATTGAATGTAAACATAAAGGTCGTCCTCGAAAGATGAGGACTCACCAAGTAGGCTACTAATCTAATCGGAGTTGTATTAATCGCGGCTTGAGTGCTGAACGTCCGGACCTATATTATCAAATAATATAGGCAAAAAGTATGCGATCAATACTTTGAATGTACTGAGCATATAAGACATGCATGATAAAGCTAAGTATTGAACATGTTGAATTGTAATGACATGAGTTGATGTATAGACCAAGTAAATAACATGAAACTGAGATGTACTAAACTGAAATACAAAAAGTCATGGTCATGTAATAACTGAAAGACTGATGAACTGTGAGAGATACTAAAATCGACATATAATCGTGTGAGCTACTATATAGAATTTTATGTATAATCTCCATCAAAAGGGTCCAATATACTTTTTCAGAGTATAAAGGTTGCTCTGACCTAATGTGGATCACTAAGATAATGTATGTAAAAGACTAAAGAGACATGTCTCAACTAATCGGTGACCCTTATAATCCTACGGTGACATGTAGTTCTAGGACTTAAGTATTTCTACTAAAAGTCTCATGCTTCAACTAACAGGTGAGCCTTCATCCCTAGGTCCGCTCGGTGCTAAGTAAACTCCTTACGGAAACATGAAAATAAATTGAAGACAGTAATAATATGATAATACTAAATCATGTTGATAACTGATAAATACTGAGTAGCTCATGAATTATGATAATTGATAAATACTGAAAATATCTGAGAGATACTTTATCTGACAACAATTTAAATTATGAAATTCATAATCTGAAGTATGTATCTGAAACATAAAAAATACATTTATTTTGAGGATTTATGGAAATATCATTCAAAATTTGAACATGTGAATTTTTGATATATTGGTGTTGTGTTCATCAATTTTCAATAGTCTTTCTAAGAGGTCAATGTTGTCCATCTTTTGATTGAAAGGCCAACCTTCTTAACCCATAGCCCACTAGGGCTGGGTTGGGCTATTATTTTATAAACCCTTTAGTTACAAGGGTCAGCCCATTTTAACTCATTTAACTCGCTAGCCTTTAGGGTTGGGCCAACCCATTCTGACAGCTCTATAAATGCTTAATCATAAAACCCTAGATTTTGTAGAAATCATAGATTGAAAATTAAGGTTCCTTTGGGAATCAATAGGTAAAAGGATACTCATTGTTGAAATCCCACATACCTAGGCTAAAGACACTAGTTGAATCCTTGAATTGAGACTTGAAGTTTTGAAACCCTAGTTCTTGCATGAGAGGAATCTTGAGAGAAATTTTTTAATTGGGGAGTTGCGCGTGAGAGTGGGGGGTTTAGATCACTAAATTACCCGTAATCTCACTTAGAATAGGCTAAAATGACATAGTATAGAGATTAAAAAGTGAGAAAAGACTAAAACTACCCTAGAAAGCACCTTTCCTCTTTCGCTTACTCTCCACTCCTGCTCCTGTGGCTTCCCTTCAGGGTTCATTTCATGTCCCTCCGGTTACATTATCCCTGAAACTGAGTTTGGCAGCTTCCATGAGAACATCTACGGTCCGTGGATTGATGTATCGATCGTAAAAGTCTCTCACAAAAATCAGACAAATGTTCTCATCATTTGAACTTTGATCTATGAAGCATGTTTACGAGCCTTAGTTTATTCTACAAAACATAAATATGGTTCATAAAATTTAGGAAAATTTGAAGTTTCAAGAAATTCTTTGTGAGTTCAATCTATGGTCCGTAAATGGATTTATGACTTGTAGACTTCGCCCGTCTTGTTCAGCTGAAAGTTTAAGTCTCTGAAGTCGATGTACGAATCAAGTTTATGACACAGTAAGGAGACTACGAACCATAAACTCAATTCGTAAAATTCAGACCAGCTTTCCATGTTTCTTGAAGTTTTATCTACAGCTCCCATCTACGGCATGTTGTTCCATATATGGCTAATAGATAGTGTGCATAAATCCCAAAATTCTGCATACTTGAATTTTCTAAACTGTTTAAGATATGATAAGGACTTAGGAACTTCTGAGATGTTTCAAACTCTCAAATGTGCATGAAGTCACCCATCCCATCAAATATGTCAATCTTAGGTGAATGTTACCCCAACGACATGTTGATGTCTGGATGAATGCATAAGTCATCATAATCTAGACTTTTGGTTTCTCTAGTGACTTGCAAGCTATTAAGTGTTCTTCTCATATTGTGGAGTTGGTTGGCTAACAAATCTTCTTCTTTCAATCAGACATCATTCTCCATTTCTGCAAACAATGAGGGGCAACCACTAGTTATGTTGAGAGGCAAACTAACACAACTATTAAATACAGGGCTTGCTTTCTGATGAAAAAAAAAGTCATGAAAAACTCAACTATCAAATACAGTTTTAGTAGTCCGAAAAAAGACACGAAAACACAATATATTTACTTTATGAAAGATTATGGTTTGCACGTGTCAAAGATAGACGTGAACATGATGTCAATACACGTCATCTACAACACATTCAGAGACCTTTTTGTTAATATCTAAGATTTTTGACAAATTTTAGAGTTAATAAAGGTATTTTAGTAAAATTGATAACATTGTTAGAGTCTATAAAATTCAACTTCATCGAAAACCCTAGCAGCCGCTCCTGTTCAATCAATTTCACTATGCATTGGTATATGCATCTATTATTTTCATCTTTCATCCAATTCATAGTTGTAATTGAACTCTCACATGAATTTTTTGCTCACTCCCCTTGCATCCTTTCTAATAAAATAAAGGGTATGAATCTTCTATCTTGCCATCTTTGATCTTTCTTTTGGTTTTGATGGCCTATGAATGTGTCAAACATTTAAGGATGACGATCAGAGATCTAATCTTTGATTTTTATTATTTTCTATTTTAAGGCTTCAATCTAAAGCCTTCCGCCAACAACTCTCAGATCTGCCACCATATATAGGTCAGTTATCATAGTTAGGGCTGGGCATAAAATATCGAAAACCGAATATCGAACCGAACCGGCTATTTCGGTATTTTGGTATTTGGTATTCGGTATTCGGTAATTCGGTTCGATAATCGGTACCAAAAGTCCACAATTTCGATATTCGGTTTCGGTTTCGATATTTATTTTTTTCCTGTTCGGTATTTCGGTAAATACCGAATACCGTAATTAATATGACTAGTCCACTATTAATAGTCTATTATATGTGTTGGGCCTAAGCCCTTTATGAAATATTTTAGGGCAGCCCAAATCCCTAACCCAATAACAACAACCCAGTCCAACAACATTACAAGTTTACAACAAAAATCCATTTAGCTAGGGTTAAATGTTATTCTTTATTTCTGTTTCTCACTTTCTCTTCTTCTCAGTTCTCTCTTCTTCACTTCTTCTTCTTCTTCTTCAGTTCTTCACTTCTTCAGTTCTTCTTCACTTCTTCTCAGTTTCTCACTTCTCAGTTCTCATCATCAACTCGTCATCAGTCATCACTCATCAGTCGACAGTCATCGTCTCATGGGAAAGTAAAAAAAAAAAGTAGCTTCACAGGAAAGCAAAAGCTTTTTTGGTTATGGCTGAATGTTCTTCAACAAAATTGGTATAAGAAATTAGTGTCTTTGGAGTTTATCGGGAAGAGGTTCTGAAGGCGAAATAAAATTGGTATAAGAAATTAGTGTCTTGGGAGTTAGTGGCTGATTTAGACGAGCTGAATTTTTTTGAAGCTCAGGCAAGTTTTCCTCCACCAGCGTTATTTGTATATCTGTTGAACATTGCTCTTTGTATGAAGAAAATGAAAAAAATCTAAAGTTTTGATCTTTTCGGCTTTTCTGCAAGTTTACAATTGCGCTAAACTCAGTTTGGTTCTCGTTGGTAAGTAATTTGTTGATTTATTTTTCTGTGCAATTTCAGCATTTCTAAGCAGTTTAATTTGTTAAATTTGAACTTTTAATTCAGTTAGAAGTTAGAACTTAAAAATCACGGGCTTTTTGCTTTTGGGCGTAGATGAAGTGAGAAAAAGTATGTGGTTCTAGACTTCTAGACTAGTTACTTGATAGATTGTTTAAGTATAGAGAAATTTTGGACTGTGTTCTGACTTCTGATAGCATTTGTTGTTAGAAAGTTGACTTTTAGAAGAGTTTTATTTATGCATTTTTCCTGTTCTGTGTTCACAAGGAAAAGAAGTTAAGTGGTGTAATTATAAGTTAATGGAAAAATCATATAGCAGCATTCTTGGTTCTCTATTTTTCAGTTTGTAACTTTAAAGTATTGAATACTGCATTTTCCAGTGTATGTATTATGCTATGATAGGAAGAAATGAAGAATGAGATTGAATCTACATTACCTGATCAAAGTACCCTTCTTTGTTGCTTTGTTTCTTGCTTCCTTATTTTTATATTTTTTTACTTTGTTTAATTGTTGACACATTTTAAATTCTTTTTAGCTATGGATGATATTGACTTGCATTGTTCAAGCTGAAAAATAGTAAAAGCAAATTTTGGACTCTATTTCCTCTGCTGCTACTATGTCTGACTTCTGATTTTGGAGCTGCTTCAGGTGGTGTTGTTGTTGTGT
Source organism: Solanum dulcamara (assembly GCF_947179165.1). Taxonomy (NCBI): domain Eukaryota; kingdom Viridiplantae; phylum Streptophyta; class Magnoliopsida; order Solanales; family Solanaceae; genus Solanum; species Solanum dulcamara. The sequence continues at coordinate 4,477,533 of NC_077244.1, read as the reverse complement.
GTAGTGTGCTGCTGCTGCAGGTAGTGTTGCAGCTTATGTTGTTTGTTGTTGTTGTTGTTGTTGTGTGTTGCAACTGAATCATTTTGTTATTGTTGTTGCATGTTGTATGCTGTTGCAGGTGCTGTTGACTGTTGTTGTGTTGCTCCTGCCAATTATTGGATTATTGCTGCTGCAGTGCAGCCTGCAGGTGTTGTTGTTGCTGGTTGTTGCTTGTTTTGGTGGCTGTTGTAGGGACCTGCTGTAGGAGGTGGTGGTGTTGTGTGTAGTGTGCTGCTGCTGGGTGTAGTGTTGCAGCTTATTGCAGCTTATGTTGTTAGTTGTTGTTGTGTGTAACTGTTGTTGCATGTTGTAGCTGTTGCTGCATGTTGTATACTGTTGCAGGTGCTATTGACTGTTGTTGCTCCTGTCAATTATTGGCTTATTGTTGCTGCAGTGCAGCCTGTAGGTGTTGTAGGGAGCTGCTGCAGGAGGTGGTGGTGTTGTGTGTAGCTGTTGTTGCATGTTGTAGCTGTTGCTGCATGTTGTATGCTGTTGCAGGTGCTGTTGACTGTTGTTGCTCCTGCCAATTATTGGCTTATTGTTGCTGCAGTGCAGCCTGCAGGTGTTGTAGGGAGCTGCTGCAGGAGGTGGTGGTGTTGTGTGTAGTGTGCTGCTGCTTGGTGTATTGTTGCAGCTTATGTTGTATTGTTGTTAGTTGTTGTGTGTTGCAGCTGAAGGCTGAAGCACTTTGTTGTTGTTGCCTGTTGTTGCCTTTTAGTTTTAGGTTTTATTTTAAGATGGTTTGTGGCTACTTATCTTGTAAAAAAAAGTGCTTGCATTTGTGTTGATCTTATAAGATGCAGAAATTTGGGTATTACCGAATACCGTACCGAACCGAATTTTTATTTACCGATTACCGAATTACCGAACCGAAGTTTGAAAGTTCGGTATTTGGTATATACTTTGAATTACCGATTACCGAATTATCGAATCTAAATTTTGAAAATACCGAATCGAATACCGAACGCCCACCCCTGATCATAGTTCATCTCTATTTTAAATTTAACCATGTCGATTTGAGTTTTAATCTCGTTTTCAGGATTTTCTAGTTCAAGGCCTAAGTGAAAGATTTGATGGAACAACTCTACGGAATATCGCCACAAAAGGTAAGTATTCCGTACATTTGTCTCTTCTTTTTTTTGGAATAGTAATCACACTTTTATTTGTAGTAGGATTCGAACTAGTGATGTTCTCCTAACACACACTCTCACTCTAACTACTGTAACAATTAGGGCAGAAAAATCAAATCCAACCCGTTTAAGGGTCTGGCGGGTTATTAATCCACCCATTGATTAGCTCAACCCATTAAAAATTGGATTGATATGTAGCCCAAATTATGACTAATGAGAAATCTTGAAAAGAAAAATATTTTTTGATTTAATATGTTATTCATAGTCCTAATAAAAAATAATAATAATTTATTCAGTACTAAAATATTTTAAAGAACAAATAAAATGATTAAAACATAGTAAAAATTGAGGAAATTGAATTATGACCCATTACTTGATCCGTTTTGACCCAAAAAATTTTGGGTTGGGTTGGATTTCATTTGTTGTCTTGACCCATTTTTGCCCATCTAAATTTGACTCAACTCACTCAATTGTCATCCCTAACAACAATGTCCCTTATAAACAAAATTACTAAAACTACAATTAGGAAGGAAAATAGAGTGAATTTCACTAAATTCATCATAATTTAATTTTAAATCGCTTGTCTAAGAGTTTTCATCAAAAAGAAAAAGACATAAAGGAAATACAAAATAAAAAATGATTAATACTTTAACAATCCAAGCTAAGCTTGAAAGTATTGAAAGGAATTGATTAAAAATCCAATATCATCAAACTACATGTTGTTGGACAAAATTGGATAGAAAATAAGGATTGTATCTTAAATTTTAGTCGTGTTATTTAAAAAAAATTGCCTTGTATTTAAACTTATTTTCTTCATTTATTTTACCTTCATTCATTATTTTTTCTCTTTTTCTTCTATTGATTTTATTTATTCTCTTTATTTTCTTTGCCTTTTCTTTTGATTTGATTGTAAATTTAATTCCAAATATTTTTTATTTAAAATAAGTTAATTTCTTACGAATATCAAAATAAGTGAATAAAAAATTTAAAACGTTAAAGTTAAAGGGCACTTTTTAATATATTTTTAAAACAATTACACATAATTTTTAAAAAATAATTAAAGTGAAAAGATTCAAAATTAATGAAAGAGAAAAAAAAGTTTAAAGTGAGGAAGACATTAAAATAAATATTTTACAAAGAAAGAAATGAAAATAATTATATATATATATATAAGTTTTAATATGAATAATTATATGTACTAATTAATTATAAAATAACCAATTAAAAAAGGACATGTGTCCAATTTTTCAGTTCATCACTTGCATTCAAGAGAGTGTGAACACTCTCTATGCCACGTCAGCATTTATGGTGTGTTTATTCTATTTTAAAATAATTTGAGAGAGTAATATGATCCTAACTAAATTGACGCGTGTCCTTGAATTTCGATCATAATTTAGAAGGTATTTATGTATTATCCCTATTAAAATATGTTGAAAAACCTTAGTGAATAAGGCCTTATCGAAAAAGGCTCAAAGCAAAAGGTCTTATTCTAAAATAAAATTAGTTTGTGGTAGTTAGTAACTAGTTCGTAACTTCTTATCAAACTAAAATCACCTAATAATTAAAATTAGAAATTATAAACTTTAAATCCTTAAAGTGTCATATTGAAATATATTTTTTCAAAATTTTTCTAGTTAAGCTGATTGCATTCTAGAAAATGATTTAGCATTTAATTATCATTAAGTTTAAACTAAAATTAACCTAGAATTTCCTTATCTAAAAGTAAATCATCGATAAAGCAAATGAATCTTGAAAAGACAACAACTAGTACTTATGTTGAAATACTGGTAAAGAAAATAAAATTATTCATCTATTGATGAACAAAAAAATGTCTAAATTTCTCATTGCCCTATAATAGACACTTTATGGAGAGAGATTTAGAATTACAATTTTATGGTTTAACCTTTAATAGTTTTACCGTTAACTCATTATATTTTTAAAGTTATAGGTATTAATTATAATTTTGATATTTTTCTTCTGTAAATTTTCAAACTATGTGTGTGTGCGCTAAAATGTCTTACCATCTTTACCCTTTGAGATAAATCTTCTCAATTCTCTTTTTTTCTTTTTACTAGAGCACTAATCAAGTTATTTGTTGCACACAAATTTTGGTATGCCAAATAAAAAGTTAAAATTTTGTGAAGAAACATCTTGAAACCTCATGAGATGCAATAGGTAAAACTACATTCTTTATGTGTCTATCCAAAGCAACGTAAGACTTGCTTTGGATCGACACGTAAAAATACAGTTTTTACCTATTGCGACTGAGATCTCAAGATATTTAATTTCTTGATAAGATAGTGACTTCTCAAGATTTACATGCAACAAGGAACTTGATTAGTGAGAAGTAGGGGTGTACATGGACCGGGTTGGTTCGGATTTTTTACAAACCAAACCAAACCATTTGTGTCGGGTTATTAAATCTATAAACTAAACCAAACCAATAAAAGTCGGGTTTTTCGATATCAATTTTTCTCGGGTTTTTCGGGTTTTTTGGGTTTCTCGGGTTTTTTTGGGTTTCTCGAGTTTTTCATAGTATCTAATAAAAAGCACAGAGCAACGCTTCTTAAAAAGAGTTCTAGTACAAAATATCAACATATAAGATGGAGGAGAACACCGTTTGAAGTTTTAACTTTATAATATAACTTTATAAGATGGATTTTTTTGTAAATTATTTAGATGGGCTTCTCAAGTCCAAATCTAAATGTAAGAAAGAAAACAAAAATTATGAAATTTTTTTTAAAAATATTTATAAATTATATTTTAATAAATATTTTTATGTATAACATAATTTAAAAATAGTATATTTATAATCGGGTCGGTTTGGGTTCGGTTTGACTTTTTTTAGTTAAAACCAAACCAACCCTATAATGGTCGGGTTTTTTTTTTAAACACCAAACCAAGTCAAACCAAACCACTAGTCGGGTTTTTTTCCGGTTTGGTTCGGTTTGTCGGTTTGGTGCGGTTTATCGGTTTGCCCTGTACAGCCTTAGTGAGAAGCAAGAGAATTGAGAAGATATCTTATTGAATAAAGGTGATAGGGACATTTTTATCAAACACACACAAAGTTATATATTTGGCACTAATCAAGTTATTTATTGCACACAAATTTTGATATGCCATGATAAAAAAAGTTAAAATTTTGTGAAGTAACATCTTGAAACCTCAAATATAACAAGTCTGAAAAAAAATCTTTACTTTGCCTAATTACAATATTTTTTGCTATGAATCTTTATTAAGAGTCTCCTGTGATTTATCAAGCTTGTTAAATTGTAATATTTGAGTTTAATAAATGATTTTTCTTATAATCGACATGACATGTATGTCAAGACTAATTACTAATTTGATCTGCTCTAGTGAACTAGTTAGTTCATAATAAAGTGTATGTAATATCAAAGTAATAAATTTTTTTTCTTCACTCTTAATTGAGTTTAATTCTTAACCAACAAAAGTTAGAAAAAAAAGAAGAAGCAACTTAAAGAAGAAAAATTCAACATGGATGAGCTACTAGAACATGTATTCAACATCAATTATTCCAATGGAGCAATAAAAAGAGTATTGAGTAACTTATTGTATAATGCAGTTAAATTTATCTCAGAATGATACATTGCTCATCGTGCTTGACTAGAATACCTGAGTTTGATTTAAGTTTCAATCTTTCTTCGAATGCATTCTATTTAGAGCAAGATTGTGACTTTGATCAAAATCAGATTTTTTAGATAAGCACGAAGACTAATATGTCCCTCTGACATAAATTTAGTTGACATTCTTCATTGCCCCGTCGGTTAGTTGATGTTGACAACATGTTCTAGAAGCTCTTTCAGTTTGAATTCTTCTTATTTAAATTGCTTCTTCCCTTATTCTAACTTGCTTTGGTCAAGAATGGAACTTAATAAGTCTGAAGAAAAAAAAATCATAACTTTGATACTACATACATTTTGTGTATGAAATTGTTAGTTCAATAAAATCGAATCAAATTAGTAATTAGCCTTGACATATATATCATTGTGTATTATAATGGAGATCATTAATTGAACTCGCAACATTAATACAATTCAACATGTGTGATAAGTCAAAGGGGGCTCATAATAAAGACTCATAGTGAAAATTTTTCAAGCTTGCTTTGGATCGACACATAAAAAATGTAGTTTCTACCTGTTGCAACATCTCAAGATATTTGTTGATAAAATCTTGACTTTTCAAGATTTCCATGCAACAAAGAACTTGATTAGTGCTCTAGCAAGGAGAAGCAAGAGAATTGAGAAGATGATCTTAATTAATAAAGATGATAGGGACATTTTTATCACACACACAAAGTTTTAAAATTCCCAAAGAAAAAATATTTTAATTATAATAAATAGTAAATATAAACTTATAACTTTAAGAATATAATGAATTAACATTAAAACTATTAAAAATTGAGCACATAAAATTTAAATTCTAAATTTGCCTCTGTAAAACTTTTGTTATGGGCAATGAATAGCTTAGATGTTTTGTTGTTCATCAATAGGTGAATTTTTTTTTCCCTTACAATAATTTTATTATAAATAATAGTTACTGTGTTTTCAAGATTCATTTGCTTCCTTGGAGATTTACTTTTGCATAAGGAAATATTAGGTCTGTTTTCATTTCAAATTTAATAATTATTAAGTGCTAAATCAATTTAACTAGATTTATCACAGTACAGAGAAATTTTGAAAAAGTATTTTAATACAACATTTTAAGGATTTGAAGTACACAACTTCTAATTTTAATTTCTAGGTGATATTTATATTGACATAATAAAAAATATATTCTATCCGTTTCAGTTTATGTGTCACCCTTTTCTTTTTAGTCCATCCCATAAAGATTATCACCTTACGATAATTAGAACTAATTTAACTTTAAAATTATCCTTAATAAAATGATGTACAACCACATAAATATCTAAGAATTATTTTAGACTGCTAATTCCAAAAGTCTTCATTTTTTTCTTAAATACCATGTCAAGTTAAACGGTGCTCTACATAAAATGAGATGGAGGGAGTAATTAAAAAAATAAGAAACTTAAAACTGAAGATCATCTAATTTTAGTTAAATTAATTAGAAGTTTAATTGGTTACTTATTGCTACCAACTAATTTTATTTTGATAAATAAGATTTCTTTCGAGACAAGACAAGTTTCGGTGAATAAGAACTTTTGTGCATTATTTGATGTAGACTTTATCTAAATCCCATAATGGAAAAATTTAATTACTATACATCCCTCATTGTACTAAAATTATCCGATTTTTCCTTTTTTTTCCAGTTTTGCTGATACATTAGTTATGTAACTGATACATCGACTTTAGTTGTAGAATAGTTAATGCAGATCATCTATTTATAGATAGTATCTTAATATAAGGTATGATTGGTTCTTTAAATCAATTACTGATTTAATTAATGGGATTAATTGGTTAAAAAAAGCAACGGTTGTGTACATGAAGATTCAAGCAAAAAAACAGAGCATCAGTTCAAACCAAAGTCGATTTCAATTTTTTTTTCCAGTTTTGCTGATACATTAGTTATGTATCTGATACATCATCTTTAGCTGTAGAATAGTTAATGCATATCAACTATTTATGGATAGTATCTTAATATAAGGTATGATTGGTTCTTTAAATGAATTACTGATCTAATTAATGAGATTAATTTGTTAAAAAAAGCAACGGTTATGTTCATGAAGATTCAAGCCAAAAAACAGAGCATCATCTCGAATGAAAAAAACAGAGCATCAATTCAAACCAAAGTCGATTTCAATTTTTTTCCAGTTTTGCTGATACATAAGTTATGTATCTGATACATCAATAGCTGTAGAATAGTTAATGCACATCAGCTATTTATGGATAGTAGATTGAGATAAGGTATGATTGGTTCTTTAAATGAATTACTGATCTAATTAATGAGATTAATTGGTTAAAAAAAAGAAAAAGTTATGTACATGAAGATTCAAGCCAAAAAATAGAGCATCGTCTCCAATGGAAAAAACAGAGCATCAATTCAAACAAAAGTCTATTTTAATTTTTTTTCCAGTTTTGCTGATACATAAGTTATGTATATGATACATCAACTTTAGCTATAGAATAGTTAATGCACATCAGCTATTTATGGATAGTAGATTGAGATAAGGTATGATTGGCTCTTTAAATCAATTATTGATCTAATTAATGAGATTAATTGGTTAAAAAAGTCAACAATTATGTACATGAAGTTTCAAGCCAAAAACAGAGCATCAATTATGTACTGCAGATTTTTGATACATCAGTTATGTATAAACTGTGCTAATTAGAGACTGATACATCAATTCTGATACATCAGATTTGTAGTTGATACATCAGTTGTGATACATATGTGTGAAGTTTATTTCCTGCAGTTTTTTGATACATCAGTTAGGTATAACCTGTACTAATTAAATACTGATACATCAGTTCTGTAGTTGATACATAAGTTCTGATATATATATATATATATGTGAATTTTATTTCCTGCGGGTTTTTGATACATCAGTTATGTATAAACTGTGCTAATTAAATATTGATACATCAATTCTGATACATCAAATCTGTAGTTGATACATCAGTTGTGATACATATGTGTGAAGTTTATTTTCTGCAGTTTTTTGATACATCAGGTAGGTATAACTTGTGCTAATTAAATACTGATACATCAGTTCTGTAGTTGATACATACGTTTTGATACATATATGTGAAATTTATATCCTGCGGGTTGTTGATTCATCAGTTAGGTATAATATGTGCTAATTAAATACTGATACATTAGTTATGATACATCAGTTCTACAATTGATACATAAGTTCTGATACATATATGTGAAGTTTATTTTCTGCAGGTTGTTGATTAATCAGTTAGGTATAACATGTTCTAATTATATACTGATACATCAGTATAAATACATTAGTTGTATAGTTGATACATAAGTACTGATACATATATGTGAAGTTTAATTATTACATATATGTGATACAAAAGTATATGTATCAGATTCATTAAAAAATGGTAAATGTTATTGTGATACATAAGCAAGATGCCCCGGGCAGTCAAGTTTGATACATTAGAATATGATACATAAACTTTGATTTTATATTCAAGTTTGACAGATGAGCAAAACATACAAATCTTTTCAATTGATATATGGAAAGATTATTACATTTCAGTTGCTTACTGATTCTGATACATTACAGTTAATGTATCAGATACATTAAAACAGCAGATACATCTAAAATGTTTACTATTATAAAAAAATGATTATAATCTTCTTGATAACGTACTTCATTCCCTGCATTGACATAAAAAATAGTTAAATACAACTTGAACTTTATACATAAATACGATATATCAGATGCATTAAAATATTTGATACATGAGAATCTGATACATATAGAAGATGTATCAGAAGCAGTAAAGCTTCATAAATTATAATCTGATACATAAATATAGATGTATCAAAATCATTAAAACTTGATACAATAGAAACTGACACTTAAACACGATGTATCAGAAGTAGTAAATCACTAAAAATGATATTTTAAAAAAACACTACATATCAGAAGCATTAACGCTTGATACATGAGAATCTGATACATAAACAATATGTATCAGAATCAAAAAACCTTCATAAAAATGGCATTAAAAAAATTAATTGATCTCATAGCTTTGAGAGATTAGGGCGTGTTGTAACCCTTTCAATCTTGTTGTCTAGTTCTTTGGGTGCATGTTTAACTGGAGCTTTTGTAACACCCCCAAAATTTTTTGCTAAGATTCGAACATTTCTCCAAGTGAGTGTAGACTCGGACCGGAGGACTTGTAATTTTACACGTGAGTTAGGATCAATTCCTAAGTATTTGAAGTGTTTTAGATGTGTTTAGGGGTCATAAGGGATCTCTAACACCAAACCGAGTCCAAAGATTTCCAATCAATTAAGTTTTCGGAGGAGTTAGTATAAGGGTCAACTTCAAATGACCATATCTCCTTTAATATAATGAACTGGGTGGACCACGACCTACCAAATTAAAGTTCTTTGCGTCTTCTTTCCAACGCCGCCAAGATTGCAATTTTTGGAGTTCGTAGTCAAAAGTTATGACCATTTTACTACAGACTAGTACTGTAGGAATTTTAGGCCTGGGTGACCACTGCAGGAAATTTAGGCTTGGCGCGACGCGCCACTATAGCGCCAGAAAATAGACTTAGTAGTTTGGTCCTTCGCGCGATGCACCACTATTAGATGTGCAGGGTTTTAAGCCTATTTTGGCTTGGCGCGACGTGCCACTATAGCGCCAGCAAGATTTTTGCCCAATTTTCTAGATTTTTGAAGAGGGGCAACTTGGACTTTTTTCCTAATTATATATATCTTCACTTGGACGTTTTGGGACCATTTTTCAGTCCCCCCTCTCTCTCTAAAAACCCTAATATTTTCCCTCTCTTCTTCTTCTTCTTCTCCAAATCCTTCTCCAACAAAGATTGCCTACAAGAGTTTCAAGGATTCAAGCGTTCCATTGAAGACCTAACATCAAGGTTTCTTCAAGTCTTCAAACAAGGTATGTAAGTCTAACCTAAAATATGGATTGAGTTCTTCCATATGTCCATAGATGTGTTGGATAGGAATTGTGAAAGAGTTGAACCTTCTAAGAAGGTTTTCTTAAAAGTTTTCCTAAACTATAGAATGTTTTTAGATACTATTGGTTGATTGATGTTTTTAATAACTTGAGTTACTATATAGATTTATAGGTATTGACGATATTCTTGAGTTGAGTTTGTTGAGAGTATGGATTTATGTTTCATTCACATGAACCCAAGATGAGATTTTTTTTGGTCATAATTTGTCTTGATTTTGAGATGGATGGTTTGTGTATATGTGTTGATTGGAATGAAAAGAATGAATTGGAATTATTATGAATGTGAATGACATAAAAAGAATTGAAACATTGGTAGAGCTAGAATGTCACTTTTGTTTCTATAAATGGAATGTAGAAATTAAATAAGGATTTTGAAGTAGATGTTTGATGATGATGTAATGATGATGTTTGATGATGATGTGAATAATGAATATTTGATGATGATGTGAATGATGATATTTGACGATGATGTGAATGAAGAGGTTATGTGGATGAGAATGTTGTGTGATGAAGTAGATTGGAGTCTAATGCGATTATGTGATATGTGAATTGCATAATTTGATTTGATTTGAGTCTTATGAGCATTTTGAAAATAAATGATCTTTTGAGAAGGAGTTTTAAATAAATGATTGTGAGCATTTTTGCATAAACTATTCATATACTATTTTGAGTTTTAAAGGATGATTATTTTCATCTACGATTTAAAAAGAGTTTAAGCATGAGTTGAGTTTGAGAAGTCTTTTAATTATTTTGAACATGAGTATTTTGAGTATAAATGAGTTGAATATTTTTACATAAAAATGTCTATTTTGAGGTGGAGTTGAGGAGTTGGAATTATATTTTAAATGCATATAATATTTTCTACATCCATTGAGTTGAGATGGTATCAATTTAAAGAGAAGAGTTTGATGATTTGAGATGAGTCGATTTGAAAGAAGGTCCAATGAGGCCAGATTTGATTTGAGTTTTGAAAAGAGTCCATGGAGACTAAATGAGTTGATTTGAAAGAGTCCAATGAGACTAAATGAGTATTTTGAGTATTTTACTCACTTGATAGATATGAGCATATTGAGTCTTGGGAGGAGTATCGAGCATCAAATTGGGTAAGAGTATAGTCCATACTCGAACCAATAAACTACGTCGCCAACGTAGGAGAGGATTGAACCATTAAAGTCGGATGTTTCCCAAATTATTGTCCTGACATAATAGGACTTGGTTGGATTGGATCCATGATTGGTTGATTCGTTCATACCCTGGCAAAGTATGAACGGACGCGGCAACAACGTCGGCTTGTTGTACTATCACTCGCTCATATGGTGATAGTTGTTGGTTAGAGAAACTCCCAATTAAATGGATTGTGCTTTATATGATTGGTTTGATTGTGATTGCAGATGATTAAGTTGAATTGTAAAACATTGCATAATTCTAATTTGCATATCTATTGAATTGAGTTGATTGCATATGATTGGATTGGATTGGATTGGGTATGTGATTGGTTTGGGTTGGATATGTGATTGGATTAGATTAGATAATATGTGATTGAATTAGAGTTGATGGTATGTGATCGGATTGGATTGGATACGTGATTAGATTGGATGGGATCGAATTGTAAATGATTTGATTGAACTTATTGTACATGATTGGATTGAATTGTATGGTATGGTATATGATTGGTCTTTGTCTAAAAATGTATTCTTACTTTGGACTTTGATTGAGTCTCTCTTATCTTTCTGATTCAGAGATATTTGAACCAACGTTATTCTTCCTTGAGGTATGTTTCATTCTGCCATATTACATACTCGTACATTCCATGTACTGACGTCCATTTGGACCTGCATCATTTCATGATGCAAAGACAGGTTTAAGGGATCGTCAATAGAAGCACCATTGAGGATCTATACACACTCAGCGTATTGGTGAGTCCTTTCCTACATTCGGAGGACACCGCTTATGTATTCTTGCGTCGAGTTAGCCCTTTCTATTTTAATTTGAGGTAACCATGAACATGTCATTGACACCAATTAGATAGTAGTGATAGAGGCTTCATAAACTAGATAGTGAAGGGTCGTTTGAGTATTTCTTTACTTAAATCATTCTTGTCAAACTACTTTTAAATGACAAATATTAGAGTTGATTTGTTGGCTCATGACCTTTATTCTTTGAGTTAGATTGACGTTTTGAGTTGCCCACCGAATATTCTCTTTATTTGTTTTTGTCTTCTGTTGATTGAATGAATGAACGTATGTGTGATCAGGCTATGTGGTTCGCTTGGGAGCCAGAAATGGTTTCTGAGTGCCGGTTATGTCTAGGGTACCCTCCTGGGGCGTGACAGTTTTTGACTTTAATTTCTCACGTAGCTTATCCATCATTGCTGGATCGTTACGATGTTTGGATGTAACCTCGTCATAACCTTCCCAAGATGAATTAGAACCAGGTGAAACAAGAATTCCTTGATTTTTATTCAACTGTGTGAGACCATGAACGGATTCCATATGTATCATTGAAGATATGAGTTAAAAAAATAGAAAGATTTACAGAAGAAAGCAAAGGATATCAATTTTAGAAGATTTTTCAAAGATTTACAGAAAAAATCAAACGATACAAATTTTAGGAGAAATTAGATTGAATGAGGATGAAGTGAGATTCAAGATAAGGAAAAACTTAAATATACCTTAGTTAGAACCTTGAAATTGAGTAACAGATGTACTCAGAAATTCAAAATCTCAAAAATTGATGAAGAGGAGCGAATTTAGGCGAGAATTTAGGGAGGAAGAGTGATGTATCAGTGAGGGAGAGAGAGAGAAAGAAAAAAGAGGAATTTTGAATATTTTTTGATATAATAAAAAATATAAGTAAATATGGTATTAAAATATGTGTAAAAAAATATTTTTTTCTTATTTGATTAGGCTCAAAGCAAAAGGCCTTATTCACCAAGCCTAACATATATTTAATGAAAACAAATCTTTTATATATATATAAGAGAATCCTTAGCATACACAGAAAGGCCCCCCTCTTTTTCTTAAAATTCAATATTTATAATATGTTTTGCATTTTGTTCGCCTGGTGATGTGGCGTCACCACAAACGAGGAATACCCTTTTTCTCAATTTAAATATTCTCATCAACAGTTAACCTACCCATTCGTGTCCCCCGTCTCAAAACTGAAACAGTGCTTTCGCACTTGCAACCTCTTTAAAAAATCTCTTATGCACATCCTCGCGCCCTTTCTTTGAAGCTTTGGAAAATGCTGCTGCAAATTCCTACGCCCCATCAAGTTCTGCCTCCCTGTCTTCGAAGTTGTGCAACCTGTCGCTGGGAATTATTATGACCTACGAGTCTCTTGCCCAGTCTTTTTAATTGAAGCTTTTCAAGACGCTGCTGAAAATTCCTACGCTCTATTCAGGTTTTATGCTTTATCAATCTAATCTACTGCTTTTGCCAATTCTCACACCCAGTCTATGAAGCAACGCAAAAGGCCACGGCAAATTCCTACGGTTATATAATACGGATCAAACATGATGGTAATTTTGAATTAACAGAAGAAAACATGATATTGACTACTTTCTGAACAGTATATCCTTCAAATAAACCTCACATATTACATTGTTGTGGTAATGACCATTCTTGTTAAAGTTATTGAAATTATGTGATGGTCTTATGTCCTACAATTGGCTCATGGAAATGGAGATTCACAAAAAAACAGAATTTTACCAATGCAGGCTTCTCTTTGGAACTATAAGTAGTCGAAATATCTTTTCTTTAAACATGGTTTAGACCCACTGCACTTCCTCTTACTCCTTAAGAACATGCGTAATTCTTCCATTAAACAAACAAAATTAGAAGGTTGTATAGCATTACTACTAAGCATATCTGTAATAATTATCAACTACTCTTCCAACATCTTTCTCAACTTCTTTTCCCTCACACAGCCTTGCTGCGTTATTGTTAATGGCCTCTGTAGGTATAGCTTTTAGTTATTTTTCGTTTGCAAATCGATCCACTCTGATTTTGTATGAAAAATTACACCTTGAAGGGAATATGTCAATAACCGATTGTAATTGGTGTGACTTTTTGAGTCTCTTGACATTCTTATTTACTGGTTGTGTATTATTTCAAAGTTTTTGCTGTCAACTTATAGTTCCACCAAAGCTATAGAGCGACGGCATAAAGGTAGTTTTTACGTAGGTACAATGGTTAGTGAGTAAACAGTAGAGGAAGTATTTGAGTTTAATAATCACCAGTAGGCCTTCATGAGTTTTCAGTAATTTTACGCACTTGCAAGTGAAAAAAGTGCTTCTGTTAATCTGCTTTGAAGTCTATTTGTATATTTTTATATCTTTATGTGTTGAAATAATTATGAAGTTCTCTATATTGTGAAGAATTGAGACAAAATATCATAGGCTAAACATGACGACCTGAAAAAAGAAAGAGATGATTTAAGACTTTCATTTATGTAGTTCTTCATAAGTTTATATCAGGAATCCTTATTTTTATCAAGTGCACTTGGTGCTTTCATTGGACTAGCTAATGCCCATTCCCATTCTTGCTCCTTCCATCATTAGCAATATGATGGGATTTTACATATACACAAGTACTTTCTTTCACTTTAACCATGTTAAGCACTTTTTATTGAGTATCCATAGGGAAAATGTGTCTCTTCAAATCTTATACTTAGTAGGGAGATGATGAAACTATTTATGAGAAAGTGATACTGTGATGTTGAGATCTTCGAGTGCAAATACTTTCATTGTGGATTGGCATGAACAATATTAAAAGACTGTGAGTTAATTACAAATTCCTTATTAAATAGAAAATTTTCTATTAAGGCTAAAGCTTTGCTCAACTGAATTTGCAATTATTGGATATCAGTTACTCATAAGACGGATGCTATATGGGATCGCGTGTTCCTTATTTATTCTATATTGGATGACATCCCTGTGAGCACACTTACAAACAAGAAATGGACTCTATACTTCATCCGTACCCTGACTGCCATGCTAGCTCACTACACGCTGAAAAAGAGAAGTGATGAGATGGTGTTTAAGACAAAATTGACATTTCATGACATATGTGCAGTCCAGAATTTAGATGAGGTGTCCAGAGATAGTCTAATAGAGATCGCATCAATGCCTTGAAGGGTGAAGTTTAACAGTTGCGAGTAGATCTTGAGGCTCACGATTTTGAGCTTTAGGTGTCACAAACGATCAGGAATAACTAGATGCAAACACAATTCAATAATATGATTGAAATCTTTTGGGGATCCAAGTAGCCTTGGTTCAAGACTTTGGCATTCAAGTTGATCTTGTAAAGTTGGATATGTATAAGTTGAGTGTTACTAACGACACTACTATTACAGGGACTGATACAATTGCTACCGGACACTCTTCTACAGGTGAGGGTGAGCTTATTAGTGTAGCTGACATGTCTGGACTCACACTAGAGGATCCAGCACACCCAAGACCGAGTTGCAAGATCAGGTCCTCCCTTCAGCCATAAAGAAGTAAGTTGAGATCCTTAGTTTCAATTTTTTATGTAAGCTGGCATAATATAAAAAATAAACTTTTCGTTTACTTGATAGTTAGACTCAAATCAGTTGTAGATAAGTATGTTTGCTTGCGTTGTTAATTCATGGATGATGCAGTTTGATGGCTATTTATTGTGACGACTTAAACTTAATTAATCAATTAGTATGCATTTTTCCAACTTCATGAGCTATTAATGAAGTAGCCTACTAACAGAAACATAAAATACCTTAGATAAAATCTCTCAAAAATCATTTTGACATTAGTTCTTTATTACTTAATAAATTAGCTTCAATCTAATCGGTGTAAAACAGATTGAGAAGTATACTGACTATATATGGCAATATAATTTCAATGGTTTCTATTCCAAATGTTAACTAGAATTTTCTTTGATAACTACTTAAAACATATAAATTTGGGAGTGCTACAAGATGTCTTATTGTGAGTAATATGAATCTGATTGGAATGAAGCAAGGGATAGCAAAGTTTTTTAGCTTGTGAATATGACACTATTGTTATCTCTTGAACCTGAGTCTTGGATGTATTGCTGATTTCAAGGGATAAGATGATGAATAATCCAGTTTCGTCGATCATAATGCAAAAATTGTGTCATTTCGATATTGGTTTAAGTTTATCTATATGCTCTTATTTTTTGTGATTCATAATGTTTTGCTTTCTTGTAATGCTTCTCTTCCACCAGATTTTGACTTGTCCTATCACTATGGATGGTGCTCTTCTTCCTTTGATGGTTACTATGATAAAAAGGTGTTGTGGTTGTCACCACAAATAAACAACACAACAATATGTTGAAGGAGAAGGAAATAGAGATTAAAGTGTTATTCCTCTGAGCTTTCATTAGTACAAGGTGTTTCTTATTTCCAATTAGTATAATATGTATAGTTCAAGAGACGTGTTTCAATCGGGAGTATGAATTAGACTTTTTACACTGCCTCATTTGAAAAGGTTAAATGATGTTATTTGTTCGATAGATATCCGTGTCATTTTCTATTAAAGACAAATTTTTCTGTATTATCTTTCTTATAAGTAAGATAGAGGAGGTGTTCTTGGTATTTAGATGAATCTACAGATTCATATTTAAAAATGTATTTCAGCCTCTTTTTTTGTTATAACATTTTGGATTACATTATAACATAAGTTTCACTGGATAATGTTATGAGTTAACTTACATATTATAGTTGAAGAATTATTAATTAGTCTAGATTGACTTTATAAGAACAAAAATTCACAAAGTAATATAACTTTCTCTTATGCCCATGCGAAGCACAGTTAAATTTACTATTTTACTAATAATTCAATAACAATTTTCAAAATCATTATTAACTATGGTAATATGTCATTGCTAATTGATTAATTATTCACCAATTACAAAGAAGCTTTGTGAGCTGCAAACAAGGTTATCCAATTCATGTTGTTAGATATAACATAATAAACCATCAAATTAGGTTATGAATATTTTTTCTCAATGAATTTCTAGAACTTATCATTTTTAAATACCACAACTAAAATTTAAGGCACAATGTTTATTTTCTATCCAATTTGATTAGTTTATATACTTTTTCATGATTTAGATCTTACAAAAAAAATGTTCATTCTACGCCTTCATTCTATGCCATGTAGGTCACACATAGGTCTTGATCGTACGATTGTTAAAACATCAATCGAGATAATTGTTTATTTTTTAGTGTATAAAACAGTGATACCTGATGAGGTTGAGATACCTTCATTGAGAATCATTCAAGAAGTTGAGTTTGACAACATTAAATAGGCAATTGCCCGACATGAACAACTAACTTTGATTGGTGAAAAGAGAATGAGTTCATTTGCCACAATCAATTGGTCATGACCCAAATTCGAGTGTGATGACACTCGTCATAATCTACCGAGATAGTCAATCCAGATCCCAAATAAAGTAGAAATAAAATGAAAACAGTATAAGTAGGTAGCTATATACGAAAATGCGGAAGTCTTAATCGTCTATAAAACCCCAAAGGATTGGTTGTCACATGTACAAGCCTCTACTAAAGTAGAAACAAAATAAATATAAGTCTTAAAATGCGTTTGTCTCTCAAATTGAACAAAGCATGTAAAAAGAAACGAGAGAGATCGTCGACATCAACAACTACCTCTCAAGTAACTCCAAAACCCACGGATGAAGAAAGGAGAAGTCTGGATCTCTGTCCTAACTCAGAACATACACAGGTGTAGATAGCAAGAGGTGAACACCAAACAACACCGTACTCAACAAGTAATACAATAAATGCATGTAAAGCTAAGTAGAACAAGTACTCCTGACACACAATCTGAACCTCCTTAACTACAACCTACAAGCTGAACAACCCAATCTACCGTTCTATATGCAGATACAACTCATGTAATACGCAAGTCAGTTATGTTTCCTCAACTCCAATTGGATAGTATCAAAATCACCCGTAGTATAGTCTCAATAGCACACAAGGGAAGGGCAAATACAGATAGTCAAATCAATGCAATACAATGCAATGCGATGAATGCCCAATGTGATGCTAAAATAACAACCACGCCACGTTCTACGTATGCAAAAATATAACAACCACGGCGCATGGCATGTCTCTCGATGCAATAATATAACAACCACGATACGTGGCATGTCCCTCGAATCCTCTTTTTTTTCCTCTTTGATTATCACTCAGCCAGAACCATTTCACATTGATGAATTCATCAATTGGGACCTCAATAATATACATCAACCCAAATGCAAATGAGAATATTCATGCAATCGATGAGAAAAATGAATTTCAATACCATATGCAATTCATATCACAATAAGGAACTTCACAACTAGTCAACCAAGTCAAATAGATCAAATAACTCAGTTTATTAGGTTAATTTCCCCTCAATCTATCTGTAATGACCTTGAGGGTCATTTTTGAAAATTTATGTGAAATTACCATATTACCCCTATCATTAGTGCCTCGGATATTTATTTGTTCAGTTTGTGTAGTTTAATGTGTTAAAGTCTTAATAGTTAGTAAATTTGGCAAATTCTTGAGTTTTATAGAGTTAAGAGGTAAAAAGGTAATTTTTGAGACCAATTGGAGCTACGAGTCTCAGAACTGTATTCTGTTAGTTCTATCAGCTCCGGAATGTGGAAATTGGGTTAGGGAGTCGTCAAAATTAGATTTGGGGTTGATATGTGAATTTGAGGAGTTAAGTTTGACTTTGGTCAACAAATCAAGTTCGGAGACTCTGATTGAATTTCTGAAGGTTCCATTGGTTTCGGAGGGGGAGGGAGGTGATTCTAACGCTAAGAATGTCCTTGTTGTTATTTTTAGGGGTTCCGAGGGTATTTTGGATATTTCAAGTGCCGAAATTAGTTTTTTGTGACTTATCGATTTTCGAATCAAAAAGACCTCAAATTTAAATTTTGATTGTTCCATTGAGTCTGGAACGTTGAGTTTAATAGAAGTGCATGTAAGGTTTGTATATACAGGAGTCCGAATGAATCCTGAGGGTTCGATCAGAGAATGTAAGTTTTGAATTTTGCTGGTTTCTGGTGCAGGCACTCTGGTTCATCGTGATTGTGACCTTAGGCCACACAATCGCGATGAGTCAGGTATATGTCTTCGCAATCGCTAGGGGTGGTTTGAAAACTCGTGCCTTTCGCGATTGTGAGAGTTAGTGGCTCACGATTGCGATGCACAATGCTTTCCTGAATAGTGTTCAACTTCGGGAGAAACCTCACTTTCACAATTTTTGAGCTCTTAAGCTTCTTGGGGCAATTTTGAGAAGAGGTTTTCGAGTAAAATCGTTGGTTAATTGACTTCTAACCTAAAACCTTCCTTTTTCATTAACTATTTGATGATTTTAACTCCAAATTTTACTTTCAAACTCCGAAACCTCTTGTTCTTCCCTAATCCAAATTTATGGAAATTGGTGATTTCTAACTCATTTTTTATTCTATTTTTATGGGTTTTTCAACCATAAGTTCCTTATTACTAGTAGAACGTGATTTTTTAATAAAATTCCAAATTTGACCCTTTTCAAAATTAATCAATTTTTAGACTATTTTACCCTCGATTTCGAAGCCTATCAATATGGGTGTCATTGAACTTCTTATGACGTGTATGTTTCATCCTTGATATTAGGTTATCATTTTGGGCATTGAATACAAAGTTTGATCATCCGGTAGAGCGTTTGAGTGTGGTTTCAGAAATTGAGGTAGGTTTGGCTATCCTTCTTAGGGCTGAGTTGGGGTAATTAGTTAAATTCCATGTTCTAGACTTTGGGATGGGGCCGTAGTGTAGTTTGGGACTGATAATTAATATTTGTATGCCTATGTGGGGGCTATTATGTGCTGTGTAGCCCATGTGGAGGCCTTATGTGACATTTTATCTGTGATTGGGACTGTGTAATCTATGACTTGACTGAGTAGAGATGTGAAGAGGTTAATTAGCTTGTAATGCCGCTTAAGGGGTTGAGTTGAGGGTTTTGAACATGCCTGAGTAGTGAGATATTATTGAGAAAGGGGTAAACACTTAAATGGTGTACTTCCTTCCTATTACTACCTATTGAGGGTGAATATCATGCTTAAGTTAAGTTTTGAGAACTTTGAACCTTGTAATACATGTTGAGCTGAATATTAGCTCCATGTCTTATATATTGTGATTGCATTCATCCTCATTCATACTATCATTGATCATTGGGAAGTTGAGAACTGTGCAAATTCTTTTGAGAAAGAAAATGTGAAATCTTTGGTATCCTTGACCATGAGTAGGTGGTAAGCGGATGAGATATTAGTATCATGAGTCCTTGGCCGCGAACTGGGTGGCGAGATAGTTGATATATTAAGATTGTGATGAGGTATATGGTCTGCGAGACCCCCATGGGTTCTGCTTGATAGCACAGCCCAGCAGGTGTATACGACAGGTTGTGCGACAACCTTGATCCCACCGTACCATTATATCATTCATTATCATAATGCATTGCATTGTATGGATACCTGTGATATATGTTCTATCTTTTTAATTGTAATATTGAACTGTATTATTTATTTATTTTATTCACGCCGTTCTATATAAATTGGCGATAGCATAGTCGGAGTGGGACTTTTTTGCGTGCAGGTGGAAGCGTTCCTTAGTTTATTTCATAGTTTTTGATTAATTCATTATACTCAATCGGTTAAACCTAGTGAGTACATATGGATTGTACTCACCCCTATTTTTTTGTCCCTTTTGATGTAGATACTAGCCAGGGTGTCCAGCACGATAGTTGATTCTAGCAGATACATTCCCATTGGATCATTGGTGAGATCTTGGAATCCAGATCGCCTCTAGTCCATATTTCAATTACAGTATTTCCTGTACTGGAAAACTTAAACTGTGTATTTAGACTCATATTTGTATTTAGATACTCTTAGACTTATGACACCAAGTTTTGGAATGTTCTCGTTGTTGTCCTTTATTTTGTATTTATTTATGGCCTGACTTTCCTTTGTGAGTCTTATATGGTTTTACTTTTTGACTTACACATCGGGATAGAGTTTAGGGTATGTGCCATCATGAACTCAATTTTGGATCATGACAAATTAGTATCAGAGCGCTAGGTTCACTGGTCTTATAAGGGTGTCTAGTAGAGTCTTGCAGATTGGTACGTAGATGTTTGTACTTATCTTCGAGAGGCTACAAGATACTTGTTAGGATAAATTCCTTTTTTTGATTTATTTCGTGCGAGTTATTCATATCAAGTGTTGTATACCTCTAATATATTTCTTCTGTGCATATGGGTAAGGACTAGAGCCACAGTTATCGAGGGTGAGGTTGTACCTGTAGCCCGAGCTCCAGTACGTGGGCGAGGTAGAAGATGTGGTAGAGTCATGGGGCGAGGCCGAGTGAGGGGATCATCACCTGCTCGCGGACAAGCTAGAGAGTCATCGCCTGAATCGGTGTATGAGCACGAGGATGGTTATGAGCAGCAGGCTGAAAAGAAAAGGCCAGCCCAGCCTCCCGTGGTTCCTAATAGTACTCTGATGCTTCAGGAGTTATTGGTTAGACTATTGGCTAGATTGGATAGTGCTCTGAATCTTGTTGTTCTCCTATGTACTTCAGCTCTCCTATCGCAATTGGTACTACACCACTAGTTTACGGGCCTAGTGTTGAGTTCCAAACTCCATGATCTTTTTCTGTGTCTTCTATCATACCCTCGAGATTTGCAGCTCCACCAGTTTCTGCTAGTGCTTCCATGTCGATAGTTGAACAGAAGAGCTTCGAGAGATTTGTTCGGTTGGCACCTCCTAGATTTGATGACATGGCTGAGGAGAAGGCCTATGATTTTCTGACTAAGTGCCAGGATAGGTTGTTCAACCTAGGTATTCTTGAGGCACATGGAGTAGCCTACACTTCGTATCAGTTTATAGGGGTGGCCAAGGAGTGGCTGAGAAAAGTTATTACCCATAGGCCTATTGGTTCCCTATGATGAACTTGGAGCAGTTTTCAGAGGTGTTTCTTGAGTGGTTTGTGCCTTATAGCCTCCGTGACCAGCGCATAGTTGAGTTTGACAGATTGGAGCAGAGCTCATTATCCGTATCTGAGTATAAGACTCTCTTTCATGAGTTGTCTTGTTATGCCATGTCTAGTATTCCTACTGAGTTTGAGCAGATCCGCAAGCTGGTGAAAGGATTCGTGGATTATCCTCAAGAGGCTACAACTTCTCTTGTACTATCCGGTGGTACCTTCTAAAGTATTATTGACCACGGCAGGATGATTAAGTGCATTCGATATGCTAGACGAGATAGGGCCAAGAGGTTCCGTCAGTAGGGTCAATTTGGTGTCCATTCTTTAGAGGTAGAGAGTAATCGGGTTCAGGTACCCATAGTTATCAGGGCAGACTAGTCTAGGCAGCTATTCAGGGCTTAGATGGTACAAGTGGATCTAGACCGTGTCAGACTGGTTATAGTGGTTTTTCGAGCTCCAGAGGATGTATTGACATTTATGGTTATCCTCCACGTAATTCATTTAAGGTCGGGTTGCCATCAGTTGAGAGTTCGTAAATCTGATATCTCGAAGACTACATTCAGGACTCGTTATGGGCATTATGAGTTTGTGGCTATGTCCTACGGGTTGACTAATTTTCACTCCCCAAGAGGGTACCCTAGGCGTGGCCGGCACTCGAAAGCCATTTCTAGCCTCCAAATGAACCACCTACTCCAGTCACACATTCATTCAAACACATTCTCTCAATGGAAGACTTATCAATGAAGTACTATTCATAATTTAGGGTCAAAGGCCAAATAACTATCAAATCAACCAATAGTTATAGAAGAACTACTCAAAAGAACAATCCAACATTTCTACGCTCCGGTCTATGAAGCCTCTATCAACAATCTAGAAGGTGCCAATGACAAGCCCATGGCTACCAATAATTAAAATAAAGGAAACAACACAAAACTATATAGGAAACTCAACATCCTCCGGAAACTAAGAGGACTCACCAACTAGCTGGGAGTGTGTGGATCTTCAATGGTGCGCCGGTTGATGATCTCTAGTACATATCTCTGCATCATGAAACGATGCAGGCCAAATGGCATTAGTACATGGAATGTACGAGTATGTAAAATGGCCGAATGAAACAACATCAGAAAGGATCAAGTCAACTCGAGAATCTCAACTTAGAAAGAAGTACAACTCAACAAGCGTCCTAAGTCTAAGCAAGAATATAGTTTAGACGGGACCAAATCACATACAATTCAACTCAATCCGACTCAGAGTACTATCAATATCTTTGGGATATCACACTCCCTCACCTTCAACTGATGGTAGCCCGATCTTAGTTCTATCTTTGAGAAACAAGTGGCACCCTGAAGTTGATCAAATAAGTCGTCTATTCTAGGGAGAGGGTATATATGTTTTATGGTGATCTTGTTCAGCTGCCTGTAATCAATACACATTCTAAGAGACCCATCTTTCTTTCGTATGAATAGGACAGGAGCACCCCCATGGTGAGACACTCGGCCTAATGAATCCCTTATCTAACAAGTCTTTCAACTGTTCTTTCAACTCTTTCAACTCAGACGGAGCCATTCTATATGGAGGGATTGAGATAGGCTGGGTATCAGGAAGAACATCAATCCCAAAGTCGATCTCCCTATCAGGAGGGACTTTAAGTAGATCTTCAAGAAAGACGTCAGGAAACTCGTTGACAATCGGAACCGACTCAAGGGATGGAGACTCAATACTATCATCTTTCACTCGGACAAGGTGATAAATACACCCTTTTGAGATTAGTTTCTTGGCCCTAAGGTAGGAAATAAACTTACCCTTAGGCACGATAGGACTACTCTTCCACTCTATAATAGCCTCATTCGGGAATTGGAACTTGACAATCTGAGTCCTACAATCGATAGAGGCATAACAGACATAAAGCCAGTCCATGCCAAGGATCACATCAAAATCAACCATGTCTAACTCAACTAAGTCAGCCAAGGTATTCCTATGATGAATTGACATAGTCCAATCTCTATAGACTTTCTCAACTACGATAGAATCACCGACAGGAGTAGCTATGCAGAAAGGCTCACAAAAACATTCAGGAATTTTATCAAATTTACTTGCCATGTAAGGAGTCACAAAAGATAGTGTGGCACCCGGATCTATCAAAATATAACAGTCAAGAGAAGAGACTCGAATCATATCCATCACGACGTTTGGAGAGTTCTCCTGATCTTGATGACTACCCATGGCATATAGATGGTTTGTACCTCCGTTCGTACTTGAAGTAGTGCCCTTCTGATTACCTCTAGCTGGTGGTGCGGTGGTAAAATAGTGGGCTCTGTTCCCCCATGCTAGACCTTCTTCTGAAAATGGTTTATTTGGCTGCATTTATAACAACCAACTCTTCCCGCTCTGCACTCTCCCAAGTGAAGCTTACCGCACTTGAAGCATGGTGGCTTCTCTTGCGAACCTTGACCTACGCTAGCCTGGGATTGAGAACCCTAGGGTCTGAAGTTCTGGAGACTCTACCCCTACTGATCATACCTGTTCTGCGGCATAGGTGCACTAGCGGTAGATAAGGCATAGTGGGAAGGCCTCTTCTGGAAGAAGGACCTATTGCCCTTGTTTTGCTTCTATTCATTCTCCTGCCCAGCTGATCTTTCCCTCTTGCTCAGATGCTCATCTCTGTATTTTCTCTTCTCATCCTCCACCTGTTGAGCGTACACCATTAATTTTGAAATATCCATATCGGAGATTAACAATGCCACTTTGCACTCCTTCTTCACATGTCTTCCCAAGCCGGAGACAAACTTCCTCATCTTCGACCTCACATCTGGATTATCTTTAGAGCATATATGGATAGTTGGATGAACTTCAGACCATACTCTTTAACTGTCATACCTTCTTGTTTCAAATTCACAAACTCCTCCACTTTTGCTTCCCTCAATTGTCGGGGAAAGAAGTGGTCGAGAAAGGCTCCCTCAAATTTATCCCACATAGCAGGTTCAGCATCCTCACCTGTACCTCTTTCCCATTGGTTATATCAGATGTTTGCCATATCCTTGAGCTAGTAAGACACCAACTCAACCCCCTCAATCTCCGTAGCATGCATAGCTTTCAAGATTTTCCACATCTCATCAATAAACTTTTGGAGGTCTTCATCAACCTTAGAACCCGTGAATGCCGGCGGATTCATTCTTAGAAAGTCTCTAATTCTGGTAGCAGCAGACGGCTCTTGGGAACTAGAGGTAAGAGTTGGCGAACTCTAGTTACTATTTTGGGCAGCCACTAATTGAGTGAGCATGGCAATCTCTCCTCTAAAGTTTGTTTCCAAAGTTGGAGTAGGTGGAGTAGTAGGCATTTGAGGTGCCTCTGCATACCTCGTCGGTCGGCCTCTAGCCCTCAATGGGCACACCTCTGACTGTGGCATCTCTGCGTTATCAACATTTCTCGAACTGGCTATATGTTTAGGTGGAATTGTCTGCAACGTATAAACGCACGAATTAGAAAGGAGTTTTATAGAGTTTAACTCTATCGCACGAATTCAGAGTATGAAAGAAGTGAAACAATTCTTAATGTCTTATAGCCTCCTGATTATAAATGTGGTGCACAACACACCTATAAACAAGACTCTACTAGACACGGCTTCATAAACTCCCTAGGACTCTTGAACTCTATGCTCTGATACCATCCTCCGGAAACTAGGAGGACTCATCAACTAGCTGGGAGTGTGTGAATCTTCAATGGTGTGCCGGTTGATGATCTCTAGTACCTGTCTCATGATGCAGGCCAAATGGCGTCAGTACATGGAATGTACAAGTATGTAAAATGGCTGAATGAAACAACATCAGAAAGGACCAAGTCAACTCAGGAATCCCAACTCAGAAAAAGTACAACTCAACAAGCGTGCTAAGTCTAAGCAAGAATATAGTTTAGACGGGACCAAATCACATACAATTCAACTCAATCCGACTCAGAGTACTATCAAGATCTATATGGGAGTTTCTCTTATCCGACAACGATCACTTATGAGCCAGTGATAGCACAACAAACCGACATTATTGCCGTGTCCGTTCATACCTTGCCAGGGTATGAACGAATCAACCAATCATGGATCCAATCCAACCAAGTCCTATATTATCAGGACAATAATTTTGGAGAAGCATCTGACTTTAATGGTTCAATCCCCTCCTACGTTTGGCGACGTAGTTATTGGGTTCGAGTATGGACTATACTCTTGCCCAATTCGGTGCTTGATACTCCTCCCAAGACTCAATGCTCATAAAACTTCATCCAATCAAATCATATCGACAAGTCTCATTTAGAACCTTGTCAACTCATCAACTCTATCACCATCAAACATCTCCCAATCATACTATCCGACCAATTCCAATCATATCATTCAAGAGTAAATTTAAATATACATTTATGGCATCATACAAACATATCCAACCATTTCTCTATTCATTTAACACATCTTTGGAACTCATCACAACTCCAAGGTTTTAGACCAACAATTTAAAATGAACAACATATTTAAGAGAATTAGCATTTTTGTCATAATCCACATAGTTAAGAAAATCAATAAAGCATGTTTAACAACTCATCTTCATCAACTCATACTCACATGAAGGTTCTTTCTAGAAATTGTTTGTCTCAACAACATCAACATAACAAGAATCACATTAATGGATGACAAGACTCATTTGGACATAGGCCTATCAAGAAACTCCATTCTTATGAACATTTAACCTCAAAGAAAGTGTAGGGCACATGGGTGGACTCAACCCATGTTTTGAGTAACCTTACATACCTTAGTGAAGACTTGAAGAAAACCTTGATGTTGGGTCTTCAATGGGAAACTTGAATTTCTTGAAGCTCTTGAATGAAATCTTTGTTGGAGAAGGATTGAAGAAGAAGAGAGAGATTTCTAGGGCTTTTAGAGAGAGAGAGAGAGGAGTTGAAAATAATGGTCCAAAATGTTCTAAGGCCGTGTATATATAATTTGGGAAAATTCCCAAACTGCCCTTTCTCCAAAAATCTAGAAAATAGGCCAAAAACACCCTTGGCGCGATAGTGGCGCGTCGCACCACTGCGGCGCCAAGTCGAATAGGCTAAAAACCTGCACATCTGTTAGTGGCGCGTCGCGCCAAAGACCAAACTACTGAGGCTTGTTCCTGGTGCGATAGTGGCACGTCGCTCCCTTATAGCACCAAGCCCAAGTTTTCTGGGTTCTGGAAAATAGGCTTGAAAACCCTACACATCTCGTAGTGGCATACCGCGCCAGGGGACAAACTACTGAGGCTTGTTTCTGGCGCGATAGTGGTGCGTCGCGCCACTGCAGCGCCAAGCCCAGATTTCCAGCAGTTGCAACCCAGGCCTGAAATTTCTGTCGTGCTAGTTCGTCTTAGGATCGTCATATCTTTTGACTCCAAACTCCAAAAATTACATTCTTGGTGGCGTTGGAAAGAAGACTCGACGACCTTTAATTTAGTAGGTTGTGGGCCACCCTGATTGTCATCTTTCAAAATATAGGGTCATTAGCAGTCGACCCCTTATACGAACTCATCCTAAAACTTAGCCACGACGAATCTTTTGGACTTAACTTGGTCATAGGGGTCCTTTGTGACCCCACATCACCTCTAACACTTTTCAATTTCTCGGGGACTCATCATAACTCATTCATATACTTCACAATAATAGAGTTCGACCCTACACAAATACAAGAAAGGTTTAAATCTTAGGGAAAATGTTTGGGGGGGTGTTACACTAATGCCCTGGCTACTTTTATGGATTCAATGAACTGCATATTCCAGCCCTATTTGGACACATTTATAATTGTGTTTATTGATGACATCTTGGTTTATTCCAAGAATGAGGCGGATCATGTTAGTCACTTGAGAAAAGTCCTTTAGAGATTTAGATAGGATAAGTTGTATGCAAAATTCTCCAAATATGAGTTTTGGCTCGAGTCTGTGGCATTCTGGGTCATGTGATGACCAAGGATGGCATTATGGTCGATTCGGCTAAGGTTGCAGCGGTTTGTGATTGGGTTAGGCCTACTTCGACTATCGAGATTCGAAGATTTATTATGTTGACAAACTGTTATCGTCGGTTTGTTTAGGGTTTCTCTTTTACTGCAGCCCCATTGACTAGGCCAACTCAAAAAACTGTGGCATTTCAGTGGACTGATGAGTGTAGGGCGAGCTTTCAAAATTTCAAAGAGTTATTGACCTCAGTACTTATTCTAGCCTTACCCGAAGAAGGTGTGGCCTTCATTATATTTTGTGATGCTTGGGGAATCGGCTTGTGTGGTGTATTGATGCAAAAGAGTAGAGTTATAGCTTATGTTTCTCGACAGTTGAAGGTACATGAGAAGAACTATCCTACCTACGATTTAGAATTGACAGTGATGGTGTTTTTTCTAAAGTTGTGGAGGCACTATCTCTATGGTGTGCATTGTGAGGTCTTTACTCACCATCATATCCTTACGCATATCTTTTCTCAGCCAAATATGAATATGAGGCAGCATAGATGGTTGGAGTTGTTGAAAGACTATGACATTACTATTCTTTATCATTCGGGCAAAGCGAATATGGTAGCGGATGCCTTGAGTCTCAAAGCACCTAGTATGGGTAGTTTGGCCTTTCTTAAGGCGAATGAGAGGCCTTTGGCTTTGGAAGTTTAGTCATTGGCTAGGAAGTTGATCCAACTTGATATTTCTACACATCATAGCATTTTGGCCTTTATGGAGGCTAGGTCAACTTTGATGGATCAGATTCGTGCACACCAGTTTGAAGATAACAAGTTGAGGGCCATTCAAGACAAAGTGTTGAGTGGTGAAGAAAAATCAGCCTCTCTAGATTCGGAGGGAGTTTTAAGGATTAATGGTCGCATTTGTGTGCCTAAGGTTGGTGATTGAGTACGCATGATATAGGAGGAGGATTATTGTTCCAAGTATTCAATTCATCCGGGAGTAGTAAAGATGTTTCATGACTTGAAACACCACTATTTGGGGTGTGTCATGAAGAGGGAAATTGTTGATTTTGTGGCTAGGTGTCTAAATTGCCAACAAGTGAAGTATGAGCATCAAAAACTGGGTGGTCCAATGCAAAGAATGCCTATTCCCGAGTGGAAGTGGGAGCGTATTGCTATGGACTTTGTGTCTGGATTACCTATGGCATTGGGTAAGTATGACTCTATTTGGGTGATTGTGGAGCGATTAGGTAGGATTTATCTTCGTGAGATTGTTAGGTTGCATGGGATGCCTATCTCTATTGTGTCGGATCAAGGTTCAGTATTCACCTCTCACTTTTAGGAGGCAATGCAGCATGGTTTGGGTACACGACTAGAGATGAGTTCGACATTTGATCCCCAGATCGATGACCCGTCTGAACGGATCATTCAAGTGTTGGAGGATATGCTTTGGGCCTGTATGATTGATTTTGGTGCCCGATGGGACCAATACTTGCCTTTAGCGGAGTTACCATTTTAGGTCGGCTCAAACACTTTGGTGGCCTAAAGCCAAAAATAAATGTAGGGATTACACAAATCTCATAATGTTAAAAGCAAATTACATTTTATTCCTACTCTTTTTTCAAATTAGAAAAAGGAAAAATTACCAGAAAAAATATTTTTTAATAAATAATTACTGATTTTAGCGATATTTTTTATTTATTACCATTTATAGCAATACATAACAATATTATGATATATCTGTCATGTATTAAAAATAAATTATGCATGTAATAAAAATGTATTATAAGTATTTTAAAATATATTATACTTGTTTGGTAAGAAATTGACACAATGTATTATAAGTGTATTAAAGTATGTGACAAATATATTATCCATCAATAAAACTTATATTATATGAGTTTTATAAATTATTTTCGCTAATATATATTAAAATTGTATTAAAATTGTATTAAAACTGTATTATAAATGTATTATAAGTGTCTAGTGAAAAAAAATATTATCACTATAAATGATAAATATTTTCTTAATATAGTATATTTACGTAAGTTTCCCTTAGAAAAATCCCTTAAATTTGGTGAAATTCGGATACATCTCAAAAATGCCTCGATGCATCACTTCCCGGTTCCGGATACATCCTTCAATATTTTGATACATCACGTCTCGGTTCCGAACACATCACTCAATATCCTGATACATCACGTACGTCCAGATACATCAAGTAAAGTGATGTATTCAATCGATACATCTCGTAAAATGATGTATCCGAGAATAGGAGAGAGTAGGGATTTTTATAATTTTTTCAAATGGTAGAGAATTTTAGAGATTATGGTAAAATAAGTTGTGTATTTAGATAATTTTTTCCGAAGTAAATCGAAGGCCTTAAACTTTTGAATAATACTTGATACTTTTTTATTGAAAGTTTTTTCTTCTGTTTTTTTAAGATACAAAGTTATTAATATGTTTTAAATTATTTCTTTTTTTATATTAAAAGAATATTTTTTCTATAAATAGTACTCCCGCCATTTCAATTGGTTTGTTTGATTAAAGTATGATTTGGGTCAAACATTCAAGTCGTTTAATCTCCATTAGTTTGATATATTTTGTTGTTATTTGACACTAACGGTAATTTTGATTAATTTAGTCGAATTATCCAAATTAACTTTTCTTGGTTATGGATGCTTCTCCTTACATAAAATCTTTATTTTTCGACACTTAATTATCATTACAAAAAAAACTTGGAACTCTTTTTATATACTTCGTCTATTTTCATTTTCCAACTAATAAATAACTTTAGTTAAGTCTTGTTTATCTTTGAACAAACTAATTTCGTCTTTTCAGAAACAATTTTAAAAATACGATTCTTTACAAATAATTCTTTAAGTTAGGCAAATAGTTATTTAGTTAAATTGACGAATAGTCGTGTGTTAACTGACATTTCATGTGCTTAAAATCTTCTTGAAATGTTAATAAAAATCCTTTAATTACTTAGACCTTTTGGAATTATTTTAAAAAAAATTATGTTAGAATCTTTTTTAAACCAAAATTATCTTAGTTTCTTTTAAAAATTAAGTGGAAATTTTGCTTAAGAATTTTTTCTAAATTGTGAAAATATTGAGACCTTTCAAAAGTTTTTTTTGTTCAAATTAAATTCTCGCTAATTTTTTCTCCCCCCTCCATCCCACCATTTCCATGATAGAATTCGATAAGTATTTATCTCAAACTATATAAATATTAACTATTGATAAACTAAGGGACCAAAACTATTCAAATGTATACTTAAGGAAATATTTTAAATCTATCCTCTAACATAAGTATTGATTTTATAATTTTCTCTTAACATTAGTACTACTATTAAATAAATTAACTTAGCAATTTAATAAGAAGGAGAAATAGTAAGAAACAGTAAGAGAAAGAGAAATATTTTCAGTGAATTCGTGTGTACAATCTTCATTGCAAAACTATGACAATTTATAGCTAAAGAGGAGAGAAAACATAGGGAGACAAAGATAAGTGGAGGAAAAAGGAGAAGGAAAAATGAGGAGAAAAGAAAGAAAAGTAGAAAGGGAAAGGCACGTCCACAAAGTGGACATCCACTTTCACAACACTCCCCCTAGGATGTCCACTTGTAGTGTGCCTCATTAAAAACTTTACAATAATTATACATAATTGTCCTGAACACCATAGATATTGTGCCTTATTAAAACCTTACTAGAGAAAACCCAGTGGGAAAAAGCCTAGTGAAGAAAAAAGAGTACACACATCTGGTAATACGCCTTGAGTGTTGCCTCATTAAAAATCTCACTTGGAAAACCCAGTGGGAAAAAACCTTGGTTAAGAGAAAAAGAGTACAACGCGTATTTTACTCTCCCTAATGAAAACTTCATTTGATATTTTGGAGACGACGCATTCCAATCTTATATCTTAGCTTCTCAAAAATTGATCTTGTTAATGCCTTTCTGAATAAATCTGCAAGATTATCACTAGAACGAACTTGTTGTACATCAATATCACCATTCTTCTGGAGATCATTGTCACACCCCGGGAGGGTACCCTAGGGGTGACCGGCACTCAAAAGCCATTTCTGGCTTCCAAGAGAACCACCTAGTCCAGTCACACATTCATTCAAACACATTCTCTCAACGGAAGACTCATTCAATGAAGTACTATTCAAAATTTAGGGCCAAAGGCCAAATAACTACAAAATCAACAAAAGAGTTATAGAAGAACTACTCAAAAGGACGATCCAACATTTCTACACTCCGGTCTATGAAGCCTCTATCAACAATTTGGGAGGTTCCAATGACAAGTCCATGGCTACCAACAATCAAGATAAAGGAAACAATACAAAACTATACAAGAATCTTAACATCATGTGGAAACTAGGAGGACTCACCAACTAGCTGGGAGTGTGTGGATCTTCAACGGTGCGTCGGCTGATGATCTCGAGTACCTGTCTCTGCATCATGAAATGATATAGGCTAAATGGCGTCAGTACATGGAATGTACGAGTATGTAAAATGGCCGAATGAAACAACATCAGAAAGAACCAAATCAACTCGGGAAGCTCAACTCAGAAAGAAGTGCAACTCAACAAGCGTCCTAAGTCTAAGCAAGAATATAGTTTAGACGGGACCAAATCATATACAAATCAACTCAATCCAACTCAGAGTACTACCAAGACCTATGTGGGAGTTTCTCTTATCGGACAACCATCACTTATGAGCCAGTGAAAGTATAACAAACCGACGTTGTTACCGCGTCCGTTCATACTTTGTCAGGATATGAACGAATCAACCAATTATGGATCCAATCCAACCAAGTCCTATAATGTCAGGACAATAATTTTGGGGAAGCAACCGACTTTAATGGTTCAATCCCCTCCTACGTTTGACGACGTAGTTATTGGGTTCGAGTATGGACTGTACTCTTGCCCAATTCGGTGCTCGATACTCCTCCCAAGACTCAATGCTCATAAAACTCCATACAATCAACTCAATCAAATCATATCGACAAGTCTCATTACAACCTTGTCAACTCGTTAACTCTATCACAATCAAACCTCTCCCAATCATACAATCCGATCAATCTCGATCATATTTTTCAAAGTAAATTTAAATGCACATTTATAGCAACATGCAAACATAACCAAACATTTCCTCTATCTATTTAATCAATCTTTGATACTCAACACAACTTCAAGGTTTTAAATCAACAATTTAAGATAAGCAACATTATTAGGAAAATAACATCCTTTATCATAATCCACATAGTTAAGAAAATCAATAAAACATGTTTAACAACTCGTCTTCATCAACTCATACTCACATGAAGGTTCTTTCTAGAAATTCCTTGTCTCAACAACATCAACAAAACAAGAATCACATTAATGGATGACAAGACTCATTGAGACATAGGCCTATCAAAAAACTTCATTCCTATGGACATTTGACCTCAAAGAAAGAGTAGGGCACATGGGTGGACTCAACACATGCTTTGAGTAGCCTTACATACCTTAGTGAAGACTTGAAGAAAATCTTGATGTTGGGTCTTCAATGGAGAACTCGAATCTTGAAGCTCTTGGAGGCAAATCTTATTGAAGGAGGATTTGGAGAAGAAGAGAGGCTAAAAATATATTCTCAAAATGTTCAAGGATAATACATATATAATTTGGGACGAATTCCCAAATTGTCCTTTCTCTAGAATTTTGAAAAAATAGGCTAAAAAGCTCCTGGCGCGATAGTGGCGCATCGCGCCATTGCAGCACCAGGTTGATTTGGCCTAAAACTTGCACATCTTTTAGTGGCGTGCCGTGCCAAGGAAAAACTACTGAGGTATGTTCTTGGCGCAATAGTGGCTCGTCGTGCTCTTACAGCGCCAAGGCCATATTTTCTGGGTTCTGAGAAAATAGGCTTGAAAACCCTACACACCTCGTAGTGGCGCGCTGCACCAGGGACCAAAATACTGAGGCATGTTCCTGGCGCGATAATGGCACGTCGCACCACTGCGGTGCCAAGCCCAGATTCCCAGCAGTTGCAACCCAGGCCTAACATTCCTATCGATCTAGTTCTTCTTAGGATCGTCATATATTTTGACTCTGAACTCCAAAAATTACATTCTTGGTGGCGTTAGAAAGAAGACTCGATGACCTTTAATTTAATAGGTCATGGGACACCCAGATTGTCGTCTTTCAAAAGGTAGGGTTATTAGAAGTCGACCCCTTATACGAACTCATCCTAAAACTTATCCACGATGAACCTTTTGGACTTAGCTTGGTCCTAAGGGTCTTTTGTGACCCCACATCATGTCCAACACTCTTCAAATACTCAAGGACTCATCTTAACTCAAGCATATACTTCACAATAAATGAGTTCGACCGTACACGTATACAAGAAAGGTCCAAATATTAGGGAATAATTTTGGGGGGTGTTACAATATCTCCTCCTTGGGATCATTCGTCCTCGAATGACGAGTAAATCAAGAATGGAAATCGAGGTACAAATCACAATCAGAATTCAGTCATTCAACCAATCAAATTCTCAAACAAATTACCAATCAAGCTTAAAATGCACAAATGAATTCAAGTCAAGGAAATGGACATTACCTTCAATATTCTCATCGGTAGGCACGAATAGATGTGGATATTTAGATTTCATGTCTTCCTCCACTTCCTATGTGGCTTCCTCAACAAATTTATTTCTCCACAGGACTTTGACTGAGGCAATCTCTTTGTTCCTCAATTTGCAAATTTGGCGATCAATAATTTAGATCGGAACCTCTTCATAGGACAAGCTATCCTTAACTCCAATACTATCAATGGGGACTACCAACGAGGGATCGCCCAAGTATTTCTTCAACATCGAGACATGAAATACCGAATAGATGGCAGCTAGCTCCAAGGGTAACTCCAATTTATAAGCGACACTCCCTATCCGTCTCACAATCTGGTAAGGACCAATGTATCGAGGACTAAGTTTTCCCTTCCTTCCAAACCTCATGACACCCTTCATGGGTGACACTTTCAAATACACCCAATCATCTACCTCAAACTCTAAGTCTCTCCTCCTCACATCGGTGTAAGACTTTTGGCGGCTTTGGGATATCTTTAGACTATCTTGAATAACCCTCACCTTCTCCATGGCTTGGTGAAACAAATCAGGCCCAATCAACTCAACTTCACCAACTTCAAACCATCCAATTAGCGATCTACACCTCCTCTCATACAAAGTTTCATAAGAAGCCATTTGAATGCTTGCATGATAGCTATTATTATATACAAACTCTATGAGAGGTAAGTGATCATCCCAATTTCCCTTGAAGTTAAGCACATATGACCTCAACATATCTTTCAATGTCTGGATGGTGCGCTCTGCTTGGCCATCTGTCTGGGGATGAAAGGTCGTACTCAAGTTCACCCTCGAACCTAGTCCCTTCTGGAAGGATCTCCAGAATTGGGAGGTGAATTGAGCTTCTCTATCTGAAATGATAGACAAGGGAACCCCATACAATCTGATGATCTCTTGAATGTATAACTTTGCATAATCTTCTGCGGTGTCAGTAGTCTTAACTGCCAAGAAGTGAGATAATTTTGTCATTCTATCCACAATCACCGAAATGGAATCATGTTGCTTTCGGGACCTTGGCAAACCTGTGATAAAGTCCATGTTGATCATTTCCCACTTCCATTTCAGAATGTCTATATTTTGAGCTAAGCCACATAGCCTTTGATGCTCAACATTCACCTGTTGGCAATTCGGGCACTTGGAAACGAATTCCGTAATATCTCTCTTCATCCTACTCTACCAATAGATTTCCCTCAAGTCATGATACATTTTTGTAGAGCCCGGATGAATAGAGTATCTGGAACTATGCGCTTCGGCCATAATTCTCTCTCGAACATCACCGACATCAGGTACACACAACCTATTTTGGTACCTTAACACACCAACTCTCTCTTTGGTAAAAACCATCACCTCTTATTTGTGAACAACTTCCTTTAATTGGAGGAGGACGGGGTCCTGATCTTGTTTCTCTTTTACCTTTGCCACAAGTGAGGATGCAGACCCATCTTGAACATTAACTCCGCCTTCATTGCTCTCTTTAAGACAAACTCCCAATTGGGCTAATCTATGTACTTCCTTCGCCAATTCTCTCCTTCCCTCCTCCACATGGGCAGTATTACCCATCGATAACCTGCAAAGAGCATCAGCAACAACATTAGCTTTACCTGGATGGTAGAGGATGCTCATATCATAGTCCTTAAGTAGCTCGAGCCATCTCTTTTGCCTCAGGTTGAGTTTCTTCTAGCTGAAGATGTATTGTAAACTCTTGTGATCAGTGAACACATCAACATGTACTCCATACAAGTAGTGGCGCTAAATTTTAAGGGCAAATACCACAGCTGCCAGTTCAAGGTCATGAGTTGGGTAGTTCCTATCATGAACCTTAAGCTGTCTTAAAGCATAAGCTATCACCTTCCCCTTCTGCATCAGCACACAACCCAAACCAACTCTAGATGCATCACAATAGATCACAAAACCTTCTGTTCCATCGGGCAAGGTTACAACAGGAGCAGTGGTTAGCTTGGTCTTCAATTTCTGGAAACTCTCCTCACAAGCATCGGACCATTGGAACTTAGCCTTCTTTTGGGTTAGTTTGGTCAATGGTGATGATATGGACGAGAATCCCTCTACAAACCTTCGATAATAACTGGACAAACCCAAGAAGCTTCTTATCTCTGTCGGAGACGTGGATCTGGGCCAATTTTTCACTGCCTCAGTCTTCTGAGCATCAACCTGAATACCATCTTCAGATACAATGTGGCCTAGAAAATCCACTGATGCAAGCCAAAATTCACATTTGGAGAACTTTGCATACAATACCTGGTCCTTCAGAGTTTGCAAAATGACTCTAAGATGATGGGCGTGCTCCTCCTTATTCTTGGAGTAAACCAAGATATCATCTATGAATACAATCACAAACATAACTAGGTACGATTTAAATACTCGATTCATGAGATCCATAAAAGCTGCGGGGGCATTAGTCAACCTAAAGGACATCACCAAGAACTCAAAGTGGCCATAGCGGGTCCGAAAAGCTGTCTTTAGGATATCGTACTCCCTCACCTTTAACTAATGATAGCCCGATCTTAGGTCTATCTTTAAGAAACAAGTGGCACCCTGAAGTTGATCAAATAAGTCATCTATTCTGGGGAGAGGGTATTTGTTCTTTATGGTGACCTTGTTCAGCTGCCTGTAGTCAATACACATTCTAAGGGACCCATCTTTCTTTCGCACAAATAGGACCGGAGTACCCCATGGTGAGATACTCGGCCTAATGAATCTCTTATTTAACAAGTCTTTCAACTGTTCTTTCAACTCGGCCGGAGCTATTCTATTTGGAGGGATTGAGATAGGCTGGGTATTAGGAAGGACATCAATCCCAAAGTCGATCTCCCTATCCAGAGAGCCTCCTGCTTATAAGTGTGGTGCACTACACACCCATAAACAAGACTCTACTAGACACGGCTTTATAGATTCCCTAGGACTCTTGAACTTTGTGCTCTGATACTATGTTTGTCACGCCTCGGGGGTACCCTAGGCATGACCGGCACTCAAAAGCTATTTTTGGCTTCCAAGCAAACCACCTAGTCCAGTCACACATTCATTCAAACTACTCAAAAGAACGATCCAACATTTCTATACTCCGGTCTATGAAGCCTTTATCAACAATCTGGGAGGTGCCAATGACAAGCCCTTGGCTACCAACAATCAAAATGAAGGAAATAATACAAAACTATATAAGAATCTCAATATCCTCCGGAAACTAGGAGGACTCACCAACTAGCTGGGAGTGTGTAGATCTTCAACGGTGCGTCAGTTGATGATCTCGAGTACCTGTCTCTGCATCATGAAATGATGCAGGCCAAATAGCGTCAGTACATGGAATGTACGAGTATGTAAAATGGCCGAATGAAACAACATCAGAAAGAACCAAATCAACTCGGGAAGCTCAACTCAGAAAGAAGTGCAACTCAACAAGCGTCCTAAGTCTAAGCAAGAATATAGTTTAGACGGGACCAAATCATATACAAATCAACTCAATCCAACTCAGAGTACTACCAAGACCTATGTGGGAGTTTCTCTTATCGGACAACCATCACTTATGAGCCAGTGAAAGTATAACAAACCGAAGTTGTTACCGCGTCCGTTCATACTTTGCCAGGGTATGAACGAATCAACCAATCATGGATCCAATCCAACCAAGTCCTATAATGTCAGGACAATAATTTTGGGGAAGCAACCGACTTTAATGGTTCAATCCCCTCCTACGTTTGACGACGTAGTTATTGGGTTCGAGTATGGACTGTACTCTTGCCCAATTCGGTGTTCGATACTCCTCCCAAGACTCAATGCTCATAAAACTCCATATAATCAACTCAATCAAATGATATCGACAAGTCTCATTACAACCTTGTCAACTTGTCAACTCTATCACAATCAAACCTCTCCCAATCATACAATCCGATCAATCTCAATCAAAGTTTTCAAAGTAAATTTAAATGCACATTTATAGCAACATGCAAACATAACCAAACATTTCCTCTATCCATTTAATCAATCTTTGATACTCAACACAACTTCAAGGCTTTAAATCAACAATTTAAGATAAGCAACATTATTAGGAAAATAACATCCTTTATCATAATCCACATAGTTAAGAAAATCAATAAAACATGTTTAACAACTCGTATTCATCAACTCATACTCACATCAAGGTTCTTTCTAGAAATTCCTTGTCTCAATAATATCAATAAAACAAGAATCACATTAATGGATAACAAGACTCATTGAGACATAGGCCTATCAAGAAACTCCATTCCTATGGACATTTGACCTCAAAGAAAGAGTAGGGCACATGGGTGGACTTAACACATGCTTTGAGTAGACTTACATACCTTAGTGAAGACTTGAAGAAAATCTTGATGTTGGGTCTTCAATGGAGAACTCGAATCTTGAAGCTCTTGGAGGCAAATCTTGTTGAAGGAGGATTTGGAGAAGAAGAGAGGAAAGGAAAATTTTCTAGGGCTTTTCTAGAGAGAGAGAGAGGCTAAAAATATATTCTCAAAATGTTCAAGGATAATACATATATAATTTGGGACGAATTCCCAAATTGTCCTTTCTCTAGAATTTTGAAAAAATAGGCTAAAAAGCTCCTGGCGCGATAGTGGCGCATCGCGCCATTGCAGCACCAGGTCGATTTGGCCTAAAAATTGCACATCTTTTAGTGGCGCGCCGTGCCAAGGAAAAACTACTAAGGCATGTTCTTGGCGCGATAGTGGCGCGTCGCGCCCTTACAGCGCCAAGGCCATATTTTCTGGGTTCTGAGTAAATAGGCTTGAAAACCCTACACACCTCATAGTGGCACGCCGCACAAGGGACCAAACTACTGAGGCATGTTCCTGGCGCGATAATGGAACGTCGCACCACTACGGCGCCAAGCCCAGATTCCCAGCAGTTGCAACCCAGGCCTAACATTCCATTCGAGCTAGTTCTTCTTAGGATCGTCATATATTTTGACTCCGAACTCCAAAAATTACATTTTTGGTGGCGTTGGAAAAAAGACTCGATGACCTTTAATTTAATAGGTCGTGGGCCACCCAGATTGTCGTCTTTTAAAAGGTAGGGTCGTTAGAAGTTGACCCTTTATACGAACTCATCCTAAAACTTAGCCACAACGAACCTTTTGGACTTAGCTTGGTCCTAGGGGTCCTTTGTGACCCCACATCACCTCCAACACTCTTTAATTACTCAGGGACTCATCTTAACTCAAGCATATACTTAACAATAAATGAGTTCGACCCTACACGTATACAAGAAAGGTCCAAATCTTAGGGAATAATTTTGGGGGTGTTACAATCATGTGTGAAGAATAATTTTGGTGAAATATGTTTTGTTCTGTCTCCTTTTATGAAGCCACCTTTCAATTGAGCTATGCACGCAACATTGTCTTTAAATATAACTGTCGGTTCTTTGACATCATTTTCCAGGCCGCATCTTTCTTTAATGAACTGTATCATCGATCTCAACCATACACATTCTATACTTGCTTCATTAATTT
Source organism: Solanum dulcamara (assembly GCF_947179165.1). Lineage (NCBI taxonomy): Eukaryota > Viridiplantae > Streptophyta > Magnoliopsida > Solanales > Solanaceae > Solanum > Solanum dulcamara. Next base: position 4,437,612 of record NC_077244.1, on the reverse strand, counting down.
GCTATTAGTTCAGCATGATTTGAAAAAGTAGCAATAATAAACTGTTTTGTAGATCACCATGATATAGTAGTTCCTCCGTGTGTAGCATGTCTGAGATCGAGCTTTATGTGGGTTTGATAAATAACCTACATCTGCATAACCAAAAAGGTCTGAACAATCTTTATTAGTATAAAATAAATCCATATCAATGGTACGTTTTAGGTATCGCAAAATATGTTTGATACCATTTCAATGTCTTCGCGTTGGGATGAACTATACCTTACCAGCAAATTAATAGAAAATGTTATATCGAGCCTAGTTATGTTAGCAAGGTACATAAGTGCACCAATAGCACTGAGATATGGTACTTCATAACCAAGAAGTTCTTCATCCTCTTCTGGAGGTCGAAATGGATCTTTTTCCACTTCAAGTGATCGAACAATCATTGGAGTACTTAATGGATGTGCTTTGTCCATATAAAATTATTTTAATATTTTCTCAGTATAGGCAAATTAGTGGACAAAGACCCCGTCTGTTAAATGTTCAATTTGCAGACCTAGAAAAAGTTTTGTCTTTTCAAGATCTTTCATCTCAAATTCTTTCTTTAGATATTTAATCGCCTTTTGTACCTCTTCAGGGGTTCCAATGAGATTTATGTCATCAACATAAACAGCGAGTATAACAAACTCTGATTCTATTTTCTTAATAAAAATAAATGGACAAATGGCATCATTTTGTATAACCTTCATTTATCAAGTACTCACTAAGGCAATTATACCACATACGCACTAATTGTTTCAGACCATATAATGATCTTTGCAGTTTCATTTAAGTACATCTCCCGAGACTTAGTACATGATTTAGACAATTTTAATCCTTCTGGATTTTCATGTAAATTTAATTATCAAGTGAACCATAAAGGTAAGCTATAGCTATATCTATTAGATGTATTTCAAGATTTTTATGTACAACTAAATTGATGAGATATCGAAAAGTTATTCCATCCATAACAGGTGAATATGTTTCTTCATAGTTGACCCCGGGTCTTTTAGAGAATTCTTGTGCAACAAGGCGTGCCTTGTATCTTACAATTTCATTTCTCTCATTTTATTTTTGCACAAAAATCCATTTATAGCCAACTGATTTTACACCTTCAGGGGTTTGGACTATAGGTCCAAAAACCTCACATTTAGCAAGTGGGTCTAATTCTGATTGAATTATCTTTTGCCATTCTGGTCAATCATATCTATGTCGACATTCTTCGACGGAATTAGGCTCAAGACTTTCACTATCTCGTATGAGGTTAATTGCAATATTATATGCAAAAATATTATCCACCGTAATTTTTGATCGATCTAAATTTATCTCATCACCGGTAGAACTTATTGAAAGTTCTTCATTCACTTGAGTCTCATGTTTACTGATTTCTTTAGGAATATCAGGATTACTCAAATCTTGACTTTCTTCGGGGGGTTCTTTTGTAGTATCATTTTTTTTATTCCTTACACTTCTATTTTTAGTATTTTTATCCTTTGGACCCAATGATCTACCATGCTTCGGCGTATTTAAAATTCAGAAGCTATGATACTAGTAGATGGTCCTTTTAGGACATCAATCCGTATAGCACATTCACTGTAGGGATATGTGACTTAGTTATCCGTTTTAAATCAATAAATGCATCTGGCATTTGATTTGCTATGTTCTGTAAGTGGATGATCTTCTAGACCTCCTGTTCACATGTGTGGGTATGTGGATCAAAATGAGATAGTGATGAAATCTTTCACGTAATTTCTCTTGCGGGGTCCTTTTTTTCTCTCCCTAATGGCGGAAAAATTATTTCATCAAACCGACAATCTTCAAATCGAGCAGTAAATAAGTTTCCTATCAATGGTTTAAGATAGCGAATTATGGAGGGTGAGTCAAACCCAACATATATGCCCAATCTTCGTTGATGGCCCATCTTTGTACGTTGTGGTGGTGCTACAGGCACGTATACTGCACAACTAAAAATTCGTAGATGGGTTATATTTGGCTCATGACCAAATACTAATTGTGACAAAGAATATTTATTATAATGTGTCGGTGTGAGACGTACAAGTGCTGCTGCATGTAATATAGCATGACCCCAAATAGTAATTGACAATTTTATTTTCATTAGTAGAGGTCTGGCTATCAATTGTAGGCGCTTAATAAATGACTCTACAAGGCTATTTTGAGTATGAACATGAGCAATAGGATGTTCAATTTTTATCCCAATTGATAAGCAATAATCATCAAAAGCTTGAAATGTAAATTCTCCAGCATTATCAAGGCGAATAGTCTTAATTGGATAATCTGGAAATTGCGCCCTTAATCTTATTATTTGTGCTAACATCTTTGAAAACATTAGGTTGCGAGATGATAAGAGGCACACATGAGACCATCTACCTGATGCATCTATTAGAGCTATAAAATATTTAAACAATCCACTAGGTGGATGAATAGGTCCACATATATCTCCATGTATACGCTCTAAAAAGCCAGTAGATTCGATGCCAACCTTCAGGGTCGATGGCTTGGCAATTAATTTGCCTTGATAACAAGTAACGCATGAAAATTCATCATTCGTATGAATCTTTTGGTTCTTTAACGGATGTCTAGTTGAATTTTTAAGAATTCGTCTCATCATTATTGATTTAGGATGACTTATTCGATCATGACATAGCACAAATGTATTTAGATCAGTAAACTTCTGATTTACGATCATATGTGCTTCAATTGCACTAATTTTTGCATAATATAGGCCAAACGACAAAGTTGGTAATTATTTCAAAATATATTTCTAGCCTGAGACACTTTTGATTATACAAAGGTATTCAATATTCATTTCATATTGTGTCTCAACATGATATCCATTTCTGCTGATATCTTTAAAACTTAATAAGTTTCTTGGAGATTTAGAAGAGAAAAATGCATCTTTTATAACAATCTTTGTCCACTTAGGTAGAAATATAGTAACTCTTCCGGAGCCTTCAATCATTTTCGAATTACCAGAAATTGTAGTAACATTTTCTTTTTTTCTAAGCAAGTTAGAAAAATATTTTTCGTCTTTAAAAATGGCATGAGTTGTTCCACTATCAATTATTCAAATATCTTCGTGATTGATCATTGATCCAAATAAAATTTGAGGCATATCCATATTTTTTTTCAAAAAGAAATAAAGTAAATATTATAATTAAAATATGGTCCATTATATAAATTTTATTTATTTACATAGACTAAAAAATACAAACATATTATTTAGTACACACAAATAAAAAGAAAATTATTTATATATTATTAGGCTTATCAATATTCATATTTTCTTCTGAAAAATTAAAGAAATCAGCTACATCCAGATGCATATGCTCAATATTATCTTCAGAGATAAAGTTTGTCTTTGAATTATTTTCTGTCCTCTTCAAGGATGCCTGATATAGCTGAACTAGACGTTTTGATGACCGGTAGGTCCGTGACCAGTGCCCCATACCTCCACATCTATGACGTATACTTTCTGAATTTTTTTTTGGTAAAACTTTTGTCTTTTCACTCTTCTATTTGAACTGCTAATCATTTCTCGGTGCCAGCCGAGCATCATGATTATAATTTCTTCTTCGACCATGACTACGACCACGACCACGACTGAGGAAATGGCCTCTTTTCCATTGGTTATAATTTGTCTGATTCACTTTAGGGAGTGACAAAGAACCAACGAGCCGACTATCATAATTTTTCATTAGCAGTTCGTTGTGGCGTTCAACAATCAGAAGTTGAGAAAGTATTTCAGAATATTTTTTAAACCTCTTTTCGCGATATTAATCAGAAGTTGAGAAAGTAATTCAGAATATTTTAAAATCTCTTTTCGCGATATTGCTGCTGCAGGAGCATATTCACGGGTGAAAATGTGGAGTATGTTTTTTCAAGTTTATCTTGCTTAGTGATTTCTTCTCCGCATAAATTTAACTGAGCTATAATTCTAAACAAAGAAGAATTATATTTAGTTATATTTTTAAAATCCGTTAATCTCAAATTGAGCCAATAATGATGTGCCTGTGGAAGTATGACCAACTTCAGGTGGTCATATCTTTCTTTTAGATTCTTCCACAATTTAAGAGGATCATTTAATGTAAAGTACTGTAATTTTAATCCCTCGTCAAGATTGCGGTGGAGAAATATTATGGCTTTGGCACAGTCTTGACTACATGTTGTATTGTCATCTTTGATGGTGTCTGTCAGACCCATCAATTCTAGATGTATTTCGACATCTAGTGCCATGATGAGTAGTTTTTTCTAGATATGTCAAAAGTAATAAATTCAAGTTTAGAAATATTAGACATATTAAGAAAATAAAATTCTTATCCCTTTTGTTACTTTCTTAAAAATATAATTCAAAGTAATGGAGGCTCATGCTGATAACGTGTTATTAAATAAATTAACTTAATAATTTAATAAGAAGAAGAAATAGTAAGAGAAAAAGAGAATTTTTTAGTGAATTTGTGTGTACAATCTTCATTGCAAAATTATGACAATTTATAGCCAAAGAGAAAAGAAAACATAGGAAGACAAAAATAAATGGAGAAAAAAAAAAGAAAAAAATGAGGAAAAAAGAAAGAAAATAAGTAAAGGTACTTTCACAAGTAGTACCAAAATGTATGTGTACGAACATGTGATTTTTAAGGCAAAAGAGCAAAATTTTCCTCAGATATTTTTCAAACACGTAGTTACACATGTCTAAACCAATCCTGACTTTACACGTAATATTTACATGCTGACATGGCAGTCTGAACTTTTTCTTTATAAATATAAATAATTTTTTTTAGAGCAATGAATCAAGAAAATACTTTTTCAGACAAATATGGCAAAGAGTGGCATTTTGGTAATTGTCGCAGCTCTTGTTGTTCTTGCAGTTTGTGGTGTTTTTGCAGCAGAGGAGAAGGAACATGTGTTGACTTTGGACCATTCTAACCTCACTGAAACAGTTGCAAAGCACAACTTCATTGTTCTTGAATTCTATGCACCTTGGTAATTAATCTGATGTTTCCCTTTATTTAAGTTCTTGAAAAAAAGTTCATTTTTTTCTATTTGTTTTGCTTCTTGAATCTGTATGTACAGGATGTAAATCAGTGATTGGATTAAGGGGTTTTGTTTTTGATCTCTTCTTTTATTATTTTAGTGAATTTTTGCTGTAATTTTTGGTTTATGTTCTTGAAAAAAAGTTCCTTTTTTTGCTGTTTGTTTTGCTTCTTGAATCTGTATCTGTAGAATAAAATCTATGATTGGATAAAGGGGTTTTGTTTTTGATCTTTTCTTTATTTATTTTAGTGAATTTTTGCTGTAATTTTTGTTTTTCACAAGCTGTGTGAGGAATGCATCAAGATCAGTTCTTGAAAATTGACCTTAATGTGTCTGAAAGGGTTTTATTGAGGACCCTTTTTGCTCTACTCTGGTGTTTTTTTTCTTTTCAAAAGTTCATTTTTTGCTTCTTTCTTTGCTTTTAGAATCTGTATGCGCAGAAGAAAATCAAGATTGATTCGTTTTCTTTTGGGGGGTTTAAGGTTTTGTTCTGTAAAGGGGTTTTGTTTCTGATCTTTTTTTTGTTTTCTGAATCTTTGAGTAGATGAGAGATTTCATGATTGGGTGATTTCTTGGGGTTTTAAGGTTTGTTTTTTCTGTAAAAAGTTTCTTTTTTTAGTTCGATTTGCTGTAATTTTTTTTTTTGGTGACCTTAATTTGTCTGAAAGGGTTTATCAAGGATGTATTTGGGTTTGTGGACTGATTGAGGTTTAAGCCTTTTCTGTGAAAAGCTTCTTCTTTTAATTCATGTGTGCTGCCTCTTTTTGGTTCTAAAATCTGTATATGCAGAATTTTAGAAAAGAAAAATAATCTGGATTTGTTTGATGAGTTCTAGGTTATAAGTTTTTTCTGTAAAAAGCTTCTTTTTTTTAATCAATGTTTGCTGCTTGTTTTTTTTGGTTTTAGTATCTGTATGTCCAAGATTTGTTTATGTGTTCTGTGTTACTGCAAGTTAATGGTTAATGTTTGCTTGTTGATCTGACTGGCTAATTGGAATGTAATATCTATTTTTTGTATTATTGTGTGTGTATTTGTATTTTTTTCAATAGACTCCAGTGATCTGTGTTACATAGTGCTTCTTTATGCCAAATAGTCTTGTTATGTGCAGGGGCGGATCCAATGTTACGGTATCAGGTTCATCTGAGCCCACTAGTTTCAACTCGGACAATAAATTTATATGTAAAAATACACTAAAATTTCAATAAATAATAGACATGAATCCATGAAAGGGATACTGAGTTTGTGTTAAAGCTATATGAATCGAGGACATGCCATGCTTGAGATGGTTGTATTAACAGCTTGCATTAGTTTCAATCTTTTCTATGGTATCAATTTCCGTGGTTATATATTGTTGTCGAAATGCTATTTAGTTATTCCTTGACATGAAAAACTCTTGACTTTATCTCTATACAATATCTGATAATATACTTGCAATAACAGGTGTGGGCACTGTAAGAGTCTTGCTCCTGAGGTACTACTTCCTTCTCTAAAATGCTTAATAAAGGAGGGAAGATCATTTTTCTCCGTCGTTTATATTTTTCTTGGCATTGTCAACCAATCCCACTGACTTATGGTATAAATTGTTTTTCTTTCCAGTATGAAAAAGCTGCCTCGGAGCTGAGTAGTCATGATCCTCCAATTGTTCTAGCTAAGTATGATGCAAGTGATGAAGCCAATAAAGAACTTGCAGCACAGTACGAGATCCAGGGGTTCCCAACTATTAAGATCTTGCGGGATGGAGGAAAGAAAGTTCAAGAATATAACGGTCCTCGTGATGCAGCTGGTATCATATCCTATTTGAAGAAACAAGTGGGTCCTGCATCTGCTGAAATCAAGTCGAAGGAGGACGCCGCAAACCTTATTGATGAGAAAAGCATATTTGTTGTAAGTGGTGATATTTTATGGAGATTTATTCTCAGCATGCCATAGCTTCTTGCTGTCTAAAACCTATTTATGTTTCTTTAGGTTGGTATATTTCCAGACCCCTCTGGAGAGAAATTTGAGAACTATTTAGCACTAGCTGAAAAACTGCGAGGTGAGTTCGATTTTGCTCACACTGTTGATGCCAAACACCTCCCTCAGGGTGGGCCAGTTAGTAAGCCCACTCTTCGTCTTCTAAAGCCATTTGATGAGCTCTTCGTTGATTTTGAGGTATCTTGGTTATCTTTATAAAGTTTTTCTTTGATACTCCATTCTTTATGGTTATGAGGCTTAACTCTTATCCTATATTCTTGCAGGATTTTCAAGTCGATGCTATGGAGAAGTTCATTGCAGAATCTAGTATTCCTATTGTTACTATTTTTGACAATGACCCAATCAACCATCCTTATGTTAACAAGTTCTTTGATGGCACCAACGCCAAGGTACTTGATTCTGCGAGCTGTAATGCTGCAATTTGACCTTATATTTTAACATCACGCAATTCTAGGATTTTCTCATGAATTATATAGTTACAATTTTGGTACCTGTATTATTTTGTTTTCATTTACTAATATTTGAGAATTAACTTCAAATTTAAGGTATTGATTTTATTTTTGTGACATTTGCAAATCTACAGACATTACTATTTGTGAACTTTAGCTCTGAGCTTGATGCTTTTAAGTCCAAATACAATGATGTTGCTGTGCTTTATAAAGGGAATGGAGTGAGCTTTCTCTTGGGTGATGTTGAGGCTGGTCAAGGTGCTTTCGAGGTTAGTTAAAATTTTCAACTATCTGATTAGCATATCATTTTACCCATGATCACATAAAAAGGCATGATCAACATTCATTTTATTTGGAATTGCAGTACTTCGGACTGAAGCCCGAACAGGCACCTGTGATCATCATAATGGACAGTGATGATCAGAAGTATGTTAAGGACCACGTAGAGCCTGATGCCATTGCTGCTTATTTGAAGGATTACAAGGTGATGCATCCTCTTCTTTTTCTTGGATATATTTTGGAATAAAAGCGTTGTCAATTGTGAACAATACTCACACTGAAGGGAAGGCTTGCTAACCTGTGTCCTCTTATTTTCCACATTGTTACAGGATGGAAAACTGAAGCCACATGTAAAGTCAGAACCCATCCCTGAAACCAATGACGAACCTGTTAAGGTAGTTGTTAGGGATACCCTCCAGGATATGGTTTACAAATCGGGGAAAAATGGTGCGTGTCTATCAATGTTCTAATCTTTATTTGATGTCTTGGTTGGGAGAGAGTCGTTTCTTTGATGAACCATTTCGTTCTGCCTCTTTGGTGTTTACTTACATTATTCTTCTTTTGGTTTGCTCAGTACTTTTAGAGTTCTATGCACCTTGGTGTGGCCACTGCAAGAATCTGGCTCCAATTTTGGATGAAGTGGCTGTATCATTTCAAAGTGATCCGGATGTTCTCATTGCAAAACTGGTAAGCTAAACAAGGATATTTGACGCATGTATCTTCAGCCTTTGTTACATTACTTATTAGCTGATCTTAAATAAATGGAGTGGAGAGATAACGGCATAATAACCACAAAAAATGTATAGAGTTAAAATCCTTTTTTAGCATAAAAAGCAGAAAGAATGGAGTGGACATTTGATTTGTTTTTTTGTGTAATGAATTTCGTCATTCACAAAATGATACACAGAGAAGAGAGATTTTGTTTACTGATTTTTGAGTAGAATACGGTTGTAAAGTGCATCAGAAAAGAAGGTTTGTATGGCTTAAACACGTGTGTAGATATCTAAAATATCCGTCTCCATAATAACAGATGAATGCGTTAGCAGTTGGTTACCTGTAATGCACAGCACATGTATTAGTTGTATTGGTCATTTCCTCACCTGCCTCCCCATTTACAGGACGCAACCGCAAATGATCTCCCAAAAGGTGAATTCGACGTTCAGGGATTCCCTACTATGTACTTCAGAGCTGCCTCCGGTAACTTGTCACAGTACAATGGTGAGAGAACAAAAGAGGCAATTATTGAATTTATTGAGAAGAACCGTGACAAGCCTGTTCAGTCAGACTCTGCCAAAGTCGATTCAGCAAAGGATGAACTTTAGAGGTTTGATTGTCTTCCTTAGAGCATCAATTGTGATATCTGCAATTATTGATATTATAGTCAACAGAATTAGTGTCATACTTGTTGAGTACAATCTCGTCCATCCTTTGGGAACTAAGGAAGCGAAGGAATCCCGAAAGAGGGAAAATGTTGAAGAAAATGGGAGAAATACTGTTTTGATTTAGCAGAAGATAACTATGTCTAAGGGTGTGTTTGGTATAGAGGAAAACATTTGGTCAAAATATTTGGAGAACATTAGGAAAACAAGTTCTTTAAAATGAAGAAAATGACTTCCCAAGTGGAAGTAGGGAAAACAAGTTCCAAAGTGTCATTCCACGTTAATCGTCTTCTCCCCACCCTCCAACAGACCTCACCTCCACCCCCGCTCTCCTACACTCCATCTCCATCCCATAATATTAGATGAGATGATTTTGGGACAATAGTCTCTTTTTATGTACCAAACCCCCGAAAATAAGTAAGAAATCCATTTCCTTCCTACCAAACACCCTAAAATGACCAATGGTTCCCCCTTGGTGGTGTACTAGATTAGAGATTTACTTGGTTTCAACAACTAGAAGATGAATTCTCTTGAAAGGTCTTTCCCATCTCTTAATACTTCTATATTTGTCACCTATAAAGAGGAGAAACATAGTGGAAATTTCTCTATCTATTCTTGTTTATTTGAAGGATGCCAAATTTATCCGTCCACCTTCACTCTACCCCCAACTCCCACAAGGAAATTTGAACAACATGCCCATAAGCTTGCAAACTCTTCACGTGCTATTTTTTTATATGATTTTTCTTTCTTTGTTCAACAAAAATTGTAATGTATATTGATCTTCTCTTGTTCAGGACTCTGGGAACATTGTGTACTGGTGAATTCAAATTTTGTTGGGGATTTGCTGTTTCTGTATCTTCCTATCCGACCCCCTTCCCCGACTGCTGCTCTCCCAATGCACTTTTCGCGTCCTCTGATGCTTCCCTTCTAGTTTTTGGTGTTTTTTAGCGCCAATAAGACGGTTGTATGTAATCTACTCTGTATCGAATGTAGCTGGATTATGAGTTATTATCTGTTGAGAAGTTCTCCAACTTTAGTATCTTCTTTGCCCAGAATGCTTCTTCTAAGTTTACAGTTTCTTTCATGACAAGTTGGAACATTTGTCTAATGGCTTTTGGCTGTAACATGACAACAAAATGTCATTTGCATAGCATAGTTGCATGAGTAAATAGGTTAAAATTCCCGTAAACTATCATCATTTTGCAAGTTTCGTACTTGAACTAAAATTCCGTGAACTATCATCATTTTGCGAGTTTCGTGTCTAAACTATTGGAGGTTTTTGTCATCCTCTTAGACTATAATTTGCTTTAGATTTAAAACTCCCTGGTTGAATATATGGCAAAATGTTTGGAGTAACTTGTAAGGAGGCATAAGAGAGATGAAAGAAGTCTTAAAATGATGGCACAATAATTTCACGGTAGTTTAGGGAGTTCTGTGAACATGTAAAGGAGTCGTTTCGTGTGAGGTATAAAGTATAATAATTTTAGAATAAAATGTAGGATTATTTTATCGTGCGTTAAGTTGGAGATATTAGGTAATTATTAAATTATTTATCTCATCATTTATACTTTAGTGATGGGATACATTATTCTATATATATATAATGGAATAACTTATTTTGAGATAATTAATTTCAGAACAAGTTGTCTCCAACCAAGTTTGGTAAAGTGTATAAGAATGATACTGAATATGTTGTATTAGTTATGTTGAAATTATTTTTATGTAGTGTTTAATTTGGTATATTAAAAATAACATACGATGCGTAATTTTTTTTAAAAAAATTACCTCCCAAATATGATGGAAAGAATGTGGAAAAAGTTTTGAGGGACAATTATGTCTTTAATCATGCTAATGCATACATTAAAACTAATTAATATTATGAATTTTCATGTATTGATTATGCATATATGAATATCAAATAGAGTGTACAACTAATTAGTAAAAAGATCACACATATTTTATATAATTAACTTATTTACGTGTTTGAAAACATAAAAGCTTTTCAAAAATTTGAATCTAAAATGTGTAATACTTTTTCCATTCACTTTTACTTGTTTAATATTTTGAAAATATTTTTTTTATTTTTACTTGTTTCATTTAACCTAAAAGAAAAGATAATTATTTTTTTGTATTTTATCTTCAATATTAATTATTTATTTTTAAAATTATTTTTTAAAATTTATAATTATATATTAATTAATATAAATATTATAATAAAAGATGAAATTAATTATTATTTCTCAAAGAGGATACAAAATTCAAAAATAGACAAGTAAAAATGTAAAATATTTTATTAAGTTGGAGGGAAGATGCGATTTTAACGCAAAAAATTAGGTTTGATCAATTGTCATTAATACATAAGAAGACAAAAATAAAATTTTAGTATTGATACATGACCGAACCAATCCCCACTTTACACGTAATATTACATGTTGGCATGGCACTCTTTCCCATATTAATATCAAGCGAGTTTTCAAGCGTTTATTGTCTAGATAAGTTAATTACTTAGAGATCGTTTGATGTGATGGATAAGAGAAATTAATTCTAAAATAATTTTTAAGTGGTCTTTAATTTTTTGTTTGGTTGTAAAGATTGGAATAACTTATCTTAGGATTAATAAGTAGTATTTGGATAAATTATTTCTCCTTGGGGTGGAATATTAATTCCAGGATAAAAATGTAAAATAACAAAAATACCTTTTTAAACTCTCTTTCATATACCACTTTTTCATATATTTATATAATTTTTAAATACATTTATAATAACATTCATAACTTTAATTAATTATTGTTTTTATGATAATATATTTTTCTATTAAAAAATTATATTTTATAAATACAATTTCTATTTATGAATATATTATAAGTTGAATTTATTTGTCTAATTCTTATGTTTATTTATATTTTGATTTCTCTTAAAATATTCACTCCACTACTAAATTATATATTTTTAATTAAATAGTTTATTACTAACTTAAAAGTTATATTTTATATATCAATTAAAATGTAAACTTTAAAATATAGCTAATCTTAATAACAAAATTTCTTTTACTTTAATAAACTTAAAATGAAAGTTTTATTTTTAAGCTAAACAGGATAGAAGTTTTATTTTTAAGCTAAATAAGAGGAAAGTTTTATATTTAAGTTAAATAAGATGAAAATTTTATTTAAAGCTAAAAAAGATGAATGTTTTATTTTTAAGTCAAATAAGATAAAGTTTTATTTTAAAAACACGTGGCACAATCATGAAAATGCATAAATAAAAATATTTACGTTAAATAAGATGAAAATTTTATTTTTAGGAATCAATAACTAAAGCTTGCAAAGAAAATGTAAAAAAAAGGTTAAATAAGATAGAGGGTATTTTCGTAGACAAACAACTTATTCTTAGAAATTATGCAATGAATATAACTTTGAATATGATCAACCAAACAAGCAATAAAAATTACTCTCAATATAACTAATCTCATCATAACTTATCCCAGCATAACTTATCCCAACATAACTTGTATTCAAACCAAACGACCCCTTAAATATATATCTGCTTAAAATACTATGAAAAGAACATGTATGACTTCAAAATAGTAGATGGAATACAATTTCTTTAAATCAGTCAATAAATTTCATTTAGATATTTGGAATATTATTGTATGTATCAATTGAACACATGATAAAATGTTTCTATCAAACTCTTCTAATTCAAATATTAAGAAAATTTTCATGCATTTCTCAAGTGCCCATTACCTACATAAGTTCCTCATTTAATAATTTGTCGTCTTTTTAAATTATATATATTAACCTCAGTAAGCTATAAAACTGTTAGGTGTTTGCCCTGACTTTTCTAGTATAATTAGGTTTTTCTTTTCCTAATAGGAAAACACAATATCTTCATATTTGGCTAGTCCTTTTTCTTATAGGAAAAAGTTAATGACTATATAAATAGAGGCTTATTCCTTCTAACTTAGTAGCATTCACAATGTAGTCCTAAAGGGCTTTGAGAGTTTTGTGTAGGGGGAGAAACGGTGAGACACAAGTGTTAAGTTAACACTTGTGTGAACCTCTTTTTATTCCGAGTGAATTGTGTGAGGTTATTTCTCTCGATTATTTGTACTCTCATATTTATAGTGGATTGCTCATCTCCTCTTGTGGACGTAGGTCAGTTGACCGAACCACGTTAAATGTTTGTGTCTCTTATGGTATATTTCTCGTTTGTCTTCTTACTCACGGTCATTCAAGGTTTGCTTTGCTAGCTTCTGCATGACACATTATTATTTGTTCTTAACAAGAACTTAATTCATTTAGATACTTGGAATTAAAGAGCAAATCTTCAGAAGGGGGGCAATATCTCGTGTGATGCGGGGGGTGGGGTGGGTTAGGACTTAGGAGGGGAATCAATATAAAATCTAGTATTGTATTCCTCAAATATTCCAAACTCTTTTTTTTTTCTCAGTTTCCTACTTGATATTCGGAGCCCGTGGAGCTTCAATTAAATTTGGAACGCATATGTTCCCAACAAGATTTTCTAGATACCCAAGTCTCGAATTCGAGACCTCTAATTATGGGTGAAACAATCACACCACTGCACCACAATCCATATTGATATTCCAAACTCTTACATGTATTAACACATGCTTGTTACGAATCACAACTTTACACGTAATATTAACATGTTAACATGGCACTCTTCCCATTAGAGCACTTTTTTTCTTATCTTTATAAATATAAATAAAATTTGACTCAAATCACTTCATAGTTCAGACAATTTGATTCAGAATGGAAAATAGGGGCATTTTGGTCATTGTATCAGCTCTTGTTGTTCTTGCAGTTTGTGTTGTTGCAGCAGATGAGAAGGAGTATGTGTTGACTTTGGACCGTTCTAACCTCACTGATACTGTTTCAAAGCACAATTTCATTGTCCTTAATCTTTATTCACCTGGGTAAGTTAATGGTCTTTTTTCTTTGCGGTATAATTCATAAACACAAGCTCTAACTTGATTTCAGCTGACAAGTATGCACTCCAGCATTGAGAGGGCATGTCTCTATACACCTTACCTTAACTAAACTTTCAAATTCATCCTCACCGTGTCACGTAGACATTCGACCGCTGATATGACATATAATTGGAAGTGTATATTCAAAGTTGAAGTGTTTAGTTGTCAGTTGAGATCAAGTTAAAGTGTCAACGTTTGATACAAGTTGTGTAGGTTCTGCTATAAGCTTTAGATATAATTTGTGTAGGTTCTGGCATTTTTGGTAAAGCTTTGGTCATCCGTGTTACATAGAAATTCTAGTTATGTGGAGGGGCGGATCTAGTGTTATGGTATCAGATTCATCTGAACTCAGTACTTTTGATACGGAGCATAAATTTATAAGTAAAAGTTCACTAAAATTGCAAAGTTATTATAGGACTTGAGGACATGACGTGCCTGAGATGGTTGGATTAACAACTTGACATTAGGTTCAATCTTTTCTATGGTATTGATAATCAATTTTCATCGCTATACAATGCTAGAGTGGGTTTAGAATTCCACATTGGTTGGAAATGGACCGGTGGCTTCCTTATATGAACTTGGATATTTCTTCCCTCGTGATCTAACTTCTGAGGTTGAATTAGACCCAGATGTCATATCTTGACATAATATCAGAGCCAAGTCCATGTAGTTTGGACTCCCGGTCCATGCTCCAGTTGGAGCTGGACATGAAGGGATAGAATCCCACATTGGTTGGGGAATGAACTAGTAGTTTGTTTATATGGAGTTGAGTAATCCTCCCGTCATGAGCTATCTCCTGTTATTGAGTTACATCCAGATATATGCCATATCTTGACATACAACTTTGTCAAAAGTTCACTTAGTTATTCTTTGGCATGAAAATGTTTTGACTTTAGACTTTAGATCTTACAAAATCTTCAATTGGATTTTTTGAGTGTATTAACAAATAAAGTATCAACTTTAGATGCAATTGCGTAATGAACAAATGTCTAGCCTCCTTATTTTTTTCAATTTTATCAGCATCTGATAATATACTTGCAATAACAGGTGCCCGCCGTGTAAGACTCTTGCCCCTGAGGTACTACTTTCTTCTCTAATGAAGGGAAAGATCATTCTTCTCCGTCGTTATATAAATTTTTCTTGTCATTTTCCACTGATTTATGGTAAATTATGTTTCTTTCCAGTATGAAAACGCGGCCTCAGAGCTAAGTAGTCATGACCCTTCAATAGTTCTAGCTAAGTCTGATGCAAGTGATGAAGCCAATAGAGAAGTTGCAGCACGACACGGGATCAAGGATTTCCGAAGTATTAAGATCTTGCGGGATGGTGGAAAGAATGTTCAAAACTATAACGGACCTCGAGAAGCAACTGGTATCGTGGCGTATTTGAAGAAACAAGTCGGTCCTGTATCTCCTGAAATCAAGTCCAAGGATGCTGCTGCAAACCTTATTGATGAGCAAAAGATCTTTGTTGTAAGTTGGTGTTACTTTTGATTTTTTCCTCATCATCATTATGGAATCATATACTTTTAGTGATGAAACACAAATCTCGTAGCAAAAGTATCGTCTAAAATCTATTTATGTTTCTTTAGGTTGGTATATTTCCAGATCCCTCTGGAGAGAAATTTGAGAACTATTTAACAGTAGCTGAAAAACTGCGAGCTGACATCGATTTTGCTCACACTGTTGATGCTAAATTCCTACCTCGGCGTTGGCCAGTCGATAAGCCCACTCTTCGTCTTCTAAAGCCATTTGATGAACTCTTTGTTGATTTTGAGGTATTACCTTTATCTGTGTACAATTGTGTATGAATACTCCTTGCATTATGGTTATGAGGCTTAACTCTTTTAATTGGCAGGATTTTCAAGTCGATGAAATGGTGAAGTTCGTTAAGGAAGCTAGTATTCCTATTGTTACTATTTTAGACAATGAATCAAACAGCCTTCCTTATATGATAAAGTTCTTTCGTCGTACCAATGCCTAGGTACTTGATTCCGCGAGCTGTAATGCTGCAATTTTTACCTTGGATTTCAACATCGTCAAGCAATTCTATGCTTTTCTAATGAAATTTAGAGTTACAATTTTGGTACCTGTGTTATTTTGTTTTCCATTTGACATTTGCAAATCTACAGGCATTGCTATTTGTGAACTTTAGTACTGAGCTTGATGTTTTTAAGTCCGAGTACAATGATGTTGCTGCGCTTTATAAGGGGGACGGTATAGGATTTCTCTTGGGTGATGTTGATGCTAGTGAAGAGGCTTTTCAGGTTAGTTAAAATTTTCAACTATCATTTTACCGATGATCACATAGAAAGGCATGACATTGAACGTAACATTCAAAAAAAAATTGTTTGGATTGCAGTACTTTGGACTGAAGCCCGAACAGGCGCCTGTGGTCACAATAGTTGACAGTCCTGATGATCACAAGTACCGTAAGGAGCACGTAGAACCTGATGCTCTTGCTGCTTGGTTCAAGGATTACAAGGTACGTAATAATCGTGATCAATATTCTACATTGAAGGGAAGGCTAACTAGCTAACATTTGTCCTCTTATTTTCCGTGTCGTTACAGGATGGAAAACTGAAGCCATATGTAAAATCACAGCCTATACCTGAAACCAACGACGAACCTGTTAAGGTGGTTGTTAGGGATACCCTCCAGGATATGGTTTTCAACTCGGAAAAAAATGGTTCGTGTCTATCCAAATGTCATATTTCTTTTAATTATTCCGCGTTTTGGTTGGGAGAGTCGTTTCTTTGTTACACCATTTTGTATACTATTGCCTCTTTGTGTTTACTTACATTATTTTTTTTTTGATCTGTTCAGTACTGTTAGAGTTCTATGCACCTTGGTGTGTCCATTGCAGGAATCTAGCTCCAATTTTGGATGAAGTAGCTGTATCATTTCAAAGCCATTCGGATGTTCTCATTGCAAAACTGGTAAGAATTTTGTTACGTTCCCCTGTTATGGATCTAGTTATGAGACGTTGCAAGACAAAGTCAGAGTTAATGTAGAGTATATTGGGAGTATGGAAAGCGGTTTTCTTTTTTTGACCTATGGTGAATTCGACGTTCAGGGATTCCCTACTATGTACTTCAGATCTGCCTCCGGGAACTTGTCAAAGTACAACGGTGAGAGAACAAAAGAGGCGATCATCGAATTTATCGAGAAGAATCGTGACAAGCCTGTTCAGTTAGACTCTGCCAAAGCCAATTCAGCAAAGGATGAACTTTAGAGGTTTGATTGTTTTTCTTCAAGCGTCAATTACAATGAAAATGCCCTTTAATCTCATTCTATTAAACATGTCATGTGGA
The DNA here is from genome assembly GCF_947179165.1 of Solanum dulcamara. Classification (NCBI taxonomy): domain Eukaryota; kingdom Viridiplantae; phylum Streptophyta; class Magnoliopsida; order Solanales; family Solanaceae; genus Solanum; species Solanum dulcamara. The sequence goes on along the minus strand of NC_077244.1, from coordinate 4,420,158 downwards.
AAGTTGAAATTAAAGAGCTGTTACAAAAGAAAAGAGATATTCTTTATGAAACAGATTAAAAATGAAAGTAAGACGTGATAAAATAGGGGCTGTGACTTAATTAGTTAGTTACTAGTTGTTATTGGTTTGTTGTAAATAGTGGTTAGTTGTTATTTGGTTGTGGTAAATGGTAGTTAGTTGTTAGTAATTAGTTTAGCCAACTAAGTAAAATATCCAAGATAGAAAGGCAGTGTGTATATAAGGAAGAATACTCTAGAAGGTGGTGTACTCAAAACATTTTTTACATTTTTCCAAATACAGCTTTAAGCTTCCATGGCTAATCTCTCTTTTCTTCTTCCTCTTCTATCTTACATCTTTGTCTACTGATAAGTAGACTCTGTTTTCTTCATGGTATCAGAGCCGTCGGCCATAGATATGGTCTAGATCGAGCTGGTTAAGGATCGAAGCTATTGGAATCGGTAAAAGAAACAATGGCGGAGGTTTTGGACAACGAGCTACCAGAAAAGCTGAGTCACAACCACCAGCTGTACCTAAGTGCTTCGGATACTTCCGGAGTGATGTTGATCTCTATTCAGTTGATCGGATTTGAAAATTATTCGGTTTGGAGTCGTTCGATGCGAATCGCCATACTTGGACGCAACAAGTTGGGATTCATCAATGGAACATGTAAAAAGTCTAATTTTGATACGAATTTAACAGATCTGTGGGAGCGATGCAACGCGATAGTTTTGTCGTGGATAATGAACTGCATATCGAAGGAGTTACTAAGTGGAATCGTATATTCTTCTGATGCAAGCTCTGTGTGGAACGATCTGAAGGAACGTTTTGATAAGGTTGATGGATCGAGAATCTTCCAGCTGCACAGAGAAATTGCAACCACAACTCAAGGTACGAGTAGCATCTCTGAGTATTTCACGAAACTGCGTTTGCTGTGGGCTGAGTTTGATAGTCTAGCCCCCTTTCCTGGTTGTGATTGCGAGAAATCACTCGATTTCGAGGAGTTTATGAAGAGGCAAAAACTGCTGCAATTTTTAATGGGACTGAATGAATCATATGAACAATCTCGAGGTCAAATTTTGATGTTAGTCCCACTCCCATCCATCAATCAAGCTTATTCTATGATGATTGAGAGAGAAAGTCAAAGAGTTATGGTCAATGTGACTGGGTCGTCCATGAATGGAGAAATCATAGCTCTCATGACAAATCGAAGAGGAAATTTTAATCGATTCAAGAAGAATATGGATGTGCAATGTGATTACTGCAAGTTGAGAGGTCATCTAAAAGTGGATTGCTACAAATTGCATGGTTATCCTCCAGATTACAAATTTAAAAAAAAAACCAAATGGTCCCAATTCTATTCATACACGTGATGAAGATATGAGAAACAATGGCTATCAAGTACTAAGAGATGAACCTAGAGGAAGAGTATACAATGTGAAGGAAGAAGCTCCCAAATTGCCTGGAGGACTCAGAGAGAAAATACCTGACAATGAACCTTACAGAAGAACAACTTTACCTCATGATTCTAAGGGTCACTACAATCAGTTGATAAAATTGTTAGAGGATCCTTATCGCTACAATCGATTGATGCAATTTCTAGACAAGGAACATCAAGGGGAAACCTCCTCAGCAAACATGGGGAAGTTGTCGAATGCAGAGTCCCCTAATGTGGAAGGTAATATTCTAGCATCAAATGTGATAGTGATTGAGGAATCAGGTAATATTTCAGCATCTTGTGTAAAAGGTAAAAGGGAAGAATGGATAATAGACAGTGGAGCTACGAATCATATGACATCTAACAAACGGATGTTACAGGTAGAACATGTTGTTGTTACTGATAAACAAGTGCATCTACCTAATGGTGAGGTAGTAAATGTAACTCATGCTCGAGATTGTGAAATAATTGATGGACACACTATAAGCAATGTGCTATACATACTTTACTTTAGATATAATCTATTATTAGTCGCCAAGATTACCAGGGAGTTGTGCTATTCAGTCAATTTTTTCCCTGAATTTTGCATATTTTAGGACCTCTCAAGTGGGAAGGTGTTGGAGATTGGTAGAGAGAAGGAAGGCCTTTATTTGTTGAAGCACAGAATAACAGAACCACAAGACAAGCAACAACTGCTCAGAGGATTGATTGCTACAAAGAATAAAATAGACATCATGTTGTGGCACAGAAGAATGGGTCATACCTCTGTTGGTGCAATGCAGAAGCTCCTGGATATTGATCATGATGATTGCAAATAGGCTTTGGACAAGTGTGAATTATGTCCTCTTGCTAAACACACTAGAATACCTTTTCCTGTTAGTGACACTAAGTCTTCTACTGTTTTTGATTTGATGCATTTGGATCTATGGGGTCCTTTTCATGTTCAAACTATTGATGGATATAGATTATTTTTGACAATTATTGATGAACATTCACGTATGACCTGGATATATTTGCTCAAACTTAAAAGTGATGTTATAGTAGTACTTTGTAACTTTATACAGCTGATCCAAACTCAGTTCCATAAAACCATTAAGGTGTTCAGTCAGACAATGGCTCTGAATTTGTCAATTCAGAATGTATGCAGCTGCTTCTGGACAATGGGATAGTGCATCAAAGAAGCTGTGTCTATACCCCTCAACAGAATGGAGTGGTTGAGAGAAAACATAGATACATTTTGGAGTTAGCCAGAGCAATCAGATTTCAGGGAGCTTTTCCTTTAAAGTTTTGGGGACATTGTGTTTTAGGTGTTGTTTACATGATGAACAGATTTCCCTCAGTTGCCTTGAAGGGCAGAACACCTTTTGAGGTATTTCATGGTCATAGATGTTCTCTTAATCATCTCAGAACTGTAGGTTGTTTATGCTATGCCAAGAAGTTGCCATCAGGTCATAAATTTGATCCAAGAGTTGTGCCTGCAGTACACATGGGCTACTCTTCAGTGACTAAAGGCTATATATTGTATAGCCTGGTCACATATTCTTTCTTCTTATCTAGAGATGTGCTTTTCAAAGAAGATATTTTTCCCTTTAAGACACAGACACACACCAGTCCTATCTTCCTAAATTCTTCCACAGATCCTTTTATATCTGAGCCCCCTACCTCTATCCCTACTGAGGTATTTTCTGACCCTGTCTCCTTGAATGATTTTCCTGCTGATGAAGTTCCTGTTAGTGCAGTTCCTGCTGCCCCTGATCCTCGCATTGGAGTACCAACTATTAGAACTTCTTCTAGACAAAGAAAGCAGCCTACTTGGATGACGGATTATGTTTCCAACAGTGCTGCAACAAGAACTCCATATCCCCTCTCTCATATGATGAGCCATGCCAATCTCTCTTCTTCTTATCAGCAGTATCTAACTGTTTTTTCTTGTGTTACAGAACCAAAATCTTATCATGAAGCTTGCTCCAATCCACATTGAATCCAATCTATGAAAGAAGAGATTCAGGCCCTTGAAGATAATCACACTTGGAAGCTGGTTTCATTACCTCCAGGTAAGCATCCCATTGGCTGCAGATGGGTTTACAAAGTGAAATTCAAAGCTGATGGTCAAATTGAAAGATATAAGGCAAGATTGGTTGTAAAAGGTTATAATCAAAGGGAGGGACTTGATTACTTAGATACTTTTTCTCCTGTTGTGAAGATGGTCACAGTGAGGAGTGTGTTATCCATAGTTGTTGCTTCTGCCTAGCATATTCATCAAATGGATGTGTATAATGCCTTTTTACAAGGTGATTACATGATGAGGTGTACATGAATCTGCCTGAGGGATTTTCTAGCCAGGGGGAGTCACAAGGCTTAGTATGTAGGCTAGTCAAATCCCTATATGGCCTTAAACAAGCTAGCAGACAGTGGAATGTAAAACTTACTGATGTTTTGCTTACTCTTGGTTTTCTCCAAAGTGGTCTGGATCATTCACTGTTCATCAAGAGAAAGCATGAAAAAATTGTGGTTATTCTGGTATATGTTGATGATCTGCTAATAGATGGAAATAACTTGATAATGATTGAGCAAACCAAGAAAGAATTACATGTCAAATTCAAGATCAAAGACCTTGGAGTTTTGAAATACTTCCTGGGAATTGAATTCTGCAGATCAGAGAAGGAAATATTAATGAACCAAAGAAAATATGCTTTGGAAATGATTAAAGAAGTGGGTCTAACTGGAGCTAAACCATCATGGACACCACTGGATACCAATGTTAAGTTGACAACCAAAGAAGTGGATGAACCAGTAGGAACAACAGATGATTCAATATTGGAGGACATAAGACCATATCAGAGGTTGATTGGAAGATTAATATACTTGACATTAACTAGACCAGATATTTGTTTTGCAGTTCAAACCTTGAGCCAGTTTCTGCAGAAGCCAAAAAGATCTCATATGGAAGCAGCATTAAAGATAGTGAGATACATAAAAAGGAATCCTGCCCTAGGAATATTGATGAGTAGCAGAAATGAGAACAAACTGATAGGGTACTGTGATGCTGATTGGGCATCATGCCCAAATACTAGAAGATTAGTTATAGGTTACTTGATCAAACACGGTGAATCCTTGATTTCTTGGAAGTCAAATAATCAAACAACCGTCTCAAGAAGCTCAGCAGAATCAGAATACAGGAGCATGGCTTCTACTGTTTCTGAAATAATATGGATTGTTGGACTATATAGAGAACTAGGTGAAGAATTGGAAATGCTAGTGGAGCTCTTTTGCGACAGTAAAGCAGCGTTACAGATAGCAGCAAATCCGGTATATCATGAGAGAACGAAACACATAGAAATAGACTGTCATTTCATTCGAGAGAAGATTCAAAAGGGACTGATTAAGCCTTTGTTTTTGAGTACGCATGAACAACAAGCAGATATAATGACGAAAGGGCTGCACAGATCACAGCATGAATATCTTGTTTCCAAGCTGGGCGTACTGGATATTTTTGTACCTGCCAGCTTGAGGGGGAGTGATAAAATAGGGGCTGTGACTTAATTAGTTAGTTACTAGTTGTTATTGGTTTGTTGTAAATAGTGGTTAGTTGTTATTTGGTTATGGTAAATGGTAGTTAGTTGTTAGTAATTAGTTTAGCCAACTAAGTAAAATATCCAAGATAGAAAGGCAGTGTGTATATAAGGAAGAATACTCTACAAGGTGGTGTACTGAAAATATTTTTTACATTTTTCCAAATACAGCTTTAAGCTTCCATGGCTAATCTCTCTTTTCTTCTTCCTCTTCTATCTTACATCTTCGTCTACTGATAAGTAGACTCTGTTTTCTTGAAGACGAACAAATTGAAAGGGAGTATGATTTTTCTTTATTTCCTTCTTTCTTTTTGCAACAAAAATTGTAATGTATATTGATCTTCTAATTATTACAAGACTTTAGGAACATTTTGTGTTGGTGGATTCAAGTCTTTTTGGTTGGGCATTTTTTGGTTCCGTTCCTCCCATGACCTCCCACGCGCCCCTATCCCCGACTGCTGCTCTCCCAATGCACAATGAATTCATGGTAGTTCAGGGAATTATGTGAACACTCAATAGTTTAAGTATGAAACTGGTAAAACACTGATAATTTTGGGGTATTTGTAACCTATTCACTCAATCTTCTTTCTTTTTGTTCACCTAACGTGTCACATCCCTATAGGGGTATTTTAATATGAATTCACGATATTTCGGAGCGTGGTCTATGAACATTTAATAAATTTAAGTATGAAACTCGCAAGCATGATTTTAGTTTAGGAATTTTTAACTTTATTTACTCCATGGTGCAAATGTGGATGTCATAGATTCTTATTGATGATATTTTGTTAGGCACCTAAAATATCACAATTGTTGATTTCTGATATTATTTAGCTAATGCCTTTAGTCTATTCAAAGAAGAATACAAAAGAGACAGACACTAGGCGTAATGGCCCCCTTCAATATCTTCACCATCTTTTTATCACATCAATTTTGGCACCTAGTCTATGATCTTTTTCATCAACTTTAGCTTTTGGCCATTGTCATTTTCTAGCCTAAAATAATGCTAGCATCATGCTCATATCTATGCAAGTGTCAAAATTCTACAATTTCTTCCGATATGTGTAAGTTTCAATAGACTTGAAGGTAAGAAGTAATATAGTGGAATCTCTAAGTGTGTGCAAATTGATCAGGACATTATTGTCGTTAAAAAAGAAATTAAAGTGTCAACATTCAAATAGCAAAACTACTAACCAGTAGTACCTTTACTAAGAAGTCAGATACATGATTGATCTCTCTCAAAGGTGAAGATAAAGTGTGTTGGAGGGTGAACAATACAGTAAAGTTAATGTGGAATATTACTATTGCCAATTATGAGCTAGATTCGCCCTAAAATCCTTCTTGGCATTTTAAATTTTAATTTATATTCTATGTGGTATCCAGCTAGTAGCCTGGTAATAAAATTCATGAAAACATATACTTGTCAAATCATTTTCGATCTCTATCAAAATTTCTTACCCAGAATGGCCTAATTATTGTTTACTGCTTTAATTGCTCATTCGACACTTTAGCATTTGTCCATTGTCAAAATTTCTTAACCAAAAATCAACCCATGTATAAATATTGTATAAACAATATATATGAATGTATATACATCTATTATATATAATTATACATCATAAAAAAGGGCAGCCCGGTGCATTTAAGCTCCCGCTATGCGCAGGGTCCGGGGAAGGGCCCGACTACAAGGGTCTGTTGTACGCAGTCTTACCTTGCATTTCCGCCAGAGGCTGTTTCCAAGGCTTGAACCCGTGACCTCCTGATCACATGGCAGCAACTTTACCAGTTACTCCAAGGCTACGTACATCATATAGATAATTATAAAATTATATACTATTTATACGATATCGATATATTACATATGCATGCGATTATTTTAGTTGAAATGTTTTTTCGTTGTATGTTTAGTTGAAATTCCATGGGTCATTTTATTTTGGTCTCCCCATTTAAGCAATACCCACCTTATGTTTATTTTCTTTGCACAAACACCTTATATTAGATAACTTTCAAACAAAAAAAAATATACTTCTGTTTTCGTCTCTGTATGCAGACACGTATGACTGAAACCTTAGCTAATTTTAATATGTGTTTCAGTCGTATATAACTTAGCATAATCATATATAAAAAAGTTGAAAGACTGTTAAATGAGTTTGTTGAATTTGTTGTTATAATGACAAATTAATTATCGAAGTTTGTTCTTTATGATACTTGAAACTTATGTTTCAAATTTGATTTTATTTGGAGTAGATTTGAGTGCTTAAATTTGAAGAAAAAACAAAGGCAGAAACTTTCATACTCACATATCTGAAATTTTAGTACATTTTACATGTAGTTCAGTCATGTCTACATGACTAAAGTGCAGATTTGAAAAAATAAAATAAAAGAATGTTAAATGAGTTTGTTAGATTTGTGTTTTTTTTTTTTGATAAATTGATGATTGCATTTTTTTTTTTTTATGATATATGAAACTTATGTATCAAATCTGAGTTAATTTAAAATTTATTTGAGTGTTAAATCGTATGTTGAATAGTTGAAATTAGAAGAATAAATTATTATTATTTTTTCAGACGCACATGTCTGAAATTTCAGTCCATTTTTACTTGTATTTCAATATGTATGACTGAGGTGTAACCATATATGAAAGGATTCGACATACATGACTACAAGTTTAATCAATTTTTACATCCACCTCAATAAAAAGGGGAAAAAGGGTCAAATATACCCATTTACTATTGAAAATAGTTTAAACATGCCATTCGTTATACTTTCGGGCTAAATATACCCCTCATGTTATACTTTCAGTTCAAATATACCCCTCTCATTATATTTTGGTACAAATTCGTCCTTAATTTTAACGGAAGAACACTTGAAAAACTCAAAATTAAATAACTCATTCCCAATTTTAAATATAACCCTAAATCATCATTTGTTTTTTTTTTCTCAAAAGTTATTTATATTTTAAAAATAAAAAAGTTGAAATGTGTCACTTCAGTTAAAAAAAAATTAAGTCCAACGGGAGTTTAAATTTTTTATTATCATGATTGTTTGATTACTAGGATGATTATATTATAATTTACGTATGCCGTTTAATTAATATTTTGAATAACATTTGATAAATTTTGACATGCTAGCAGTGTATTCCTTGGCTAAAGGAATTCTGCATCTACATTTTATATCTTATTAATATAGCTACATTAATAAGAGATGTGCGTAAATTTTTTAAAATTTTGCAGTATTTTCCGTCTTATCATAAAAAAAGACTCAAATTAATACTTAGAAATTTTATATATCAGTACTTAAAATTATGCAACGCATTCTGTATTGTCATTTCTAAGAAAAAAAACTCAATTAGTACTTGAAAATTTTATTTATTCATAAAAAAATCAGATATTTAAAATTTGGAATGGGTTATTTAATTTTGAGCTTTTCAAGTGTTCCTCCGTTAAAATTAAGGACAAATTTGTACCAAAGTATAATGAGAAGGGTATATTTAAACCAAAAATATAACATGAAAGGTATATTTAGCCCAAAAATATAACGAATGATATATTTAAACTACTTTCAATAATATAGAGATATATTTGACCCTTTTTTGTTAAAAAAATTGTTCACGGTTTTACTTTTGCAAGTCATACTAAACATCAGAGGAAAAACATCTGATGTTTAGGCTTCATAAGTTCATACTTTTAGATGCAAATGTTTGAAATCATGAAGCTTTATCTAACCTTTTGCCCAAAGTAGATAAACTTGCAAAAAGAATTATATAGCGTATATTAATTAAATGACGAGATCCAAAACATGTATCTTTGCACTTCTCACCTTAAATTTTAAGAAGAACTTACCTAAATACACATTTTATTTTACCATAATCTCTAAAAAAAATATATTTAAGAAAATTTCAAAAATCTCCTCTTGGATACATCACTTCCCTCTCGCTGATACATCCCTATTCTCCCTCTCGGATACATCCCTCGCCTATGTATTTGGATGTTTTATCTCCGCTCTGATACATCCTTCTATGTATTCGAATGTCGGTTGATGTATTCAGAAGTCTAGTGATGTATTCAAAATTCATAAATTTTAAGAAATTTTTATAATTTAAAAAATAATAGGAAAATAATATAATTAACTCTTTAACACAATAAGATTTAAATAAATTACATTAATTTTAACTATAAAAAAGATCTAAGTGGATGTGGGGCCCAATTACTAAGCTGAAGCTTATTTATTTGAGTGAGTGAAAGAAATCCCTATAAATTAAGCACAACCATTAGATATTGGAAATATCGTCACTCATAGTTTTCTCCACTCTCATTTCTATTTTCATCAATTTGCTTGTAAGGGATTCATTTGCTTGAGGTATGTTTTTTCTCTCTCCACTTTTCTGATTAAACTATTAATAATTCTTACAATATGTTTACATGTGTTTGAAAGATCTATTAAAAAATAATACATTTTAAAAAAAAATCCGATAGGAGTGTGACAACATGACTAACATTTTTATATAAAGAGCAACATAGATTAAGCTAATGTATAGATTCTTTCATGCATGCCTCTCTCTCTATTAGATCTGTATATTCATCGCCAAAATTGCTTGTAGCTAACAATTTCTTTTGTTAATTCATGGTTTCAGTTTAGCTATAGAATTTGTCGGTCCCTAATTCCCTTGAAATAGTCATTTAAATTGAGAGTTTTTAGGCAAAAGTAAAAAAAAAAAATCACTGAACTTATGGCTGGTTATTTTTTAGAATATAAATTTGATGGGAAGTCCATTAAATAAAAAAGGCAATTAGGCATGCCAAATCAGCTAACAGGTGGCTTTCCATGCCAGCGAATAGGGCAGCAAGGACATATTTTTCTATATCTAATAACCTATTTGGCTAATTTTCTGAAATTAGCTTATTTTGAAAAGTAATTTTTTTTTTTAAAAAATACTTTTCTTGAAAAAAAACAGTTTGCTTTTGGTAAATTTTAAAAATACTTTTGAGCAACCATTAGTGTTTGGTCAAAGTCAAACTTTTTAGTATATTTTTCTCAAAGAAAAATGAGTCAGCACTTAATTTTAGAAAAATTAAGAAATCATTTAAAAAGGAATTTTGAAAATAAATCTTTAAATAAACCAAAGTCAGTAAGGGTTCAAGTAATCCTCTAAGAAAGGTTTTATGCACATTAAAGGATCCGCTAACATGCGCTTGACCGACAGATTAAAAAAATTTGGCTAATTTTAAAGAAACTTGAGTCACTTGAAATTTTTTTGTTTTAGAAATAACTAAAATTCATTTGACACTTTTAAAGTTTCAAAATAATTCTAATTTAACAATTTCATCTATAGTTAAGCTTTTGAAGTGCTTTTGCGGAGAAACTATTTTTCTTTTAGCTTTTGAAAAATAGCTTTATTTCTCTCAAAAGCTAGGCTAAACAACTCTTTTTTAAAAATAAATAATAAACACTTTTGGCCTCTTTTAGCCAAACAGGCTATAAGTCTCGGTGAACAAAGTTACCTGGTACGTGGTGTAATAGTTGAAATGTGTAAAACTCGACTGAGGTGGATACATGATTTAAATTTAATGGTTCAATCTTAATGTAATTTTTCAATTTGAAACTTTAGTGATTCACATATTTTGTGTAGATATGATTGGTTCAGTTGAACCTGTTGCCTCTGATACTTGGAATGATCTTCCAAAACACAGCCAATAACATGTTTACCTTTCTCAAACAACTAGAATGTCATCATTGGACATGCCCAAATCTAGTATTTGCTCCCTTCCATTTTATATTGTGATGTTTGACTTGGCACAGAGTTAAAGATAAGACACTGTTGAAAGTCGTGGTTCAAAATATGTCAGGACGTTTATGTAGCTATATAAAACATATTAAGAGTTTAAGATAGGACAATTGTTGAAAGTCGTGGTTCAAAATATGTCACGACGTTTATGTAGCTATATAAAACATGTTTAAGGTAAATATTAGAAGTTTAAAGTTAAACTTGTTTTCAAAAGTAGAAAAGTGCAAGTATTTTTTTGCTATAACTTATGATCTAGCTACGAATTCTGAAGTCTCCGTGATTCTTTTTTGCGTTTTTGGTGTATGATATTCAACTAGTAGCATCATTCACTTTTTGCTGTATCATTACAAGCATGGATTGTTCTAAAATTTGTTTTTTCCCCTCATTTTGCTTATATATGAATGAATTTATAGTACTAAATTGGTGACACAATTGCTTCATTATCCTTAGACGTTGATAGAAAGATGGCGTCTGTCCAAACTGCTTTGACATCAATCCTATGCAAGAATGGGAACCATCATCCACAAGTAAATTTTCCAAGCAGTTCCTTCTTGCCAGGATTCGATTTGACAGGGCAAGTTGCTGTTACGAAGAGAAGGGAGACATGTTTCAATTCTTTTTCGAGCCCGAGAGCAACACTAACCTTTGATCCTCCCAGTACTAATAATAAAGAGAAGACAAAGCCAAAGCACACTGTTGATCCTAATGCTCCTGATTTCCTGCCACTTCCATCATTCGAACAATGCTTCCCGAAAAGCTCCAAAGAATACAGGTCTGCCTAGATTCCTTCCTGTCTTTGCTTATATAGTTCTTCGAGATTACAATATTATACTATTGAGACATCTCTTTGATATCTCGAGTGAAGTGGCCAAGTGTTCAAAGTCTTTCTTCAGAACAATGTTGTACAGAACATGGGGGTTTGCTGCTTTATCTTAAGGATTTAACTTATAAACATTGACAGTGTAAAGAATTTTTACACGATCAGTGGTCAGGTGAAGTATAACACTTCACGTGAACATGAACCATAAGTTAAAACGTTTAAAGTAATTTATATTCTCGGTACAAAAGAAATTATGTTGAATCTTTAAATTCATTGGTTTGCAAAAATGTTTATTAGCTGAATGTGCAATTTGCAGTGAAGTTATGCATGAAGAAACTGGTCATGTGCTCAAAGTTCCATTTCGACGTATCCATCTTTCCGGGGATGAACCACATTTTGACACTTATGATACCAGTGGTCCTCAGGGTGTAAACCCGCGTGTTGGTATGCCTATTAACTATATATCCCCTGGTACCTTTTGATGATAACATCTTAACCAAGGATGAATGCAGAATTTTCAAAAATCTTTAGATAAATGTTACTGCTGTCTTCTTAACTTGTTGAAAAATGTTTGTAATACCACATTCGTTTAACCAAAAAGGTTGCTTGGATTTTCATCCATATTTCATCATTGTTTTCTTTCAAAAATCCATATAGGCGATACAAATTAGTTGGGATTAAGTTTTAGTCATGGAGGTCTGTTTACTTTAAGTTCTATATTCGCTTTAGTCTTTTCTAGAGATTTATATACTAAGTAAACTCTTAGTTCTATAGAACCTTATTCTTTTAAACATTGGATTGAGACGAGTTTAAATGGAGCGACGTAGTGAGGATTCATATAGTCGACCAAAACTAATACGGGATTGATGCGTAGTAGTTGTTCTTTTGTATTATTAGCTCTCAGTTTCCACATTTGTTTTGTTTTCTTTCCACCTGTTCGAGTCTTGCATATATTTTCACTCTGCTGAAGACAACCTTTTGAGTGGAAGTTGTTTATACTTTACGTCAAATGAAACATTAAGCTAAATGTCTTGGTTTGTGATTTTAACATTATGATTTAGGACATAATCTATTTATATACACAATAATTATGCATCTAAATAGGACTTCCCAAGCTACGCGAGGAGTGGATTAACAGGAGGGAGAAGTTAGGAGGACCGAGGTACACTCAAATGTTCTACGCTAAGCAGGGAATCATAACTGAGGAAATGGCATACTGCGCTGCACGTGAAAAAATGGATCCAGAATTTGTGAGGTCAGAAGTTGCTCGGGGCCGTGCAATCATCCCTTCGAACAAGAAGCACATTGAGTTGGAGCCAATGATAGTAGGAAGAAAGTTCTTAGTGAAAGTCAATGCCAACATCGGAAACTCTGCTGTTGTAAGCTCAATTGAAGAAGAAGTTCACAAGCTTCAATGGGCAACAATGTGGGGTGCAGATACTATTATGGATCTCTCTACTGGTCGTCACATCCACGAGACTCGTGAGTGGATCTTGCGTAATTCTGCTGTACCAGTAGGCACTGTGCCAATTTACCAAGCACTAGAAAAAGTAAACGGCATTGCTGAGAATCTGAGTTGGGAAGTGTTTAGAGAGACCTTAATTGAACAAGCTGAGCAAGGTGTTGATTACTTCACAATCCATGCCGGAGTTCTTCTTAGGTACATCCCACTGACAGCCAAACGGATGACCGGAATTGTTTCTCGTGGAGGCTCAATTCATGCAAAGTGGTGCTTAGCTTATCACAAGGAGAATTTTGCTTATGAACATTGGGATGAGATACTTGACATATGTAATCAGTACGATATATCGTTATCAATTGGTGATGGACTGAGACCTGGTTCGATTTATGATGCAAATGACACAGCTCAGTTTGCTGAGCTCTTGACTCAAGGGGAGCTGACTCGCCGAGCTTGGGAAAGGGATGTACAGGTAAAAATATCCTGCAGTTCGCTAATGCCGTCTATTTCTGTTTCAATAATTAGCTTTTTCTTTGCCTATTTCTTCATTTGAATATCAGTTTTGAGCTACCTAGCTAATTGATAACGCTTTAGTGACAAACATTGTGTTTGGTTTCAGGTTATGAATGAAGGTCCTGGACACGTACCAATGCATAAGATTCCCGAGAACATGCAAAAACAGCTAGAGTGGTGTAATGAAGCACCATTTTACACTCTTGGACCATTGACAACTGATATAGCTCCCGGATATGATCATATCACCTCAGCCATTGGTGCAGCCAATATAGGAGCACTCGGGACTGCACTGCTGTGTTACGTCACTCCAAAAGAGCATCTTGGTCTGCCTAATCGTGATGATGTGAAGACAGGGGTTATATCATATAAGATAGCTGCTCATGCAGCTGATCTTGCAAAAGGTCACCCACTTTCTCAAGCTTGGGATGATGCACTAAGCAAGGCAAGATTTGAATTCAGATGGATGGACCAATTCGCTTTGTCATTGGACCCCGTTACTGCAATGTCCTTCCACGATGAAACTTTACCAGCCGATGGTGCAAAAGTGGCACATTTCTGCTCAATGTGCGGGCCTAAGTTTTGCTCTATGAAAATAACCGAAGATATAAGGAAGTATGCTGAAAATCATGGTTATGGAAGTGCAGAGGAAGCCATTCAGCAGGGCATGGATGCTATGAGTGCAGAGTTTCAAGCAGCTAAAAAAACCATTAGTGGGGAACAACATGGTGAGGTTGGCGGTGAGATCTACTTGCCAGAAAATTACATCAACTCTTTGAAGAGCCAAAGGTGAGTATTACATTTTGCAAGTCCTTTTAAAGTTAATAATATGTTTTATCCAAGAAATGATACCTCGGTTACCCTGCTACTCAACACGACCTACTTTTTGTATTCCTCCTTGAGCTCCGATATAGTTAATCCTTCTGTTTCATTTCTGTTTCATTTTAAATGGCGTTGTTTGAGCAGAAATGGAATTTAAGAAAGAATTAGAGACTTTTGACTTCAGTTTTAAACGTGCCATGATATTTCTAAGACTATAGAAAGGTATCAGTCTTTTCTAAATTAACTAAAAAGGAAAGCGTGTTATATAAAATGGAACAGATGGAGTATTCAAGAAAAGATTTACATTGGTTACTTTGCAACTCAATGCAGAATCTTTATGTATTCCGATATAAGCTCCTATTGCTTACCTTAAAGAATACAATTTCAGGACTATATAAAGATCGAAAACTGGCTCAGAGATTTCTGAAGTGATCACAACTCCATCGGATAGTCAAGGAGGCGGTAGTAGGAGCCTCATTATCAAGTGTTTAGGTAAGTATCTAGTTTGGTATGTTAAATAAATTGAGACAACAGCCTTGTTCAAAGAAACTCTCCTTTGTCAGTAATAAGAAAATGCGTATTTTCTTGTATTCAGTCTCTTATATCTTTGTTTTATTGACACGAGAAAGCACCGGGGGTGTCTGTGTCAGCTTCAAATCCTGGCGTTATAAGCCAGAATGCTGACGGATCAGGCTGAGAAAGTCCCTTTGAACCTGAACAGGATAATTCCTGCGTAGGGAGTGTGCAATTTTCTTTTGTTGCTTGCACAGGGATGGAGATTCTCCCATGGTTGTATTTCTTTTTTGGTTTTCCGCATGGTGTCCTGTACCGCATTGAGGCCTGACTAAATACAGATTCGCGCCTGAAAGTCCTACTTTGGGAGTAAAGTGCTTCCTAACAAAG